>NC_090446.1:93563680-93871392 GCF_031143425.1 Pleurodeles waltl | reverse complement strand
GCTTACTAAGTTTAATGGCCTGGGCCTTGAAGATCAGGAAGTGGGAATAGTTTCTTCTCATCCAGAAAAACTGTCCGACAGGAAAGCTATTCTGAATGGAGTTGAGACACAAACGATCATAAAGCAAAAGGAAGTTACCGCCTGTGGGATCCCTATATAGCTTATTGGCCAGTCATTCTTTCTCATGGAAAAGTAAAAATTTAAAACAGGGAAACTTATTTAATTAGCTGACACATAAACTTCAAGTGCATGTTGCAGAAATTCAGCAATTGGACAAATGCTACAACAGTGTCAGTGTTGCCTTCTCATATATTCAAAGTATCATCAATGTAACACGGTTCAAAGTTTAATCCAATGGGACTTCAATTTCAAATAATTGTAAAGGTAGGACACTTGAAACTAAGGCATGTTGAGGTTCACCATGCTTAGGGCGAAAGTACTGCCAATAGAAATTTGCAGGAAAAGATGATTGTCATACACATACAAATTCTCTGACGTGGCTACTGAGGCACATCTGAGATTGAAGTTAAAGGAGACCATTGAATTGTATTATTATAAATAAAGCTTCCCCTACCTACTTCTCAGAGTCTCATGTTGCTGAATGTAGCTGTAGTCTTATAAGGTAATGTGTGTCTGCATCAAATGCAGTAGTCTCAAGTAGACTGAGGATACCCTTAGTGTATTTAAGGTGAGATAACATCCTTAATCCGAACCCTCTCAAGAAACAGTCCGTGAATTGTGAGAGGATTTCTGAGATAGAATCAATTCCTGAAACAATTGGTCTTCTTGGTGATGGTCTCTGGCATTTGTTAACTTTGGGGAAGATATAAAAGTTGGGGGTGCTGGGATTCAAATCTTATAGGAATTCAGCCTCTCTACATGTTATCCTTTGTAAATGGACAGATTCATTTACAATACTTTTAACTTCCACTGGTAGGATGTCTTTGAATCGGGCAATGATATAGGATGTCAATCAGTTGACATGGGCACTCTAGCTTGTAATCAGATGTAGGCAGTAGAATAATGGCACCTGCCTTGTCAGATGGTTCTATGGCAATTGCACAGTCATTTCCCAACATTTTCACAGTTTACATCTTTGTTAGAAGAAGTGAAAAATGGGCACATGTGCTTAACTTTTTACAAACTTAGGTGTATGTGCTTAACCCTTTACAAGCTCAAGTCTCTCAATATTGCTTGTTCAAATGTATGAACTTCAGAGGGATAGTCTGAGCAGGGGGGAATGAAAGTGGACATTTTTGTAATCCTGTATTTAGGTTAATAACACAAGCCTTCTTTCATAAGACAAAGTAAAACCTAAGAAGTATTTTTCTGAAACAAAAAAAACACAGACAATTCAGTACAAATGGTGAGTTAATTAGCTAGGGTGGTGGAATGGAAACAAATCTGAGTCCTTTACTAAGAACAATGAATTCCTGTGGTGTAAGGTTTGGTGGCTAAGAATCATGACTAGTTTGTCTTGTGACTGGCTGTCTCCATGTCTTGCTCCTTTATGTCATGGCAACAGAAGGGGCCTTCAGTGTACTTATTTGGAACCTCTCCTGCATCCTCTAGACCTGTCTCTTCCTCTTCCAAAAAAGGACCATGTAATGCTGGTGGTAGAAAGAAGGGGTCCTGAAGTATGAAGGTTAACCCCATGGTTGAAGTGGCCACCACAGACTCTGGGGCCAAAGCTGTACTGTGGTGGTTGGAAGAGGCATAACCTCAGGACAGTAGAGAACCTGCAAAATCTTCCCATCTATTTGACAACCCTTCATGATCTGAAGTTCAGGAAATGATTGAATACCTTTTTGTATCACCAATAGACATATACACACTTATTTAAAGTCATGAAAGCATTGTATTCAGTTTAGTTATATCCACTCCAGTTACCTCTTACAGAATTCGTAGCATCAGAATGCATTTTTTGCTAATTGATCACTTTACAAAATACATTCTTATAATGATATTTAAGGTTATACATTTCTGGACTGAATGTTTTTTTAAAGAGGTGTTTCCTATAGTACAATGAACTTTTAAAGAGCAGCTGTTTCCGTAGGGCAGGTTTTTCAGGATGGTTACATTTAGGTGAGAAAGCTTTGGCAAAAAGTCTGGTTAGAAGTGGGCAGTTGGAGAACCCATCTTGGACTAAGTATCAGTCCCAGTAAAAATTAAATACTGATTTACATCAGCCTGCTCCTTAGGAAATGAAGCTGGAAATTCAACAGTTTCAACTCCAGCAACATTGGATTCAATTTTGTCTCCCTTTTTCATGATTACAGAATGGTAACATCCCAATTGTCTATTAAGGCTCTGTTGCGATGCTACAGGAGAACACTGGGGAATCAACTAATAGATTATTGCTGCTATTGACAGTATGGTTCTCTCAACATATCAAACTTTTTTCCTAATATGGACAATGAAGATATATGAGAATTTGTAGAAAATGGGCCTTCAGTTTAGCTTTCTTGGGAACTATTAATTTTTTCCAAGACAAAATCAGACCCCTCATATTGTTTATTTACTGCAGTGTCCTCTAATGAAAATGGTTTTGATTGAACTGCTCTTATACTAGCAACATGGTGTTCAGGTATGCTTCACATTTGCCAGGAACATAGAATGTTGGCTTTCTATATGTTCTTTAGGTCTCTATTGTGAAGCTGCAGGAGAACACTGGAGAATCAACTGATGCACTGCTTATGCTGTTGGAAGTAGGTTTCACTCCCATTCTAGACTTTTTTCTCACTTGGATGAGTAAGATATTTGTGAATTTAAAGGAAAGGTGTCCACCTTTTTGCTCTAGGAAAGATAACCATAATCCCATGAAAACATCATGAGTGAAAAATGTTTTTCTCAGAAATGGTTCAGAAAAATCCCAATAGGTGGTCAACCTTTTCACAGGGTTAAATCACGTTTCAGTTTACCAGAGTTTCTAAAATTAGAATGGCACAACCAAAACAATTTATAAAGTGACAAAAGTGTAATTTCAAATTTTCTACATCA
Organism: Pleurodeles waltl; assembly: GCF_031143425.1. Taxonomy (NCBI): domain Eukaryota; kingdom Metazoa; phylum Chordata; class Amphibia; order Caudata; family Salamandridae; genus Pleurodeles; species Pleurodeles waltl. Next base: position 93,868,392 of record NC_090446.1, on the reverse strand, counting down.
CTCCAATGCATTTAAGTAGATAAATGGTGGTTTTACCACAAACATATCTGATTTACAACAGCAAACAGGGTGGAATAGGGCCCTTGGACACTCCCTTGGCCAGGAACTACCTCAGAGAGTTTTCCCTCTTTAAGAATATTCCTTAAATATTGCAATTAGGTATGAGAGAAATCTGCATAATTTGCATAATTATATGAAATGTTGGAAACGTTCAGGGAAATTACATGAAATTAGGTGGACTACGCTTCTGTCATCTTGCACTATATTTTAAAACAATATGTGTCCTTGCGTCAGTTTTTAAAGAAAGGAAGACTTTCACTAAAAAAATTCAAAAGCACCACAAGCAACAGGATCTGTTGTCCCAGTGCATTATCATGAACAACGCCTTTTTGCTATAAAATGTTATTGCGACTGGCACTTAATTACATGAAGTGGTGGACTGAAATATTTTTGAAAATGTTTTGTAACAAGTGTAATGCTAAATGTCTGTAATTCCATGAATTACAGCAGCGTCAATGAAATTTTGCTCTAGCATTTATATAGTGCGATATATACCCCTGAGGAAGCTGTCTGCATATTGTCTTTTCATATCTTTGTATGCATTGGCTATGTATTGATGAGACTGAATGTTGTGAAAATGGAATGATGCACAGAATGTTGGGGTCTGTGTGATGGGGAAGCCTGTAAGTTAACGGTATTGAAAGGGATGTTGGAGATCTGAGTAGAGACAGTATTCAGTGGCTGTAACAGAATTAAGACTTATGCCATAAAGAACTTTGGGGCATATTTACAAGCCGCTACCACCTCCTTGCACCACCCTAGTACCATTTCTTTTATGCTAAGGTGACATCAAGGAGGCCTTTTCCCTGAGCGAGATTTACTAAGTGGCGCAATGCAAGCATTGCACCACTTTGTAACCCCTTGTGCCAAATATGTCTGTGCCAGGCATAATGTCTGCAAGGGGGCCACATCCCCATTAGGAGGCCCAGAAAAAAGACAGTGAAATTTACGAGGTTTCACTGTGACATTTTTTCCACCAAGGCTGGCGTTAAAGTGACGGTCCCATTGTTTCCAATGGGCCTTCCCACACATTGCTGGACTAGCACCATCATTGTTGGCGGTAGTCGACCAATGCACCACAATACCATCAAAAAAGTTTACGCTATTGTGCTAATGTGCGCCATGGGGGGCCATATTGTAAATACGGTGCTACCATGGTGAAGTTAGGGCAAAGCAATGGGGTGCAAGGAAAGGAGCGCATCATAGCTGATGCGCCACTTTCTTGTAAATATCCCCCTTACTTCCTCCCTTAGTAGATCCAGATTCAGGAGAAAAGATCCTATTCTTCCACTACAAGACCGTACTTCCAGGAATTAGCAATAGAAGAGGCATAACAAATGCCCAAATATTCGAGGGCAGAATATTGTTCTAACTCCATTCTTCAATTATATGGGGAACACGTATAGATCTGGGTATGACTGCTGTAGTCTTGGGAACAGGGAGAGTAAAAGTCAGTGCATATTCGTGAGCATGCGTGAAACACTTCTGTATGCCCAGTAGAGATGATAGGCCATTGAAAGAAAGGATACTTTAACATAGGCAACCCCAGGGGCATATTTACTAAGATTTCAAACAACAGCACAGCAGGGGAAGTTGCTGAGGTGTGTTGCGTAGAAGGAAAGAGTCTGCATTAAAATACATAGGCGAATGTACGGGAACGTTCATGCTTCACCCATGTAATACCTACCTGACGCAAAGTAACGCTTTGCAGCACTATGTGCAGCATTGTGTTACTTTTTTTTCTTACAAAGCCATACAATTCTGGCTTTGCCTGCCTTTGTGAAGCCCAAATATTTTTTTCCTCGAGGCTGTGCCAAAAACGTGGGGCAACCTCGACACAAGATCTTAGGGCCAGATGTATCAAAGGTTTTTTCCCATTCTATGTCTATGGGAAAATGTGTTCATACATATGGCCCCTAGTAAATATGGTCCCGGATCTCAAAGCATCCCTGCATCAGGCTGTCATGGTACGTCTCATCATTCTAGCGCTGGCTATACATGTCTAAAGCTTGGCAGGCCACATCCTGAAGTAAGGGCCTGCCACCGGATTAAGGATGTTGCCCCTGCAGGGTGTGCCCAGCAGACACTTCCTGGGATGGAGGCTGCGAGCACCGTCCTCTGTGGATTGCTGCTGAGCGCTGAGAGCCGTTTCATATGGATTGGTTCGTGGCTGAATGTCCCAGCCCTTGTCTTGCCTGGAGGGAACCTGCTTCACTTATGAGAGGCATTTATCTCCCATCGTGCCTCGGTGCTGCTGGAAAGCGATACTGCATGTTAAACAGACAGCATCATTTGTTCTCGCAAGAAGGAATCCTATTTTGATATGGACTCGGTGTACTATGAAGCTAATAGGCCGTGACCGGAATGAATCTTGCAGTAACTTTAACTCTTTTCATTTCTACGAGGCTCCAGAGACTAGAGGTGCCTCCCCAGCACTCATGTGGCAATAACAGACCTGCCTCCTCCTTACTCCACTTGTAGGAGGGATGATTCACGCAGGCCCCGCGTACTGGCTGTGTCAGTACATTGAGTTCATTTTTAGATTTGGAAGGGCAAAATCGTAGTGGAACAGTCGTCTTTTTGGAAAGAAAACCTTTAAGGGCTTGGTAGACAGTGGAGTGGAAAGTAGAGAGGTAGAAGTATCAGAAGCATTCACAGTGACATTGAAGCATGCCCCCCCCACGACTCTAAAATAACTTAAGGGGGTGAGCTCCCAGTGCAGACCACGTCCAAGCACATGTTCAATGACATGATGGGAAGTCTTGTGCATGGGTGAAACACTCCCCAGTTGGGCAGAAAGGAGTCACAGGTTCCTGGTCCTAGGGTTGCCTCAGCAACCTGCCATTGTTGCCCTGAAAGTCTGTCTGAGTGTGCAGGAGCATCCTCAGGTTTCGTTATGCCCCTGGCCTTGTGCACTTTATGCAAGATCGAGTCTTTGAGCCATATTATGATGCCACTGAGAGCGCCAATATGGGGGCGGGGGGCCCTGCCGTCATGGCAGCTGGCTTACCCCCGTTCTACTACAATGTTTCCACTGGGCTGATCGGCAGAAATGTCATATTATGGCGTTTCTCCCGGTCACTCCGGTGAAAACAGTATGGCAGCATTGACCTCCCAATGTCATCGCACACACAGCACCCTCAGGATGCGCACTGTCTGCGCAGCAGACAGAGTGAGTTCCATGGGTGCTGGCAGGGGAGCCTGCACTGCCCACAACATGGTCGTGGGCAGTGCTGCCCCCCTACAGCCCCCAGCACTGCCTTTCCATCATTCTTTCAATGACAGTGCAACCACCATGAAAAGGCTGGAGGAAAGGGGAGTCGTAATCACCACGGCATGGCCGAACTCAGCACCACTGTGATGGACCATGACTCTGACCACCCCCACGCTGTCAGGATCCATGATTCTGGTGGTGGTGGCGGCCTCCTGGTTGCCGAACTGCCATGAGTGTGGCAGTTCGACTGCCACCACAAGTTTGGCGGTCCTCAGACACCAAATTCGTAATCGGGCCCTTTGTGTTTTAGTGAGCATCCACGTTTGAAAGGTTCTGTTTTTATTTTATGTGACAGAAAGTTTTGTGTATGAGGACTGAACATGTATACAGTATTAGTTTAGTTACAGTTTACCACCAAAGTATGTCAGTCCATTGCAGTTATTCTGGCAAACCCGGCTAACCTGACCACAGATTTTGACCCTGGCCATGCCCTCTGCTGCTCCCACGCCTCCCTGCCCATTGAGTCATTCTCTTTCCTGGAGGTCCCTTCTTTACTTTGTCGCTGCTCCACTTCTTTTCACCAAGAGCCTTTTTAGCCATTCTCCCATGCACCCTGCCCTGGCATCCAAATAAAAGGCTGAGAGGTTAAGGGTGAGAAATACTAGTAACTTTCCTGTTTGGATAGGGGAAGACTGGTAAGGTCCAAGAACCAAAACCTTTTTCCTTGCCATCCATCAATTCCCTGTATGTGTCACTCACTTTCCCAATCCAGCATCATGTTTCTACAGGAGTATTGACCAAACCACCCTCAGAGTATCTCCAGCTTCAGTAAATTGCATCATCCAATACATGGATAAACCCCTAAGAGCTTACCACAGTAGGTTGTGTAATGCCAGTTCTTAGTGACTTCTTCTCCGTTGCTCTGTAAAGAACTCCTGAGAATGTATGATTTGTTATTTGCCCATTCCTGTGAGCTAGTTGTATCATTCACATCTCATTTTTTAATGTGATCTGTAAAGACAAAGTGGTGGTAAGAACATTTTCTCTCACTACTGAAAAGCTGGAGAATTTATAGCAGACCCGTACTAGTTAGTCAAGGTGAAGCAGCATCGCAGAAGTCACCAGGGGCTCTGCATCACTGCATTATTGTAGTAGCCCAGTTAAATACTTATATAGGAAAGTGTATAATCTAATCAGTGCTTAAATTGTAAAAGAATAAGTGCCGGGCCCAAAGTTTTTTCATAAATCTGCTGCCTGCAATGTTGAATGTCAGGGTTAGTGAACGTCAAGGCTGTCTAGTCTTGATTCCACCTCATGGCTCTTCCATTCACCACAATACACTCTGTGGCCTTTATCTGTAGGTTCTTTTCATCCTGCTTTCTCCCTTTGTTACTGTTTTTCAAACTGTCTTTTCCTCCAACTTTTCCCTTTTTGTGCCCTTCTCTTTCGTGTTCTGAGTCAATGGAAACATAGGGGATGGTCCACAAAAATGAGTGCTTTTAGTCACTGCATCTGATGTAAGCCCTCATGATTCCACTGGGTGGTTGCAAATAATGCCTGTCTCCATAGTTATGTCAATATTTTGATACACAAAAGTAGAAAGGGGCTCCTAACGTATTACAATAACAATATACTAAGGAGTAATTGGCACAAACTATACACACTTATGAAGCAAAATATGTGCTCATAAATAATGCTAAATGGTGTGTAAAAGCTAATTGAGCTTTCCTGTTTCCTAGAGTAAACAATGGTTAGTGTGGCTATTAATCCTTATTGTAATGGCATCAATTACGTCATTTAACATGTATGAGTGATGTACTGTGTGAGGTCATAAACGTGACATGGGTGCAACGTATAGTTAGTTGACTAAACTATAGCTGGCAAATGTTTGTGTTTTTTAAACTAGCTGGCAAATGTTTGTGTTTTTTCATTTTTTAAGTGATAGTTCTTATCTGATTTGAACATCTAACAATAATGTCAGTTTAATCCTTGCTTTTTACATAGAATTTCTGTGTTTTTAAAGCAACCTAAAATCTTATTATTACAGCTAACTATAACAGATCACTGATATAATATTGATTCAACAAATATTGAGATACACAAATATCGGAAATGTAATATCGAGAACAAAGCTTTGCCCTCGTATACATAACTGACACAAAGACTAATATTGAGCACTAAAATATCGTTGTCAAAAACCCAGATTTTTACAAATGTTGATATAAAAAATATCGGAAACACAAATATCGTCACCTATAAATTAACAAGTAACATCACTTATATCGCTAACCACAATGTCAACTACAAAATTATCTGTAAAATTACTAAAACATACACAAAAAAAAACAAAATTCTAATTTTAACAAACCATTTATGTCCAATAAAACCTACACTTACTAGTAACAGCTACAATTAAATTAAAATATATTACACCAACCAAGATTTGAACCTTCACACCAAAACACTGTACACCTAAATAACATACAATAAATACTTCAAAATATTATTATTAACTATAAACATTAAAACACAAACAAAAAATATTCTAATAGCTAAAGAAAAAAAAATATTTAATTAAAACAACTACAAATTATACTACAAAAATAAGACATAAACAAGGACTCAACTGATAAAAAAATCAACCTAAACTAAACCAACCAAAGAAATAACACTATAAAAAACATTAACGAATAAAATAACAAAAACAATTAACCTAGCAATACAAATGGCACACTAATTAAAGCAAATAAATACTCCAGCAATGACAAGTGCTGCATGAGGAAAAAACTCTGCCAGATTCTTACAACAAACGACTAAAAAATACATCTCTACATCTAAATATTCAAGTAATAGTTATATTGAAACTAAGCCTTAACTGTTACTAAAGTTAAAAATATAAAGTGACAATTAAATAGTAATACACTCTGTAACATTTATCGTTTTTCATAGACTACCTAAAAGAAAACAAAATCCAACTCAGCAAACCGCCAGGAAATGTCAACTATAATAAAGCCTCAAGAACATATAAGAAAGTATACAAATATTAATAAATTAGAAACTTACCCAGCAACCAAAAATAAGCATAACTCCATAAACCTCAACAGATTAGCATAACTAAAAAAAATTAATAATTCGATTTTTTTTCCTCTTTCAACAGAAAACAAACACCTGCTCCACGTTAAAACTAAATTAAAGGAAAGGCTGCAAAACCATGGAAACGTCTCAACAAAACATACAAGTAGATAAAATAAATGTAACTGCCCTTTAAAAAATATAACTAAGTAACATGCAAAAGTTAAACTATTGTACATATTTAAATGATTAAACTACTTACAGATATAATGGCAGTAGGTGCCAAATGTATCCCTTCACAGAGAAGAAAGCAATGATTAAGAGCCTCAGTACGACTCTGGTGGTCTGACACGCAGACCGCAAAAGCCGCTGAGACTACCGTCATACCAGTGAGCTGACTCCCTTGTCGAATTACAATGTTTCCACCAGGCTGATCAGCAGAAACATTGTATTACACACGTTTCCACCGGTCAGCTCAGAGGAAACTGTGCCACCGCATTGGCCTCTGCATCCTTAAAGGAGCCAAGGCCAATGCGGTCGCACAACAGCACCCTCGGAATGCGCACTGTGTGTGGAGCAGACAGTGCACATTCTGAGGGTGCAGGCAGAGGGACCTCTGCACTGCCCATACCATGGTCATGGGCAGTGCTGTGGGCCCCCTATGGCCCCTAGCACTGGTGTTCTGCCAGCCTTTCCGAAAGGCTTCCACACCTTCGGGACCCATGATCCTGGTGGTAGTGGCAGTCCGTTGGCGGTCCAACCCCTAGGGTTGCAATCTGGCGGATGCCTTGAGTCACATGGGCTACACCTTCAGCCGAGAAAGTGCATTGACAGAAACTATAAACTGGAAATATACTAAATATTACTCTAATGCACTCTACCAAAGGCCAACCACAAAAGAAAATGTTGTAATTAATGTTAAAGAGCACAACCACCACACAAATGTGACAGAAACAGAAGAGAAATATTGCAAGATATGAGAGGCTAGCGCTAGTTCTCATGAACCCACAAGCAAAATCCTTAAAGACATACTACCCAAAGTCCCCGAAAACATAACATGCTAACTTCCATCTATCCCCACTTTAAAACGTCTAACAACACGCACTAAAAATGCTACCAGTCATACACCACCAGCTCCTAGAAGATATCAATACATCAAACACCAGACCATTTGACAATTACACAATAAGAGGAACCCTTCCTTTTACTTGACAAACTAAATAACTGGACCTTTAAAATGTGTCCGAAAGCATTTATTCAGATATACAGCATACATGGGGAATATTACCGACCAACATCCCTTTTTGTTTATGCTTTACTCCCAAATAAAGTACCTACTCTAAACTCCTAAACCATATAAAATAACAAACGAATAACTACTACCCCCAAAAAATAATCATAGACTTTGAACAAGCTATGATTCAGAAATCTACACTAAGGGCCACATTACAAGTTTGGCAGTCCTAAAAAGACTGCCACGTTGGCAGTCTTACAGATAGTAAGGACATACAGACAGGACCACCAACTAAAAAAGGCAGAGTGGCACGGAGGCCTGGAAATAGGTGGTCCAACCTCCATCCCCAAATGCACAGTGACCAACCACTGACCGTATTACAAGCCCAAAGTCACAGTGACGGGCACCCATATCGGTCAGCCAATGGCAATCCGAACCACAGCAGTTCACGGTCACCAAAGTAAAACACAACACCACATTGGATGGCTTTGAAAACAACACAGCTGACACACATTTCCACACTGGACACACCTGCAAAGGGCAATATAAAGCACACGCCTTCTCACACCACAATCCTCTGCAATTTCACAGGAAGACCCAGCAAGACGGAGCAATGTTTTTCCACACTGCACCACTTTTTTCACCATCCAATGCAACACTCCCATACAACACCCTGCAAACACTTTTGTCCAGTCACACCCTTTTGCATTTCCCCTCTTCAGTAAATCACTGTCATATTTGTCTTTTTTTCAAAACCCACCATGCCACATTCTAAAAATCCAAATTTTTCTGAGTGATGAGTTGCGAGTCATGGTGTCATGATCTGCCCTTCACTTACTGCCCTGGTCTGAGAACCTGGAGTACCGCCTCATTTCTTGCACATTCTGGTCTGGCCGAGATAAGGGTGACCCCTTCTAGTAGCAACAGTGCTGCTGACAAATATTACGTGGAAGTAGCCCATACCCTCCAGAAGGAGTCCCAGAGGAAAAACCCAATTGAGGAAAACCTCTTAATCCGGAACTCCTTAAAAAAGGAAAAAAAAAAAGAACATCAGGAAAACAGGTCTTCAGAGTCAGGAACTACAAAGGTTACAGGAAAAAAGAGCACAAAGAACTCCACAAAAACAGCAAATGAGAGCGAAGACCACCACCAACAGAAAGTGTTTGGAATGCAAGGAAAGCAAGAAACTGGTGCCTATATACCTATAGACAGGAAGTGACATGCAGGAAGAACAGAAAATGCCATCTTGGATTGGGAATATTCCGTAAGAAAAAACAGGAAGAAGACACCATCTTAGAAAGGGGAAAAGAGAAATGCATGCAGGAAAAACATAGAATCCTGGGAAGAAGAATCATGGCCCCAAAAAAGAAACAAAAAAGGAAGAAATGCCTCCAACCCAACTACCAGGTAAGTCACAAAAAATATAGGGAGGGGGGCTGCGGGAACCAGCTACACCTGTCAGGCTGCGGGTTGGCCGCGGGGAAGCCCAAAACCCGACCCTAGGGTATCGGACCACATCGCGGGTGACCAAACAGGTCGCAGTGAGACTGGCGGCCCGATAGTCGGCAGAGTGAATGCTGTAGGCCCCACCCTGCGCACAAATGAGGGCATCAAGAAGAGGCAGAACAAACTCAGGAGCAAGGTCTGTTCCCTGTTCTCCAGGCACTAGGGGCCACATGTACGTACGTTTTTTCTCATCGCAAACGGCCTGATTCACAGAATCGAGCCATTTGCGACAAGAAAAAAACATTTTGGTATGTACAGACCCATTTTTGCGATTCGGTAATCTATTTACCAAATCGCAAAAAGGGTTTGCAAATTGCAATTAGGAAGGGGCTTTCCCTTCCTCATTGCGAGTCGCAGTCCGATGTATGACCATGAATGCGGTCACAAAACGATCGCATTTAGCACCAGTCTCAAATTGGTGCTAACCCATTTGCAAAAGGGAATGCATGTGAAAAAAAAAAATTCAGAGCAGGCAGTGGTCCCACGGCGAAAATGAAAAGAAAACTTTCATTTTTGTTTTTGAAATGCATCCCATTTTCCTTTAAGGAAAACGGGCTGCATTTAAAAAAAAAAATACTGCTTTATTTAAAAGCAGTCACAGACATGGTGGTCTGCTGACCCCAGCAGGTCACCATCCCTGTGAGTGCCACCATTCCCAATGGGGTCGCAAATTGCGACCTACCTCATGAATATTCATGAGATAGGTCATTTGCGACCCCATTGAGAATCCAAACAGTGTCATTGACACTGTTGTACATCAGGTTTTGCGACTTGCAAATTGCGAGTCGCTAAGTCTCGCAATTTGCGAGTCGCAAAACCTGATCTTTGTACATGTGGCCCTAGGTGCACGCCAAGAAGACTGACCCTCCCAGTGCCCCACTGTATCTCTTTACCTGGGAGGAGGAGGTCTTGGCCATCCTGCATCCTGAGGGCTTGACAGGAATACCCTGGGGAGTTTAGTCTGGTAGGTCTCCATACCAATAATGTCACCAAAATGCCATGTCATGCATGCTCACAGCTCAGCTTTTGCCACCTTTACTGTTAATCCCCTCACTTGCCAGTGTCTACCAGTCCAAAGACCCCTGTTTGACATCTCACAATTGAAGTGTACTCACCTGGGGTGAGATCATTTGTATATAGTGTATATTGCAGGGAGTTACATGACTACAAATCACAGCAGGCACTGTTCTACAACTCCAAACACCAGCACAGTGTTTACTTCCCCAAATACCGTTGTTTTAAATACCCAATTGAAGTGTACCCACCTGGGAGGATAACATTTGTCAAGTGTGTGTAGTATAGGGACTGACATGACTGCAACTCCCAGCAGGCCCTGTTATTGTTATTCAAACCACTAGCACAGTGTTTCCTTCTTTTAATACCCTTGTTTGTCAGCTCCGAATTATAGTGTACTCATCAGGGAGGATAGCACATAAAAAGTATGTGTAGTACAGGGAGTTACAGGACTACTAAGGTCAGGAGGCACTGTTACTGTTACTCCACTCAGCCAGCCCAGTGTCTTCTGCTCCAAAGACCCCTGTGTGGTAACTCACACATAAAGTGTACTCAACTGGGAGGATAACATTTGTCAAGTGACCTGACTGCAACTCCCAACAGGCCCTCTTTCTGTATCTCCAAACACCAGCACAGTGTTCTATTGTCCAACGACCCCTGTGTCTTAACTCTCAATTGACGTGTACTCACCTGGGCGGATGCCATTTGTATAGCGTGTGTAGTATGGGGAGTAACATGACTGCTAAAGCCAGGAGGCTCAGCCTCTCCCACGCCAAACACAAGCACGTTCTTCTTATGCCCACATACCCCTGTGACTTAACTCTGAAATGAAATGTACTTATCTGGGAGCATAACATATCTATGGAGGTGGGAAGTAGAGGGGTTGACTGGAATGCCAAACCCAATAGTCCCTATGTCCCTAACTCTAAACACAAAAACAATGTTTACTTGCCCAATTCCATCTATTTCTGAAATCTCAACTGACGTTCACTCGCCTGGGAGGAAACCGTCTGACAAGTGTGTGTAGTATAGAGAGTTACATGACTGCAACTCCCAGGAGGCACTGTTTCAATGACTACAAACACCAGAACAGTTTCACTTGTCTAAAAACACTTGCCTGCTAACTGTCAATTTAGGTTTACTCACCTGGGAGGGATCAAGATACAGATCATGCTCAACTCAGAGATGTGTTTTACTACCTAGCTCCAGCTTGACCTGCTGACCCAAGATTAAACTATTGAGGACAGGAAGGACACCTTACCCAGAGTGCAAAACAATGATCCCAAAGGCCTCAAGATGCATCATTTGGTTGGTATTGGCAGCAGACACATTAATTAAAGCACTGAGCACATGATGACACCAATCACATACACAACAAAGTCCTGGGTCTGCCTGCATACCAATCAACAAGGCCTCAAAATGAACAAAGCCATATCTTGCTTAGCCACTGTTTTGCCTGCACTGGTTGCAAGATATAATTCTTAGCCCATCCTTCCAAGTGCTAATGAACTGCACAATTCGGCAGCTGCTTGACTTAAATGGGATTTGCATGCTTCACAAATGTCAGGTCAATACAACTATTAGTATGGGTACCTGTCACAATAGGATGACCTTCAAATCAAATTTGTACAAGGTCTTTGCAAAATGTCACTGTAAACTTTTGGAGGTAGATGTCACAATACAACCAGTAACATTGTATGTTTCACATCATCAGGTCGAGCTGCCACTGGCCACACAGAGCCCACGGAAGAGACTGCCACTATCCCCCTGGATGAAGCCCTCACTGAAGAAGACACTCCTGTATGTCTGGACATGGAGGTCAGTTCTGGCCCATCTGGACAACCTGGGCAGACCCCAACAGTGAGTTTCACTGTGGCCACTACAACACCTCCCATCCTGGTTGGCTTAACATCACAGGTAGCCATTTACCCCCAACCTGTGTCCCTAGGACAGTGCATACCATCTTGTGTCACCAGTCCAGGATCCTGAGTCATAGCACAACATCTCAGACAATGATGGCCCTGGAACCAGTGGGAGGGGGACCAGGAGGCACTATTACTGTTACTCCACTCAGCCAGCCCAGTGTCCTCTTCTCCAAAGACCCATGTTTGTGAACTCACACATGAACTGTACTCACCTGGGAGGATAACATTTTCCAAGTGTGTGTACTAGAGTGAGTGACCTGACTGCAACTCCCAGCAGGTCCAGTTTCTGTAACTCCAAACACCTCCAAATACTTGCAAAGTATGTCCTTCTCCAAATACCCATGTTTGTTAATTCCCAAATTAAGTTTACTCACCTGGGGGGCCAACACTTGTCAAGTATTGGGGAGTAGTGAGAGTGACATGACTGCAACTCCCAGGAGGCCCCGTTTCTGTAACTCCAAATATCAGCACAGTGTTTCCTTCTCCAAATACCCTTGTTTATGAACTCCCATTTGAAGTGTACCCACCTGGGAGGATAGCATATGAATAGTGTGAATATTACTGCAACGCCCAGGAGGCTTGCTTACTGTCACTCCAACCATCAGTCCAGTGTTGTCTTCTCCAAAGACTCCTGTTTGGTAACTCACACATGAAATTCTCCTTGGGAGAAAATATTTGTATAGTGCATGTACTAAAGAGAGTGAAATGACTCCAACTCCCAGCAGGCACTGTTTCTGTAACTCCAAACATCAGCACGGTGTTTCCTTCTCCAAATACCCTTGTTTGTGAACTCCCAATTGAAGTGTACTCACCCGGAGGATAACATAGGAATAGAGTGTGTTGTAGAGAGACTGACATGACTTCAACTCCCAGGAGACTCGCTTACTGTCACTTAAACCACCAGTGTCCTCTTCTCCAAAGACTCATGTTTGGTAACTCACACATGAAGTGTACTCACCTTGAGGAAAAATATTTGTATAGTGTGTGTATTAAAGAGAGTGACATGTGCAGCTCCCAGTGGGCCCTGTATCTGTAACTCCAAACACCAGCACAGCTAAGGCCTTTTGGCAAGGGCACAGGGTTGTGGGGGTAGGGTAAGTGGGAGGGATGATGTGGGCCAGCGGGGAGTAGCTGCTGCAGATGCTCCTGGCCTGGACCCCCAAGGGGTCTATCAGAAGTCCCAGGGTGTGATGGGCCAGGTATTTGCAGAACTCTGGGAGATCAAGCTGATGCAGAGGAACATCCACAGGGATATGTGTGAACAGTGGGAGGACCACAATACCAACATGTCCTCCCTATCAGGGGTGCTGAGGATCAGTAACACTACCCTGATCAGGGATCGTCAACAACGTTCTACCCCTTCCTTTGGCGCATCTACACCAGGCCCTTCATCTGTGCCAGCCACTGGAAGGGAGGCCCTGTCAGGAGAGGAACCCACCCCAGACACCCCTGCCCCTGTAGAAACAGATCCCCCACCACTACCCAAGTGGGGACATCATGCAAACACTCCAGGAAGTGTGAATGGCAAAACACCCACCACTGCCAGGAAGTGACCACTGCCAAAATGACCTCCTTTGTGTGCCTTGTATCCACTCTGTTGACAGTTCTCAAACCACTTTCCATATCCAATGGGAGGAGTACACTGGATTTTGAACTTCCAATGGTGTGTCATCTACTCCAATGATTTCACCCGCCATGACTGAACCCTTCATTGTTCTTTTCAACCATGCCCTCATATTATTTTATGAACAAATTGTAAATAAATCCGCCTATCACAAAGTCAGTGTCTGCTTGTTTCTGTTCCACATATTGCTATGTAGAGATGTAAGAACATGTGAAGCAAATGAGGAAGATACAAGATATTATTGTAAGGAAGGAAGGATATGTTAGAGGTACAGTGTCCTACTAAGGATTACTACACACACACAAACACATTCCTTCAAGTCCCTGGTCACACAAAACATTTTATTCCAGTGTACAGCACATAGGCTGTTGATATGTCTGGACTGTCATAGCCAAGATTGGCTGACTCATGTTGTGTCAAGGTACACATACCAAGGTACAACCCCCCCAAACCACGGAAGGAAGGGCCTTGCCAGACATTGTCCTGTAGAATAGGCAAACAGAAAAGTGGATGGTGTCACCAGCTTGAGCCTTATCACATACCAACCCAAAGAAAACCAACATAACATACACCAAGGTATAGCCAGAGGGCAGTACAACAGTCCCTGATCGCTGGACCATCATAATCCAATGACCATGCATTTGGTGGTATGACACAAACATATGTCAGTGTTGTGGCACAGGCACTGTGGCCTGCGATGATAAAAAACATATACAGATACAAACAGGTCATACAAGAAGATTGTTTAGCCTATGAGAAGGGTGAATGCCTTGCTTCCCCTTGATGACAACATATTTCATACCCACATGACCACACACATGATGCAATCGACCCAACACAGGACACTAAACAAGTCCAATGTGCACTTCTGACCTTTCACCCAAACACTGTTCAAGCTGCCTTGGCACAGGTCTCAGACACCACAAATCTATGATCTACATTACCTGGAGCAATCCATATCCACTTCCTATGTCAGAACTGCATCAGATTTCTGCCAATGTCCCAACTCTGAAATGCCCACATGAAGATGTCAGGGTGATGGTACCTGTGCAAAGACAAAACAAAGAGCATAGGCTTGAAAACATACCTATTACACATATCCTATAGCAAGTATCTGGAACCGAAATAACATTGCAATGAGACAGAAACAAACAAAGTAGCTACATCAAGGTTGGGATATGTCAAAGGCTAACCGTTTAAGCACCCTTTGGCTAAATATTGCACAGTATCAGCTCCCTAGTTGTTGCCAAAAGACCCTACTCCACACATTCTAACAACTACAGTTCTTTGTACACTCATGAAAAGTAGCTATTGCGGAGATCTTCCCACAAGTCAGCTCCTTCCTCTTCACCACTGTCATACTCACTTGGCATTTCATGAGTCTCACCTGGTGGCACTGCAGGTTCCCCCTCTTCTGGGATGTATGTGATATCCCTCCGCAGGCCAATGTTGTGGAGCATGCAGCATGCCAGAGTGATCTGACACACTTTCCCGGGTGAGTAGAGGAAGGCTCTACCTGTCCAGTCTAGACACCTTAATCTAGCCTTCAGGTGCCCAAAAACCTGCTCCGCTACCCGCCGTCTTCTTCCAGGAGCCTCATTAATGTGGGCTTCCCATGGCATACTTTGATTACTTATTGGCATCAACGACCAAGGACGGTTTAGACATGCAGAGTCTCCTGTTAAGGAATGGGACCTCTGTGTAACAATGAGTCCCTTTTTTCAGGATTGTAGCACCTGGCATTGCACACACACAATAAAGACAGATGTGACTTACCAACCATGTTCCATTTTTTAGCCGCCCCCCCCACTCCCCCCCTAACAGGAGAACGCCCTGTTTGCATACCTTATGCCTGGTGCAGGTGTAATGTAGCACAAAGGGATACAAAGTGGCACAATGCATACATTGAGCCCTATTGTAAATTTGGCAGTGATTTTGACCTTGTTGGGCCACATTAGTGTAAAAAAATGATGCTAATGTGGCGGAAGGAGGCACTAGAGGGTCTGAAATTTGCCCCTTTGTTTCTCAGATTTTTTTTTTGCTGGTCTGATCCAGTGGCGTAGCGTGAGTTGTCAGCACCCGGGGCAAGGCAAGTAATTTGCGTGAGTGAGCCAGGCAGGGGCAGAGAGCTGCGAGTGCGAGCGCGCCCCCCCCCCAGATGTTGCGCCCGGTGCGGCCGGCCCCCCCTGCACCCCACACTTTACGCCACTGGTCTGATCTGCCGAAACGTTGCTGGGGAAATTGTCAAATTGGGGTTATGTGGCACACTCCGAATTCCTATTATCCAGATCAGAATTCACCACCTCACTTGAAATTAGGAACATAGGTTTTTTTTAAGCAAAACAAACAAAGGAAGCGATTCACAACAGGCAGCCTCTCCTTTAGAGAAAAGCACACATGATGGCACGCTGAAGAGATGCGTTGCACCTGTTCTGAGCATGTGTAAGATCTTACACGGGCTACAGCATCCATTAGCTAGCTGCCTACCTCATCGAAACGGGGCAAAGGTTCCTTTATGAGTTGTTGGGGGCTACCCAAGGGTCACCCAAGGATAGAGTTTGCCAAGGCCAGACTGCCCATTATGGCTCTTTGGTATTTCCCAGTTGGTCACAGGTTAAGCGCCTACTTTCAGAGGACAGTTGGCTACCATGACCCATCCATGACCCCAGTCCTCATTCTAGCAGTGTGGGGATGGGTGGACATTTTTGACAGAGTTGACAATGCTTTCCCGGTTGCCTCTCCCGTAAAGGATTTGAACCAGCTGCATTGAGGTCATCTCTGCATACCGCTAGCTCATCAATGGCTCATCATGTAGGCCCAAGGCCTGCTATTTTCATCAATGGCATGTCCCTCCTCACAAGGACAAGCTGTGCTGATAAAGTGCTGTCCCTCCTGCTCCAGAAGGAAACTTTCTCTTTGCCTCGAAACAGCAACATTGCTGCTAAGAGGTCCGCTTATCCAAAAATTGATGCCGCCCTGACACAATCCATTTCCAAAATTACACCTGAAAATTATTTTCTCCAAGTATTAACGCGCTATTAATGTAAGCGAGGCCTGCGAGGAGCCTTCGGCGCTCCATGAATTATGGAGCACGACTTCTCCTCGGCTGCCACAGGAGACCGCTGGTGGAAACTTCAGAAACCTGGTAAATAATTTTGACAAATCCTGAAATAACTATGTTAATGACGTCCCGTGTTCTCTGAGGTTTTCTTAGGTGTGTATGTATTATAATTCACCTCCGCTCTTCAAGGCCCCGGAAGCTCGGCCTGCGCTTGGCAGGGTCATGACCTTTCTCCAGGTCAGGCTGGCCTTGGCTTCTCATTGGGTGTCCCAGGGTATTAGAGAAGTTTACTTTTATACCACATTAGGATTCCAGTACGAAAAAGATGATATCAGTAATATCGTTCCATGGGTATTACTGGAAGGAATACGCAAGGAATCTAAGCCAGGGCAAAAGGCGGAATGTTTACTTCAATTGTAAATTCAATCGCATCCTTTCTCTTGTAAAAGGCACGGGATGTTAGCGCCAAGAACACAATTTGCATTCAGAAAGGTGCTGATTTTTAATCAGGTCCACCTGGAATCCTGCGGCTGCGCAGGATCAAGTTATGTGGCAGGGATGAATAATTATGTGGTAAGAAAAAGCAAATTATATTGTGTAATGTGGCGGATTTTAAAACTGTATTACTCACTATTTTGTAATTTGTGCACGTTAACACTGTATAGCAAAGGTTTCACCTTGTTAATATATGTTTGACCTGTAAGTACAGCAACTAGCACCTCAAAGGTGACCTGCCTGCATGCACCGAAAGTCAACCTAACATTTGTGGTATCATTTTCAGGAGATTTTGATCCATTTGAAGTAGAAAAATAAGTGTTTTTCATTGAAATCTGCAAATTATATGGAAGATGATGGATTATGTGGTAAGTGCAGCAAATCCATAATTATGTAGAAAACGACACTGCTGCTGAGTTTCATAATTCTAGTAGACTATTTATAATGCATGATTTGAAATGCAAAATTGTCATTGCAAATCTCACTGCATAGACTGCAAGAACGTATAAGTCACACGCCGTGGAATAGTCATCGACTGCTTAGTGCAGCTGGAATCAATTGATTAAATGAAAGCTGCCCACCGTGCACACCAACAACTGTGCATGTGTGGGACTGGAAGAGCAGACGGGTCAAATTAACAGCCAGACCCTCCACCAGTACTCTTTTTAGAACAAGCCACTGTTTGTAGCATTGTGTCCTGGTTCCTTTATAGGACAAGAGTTTCAATGATGATAAAAGCAAAAACAAAACATGCATCACTGTGTCCCTTGCTGGAATGTGTCCCAGTGCAATGATGTACAAAAAAAGTTCAATTGAAATGTTGGTGGTATGTGTTCTCCGGTCGCAATAGGGATGGCGCATAGTAGACATACCGCCAACATGAAGATTCGCCTGACCAATTTAAAAGTGGGCGGACCCTCGGTTTGGCTACAGCGATGACTACTCTGTCACCCCCGTTGCCAAACCTTTCTGACAGTCCAACAGAGTAAGGGCAGTCGACGAAACTGCTGCAAATCAGAATGGGTGGACATGTAGCCATTTTTTACTGTCTTTGTCACCACTTGGAAAGTCTGGCGATGAGGGACAGTAAAAATCAAAAAAGGCTATCCCCATCATGGGAGATGGCTCCATTGGCAATTGGAGTATTACTTTGTGTATTTTAAAAAAGAAAATCCTGTTCTGGAGTTTTCTTTTTGAAAACAAAAACAAATGCTGTTTGGTCCAGTGCTGCTTATTGCTGAAGAAACCATGCACCAGAAGTGGTTTGTGATGGTGGTTCCTGACACTGCTTTGTATATTATTGCCAGCTAGGTGGTCATTTATAAACTTGGTGTTCGAGACCTTCCTCCACAGTGATGGAGGATTTTACTCCATCGCCCTGGAGTCATAACGACTGCTGAAATATAATTAGATAAATAGATTAGCAAGGATGCAATGGGTTCTGTTGCAAGTATGCAAGTAAGGAAATAAAGCACTTTCACTGTTGTTGGGACAGTAGAATACAGAATTAGTAGAGTTCAGTGCTCTGGTCCCTGATGATATGGCACCTGCTCTCCCATTGGTAGCTACGTCCATGTCAGTATATTATGTATGCAGGGCACAGGCATGGCCGCACAGTGCTTCATCATTCAGAGTGTGCACAGCACTGGGAGAAGGCCAGTTTTTACATCTAAGTCAGTTTCTAGATCTTGTCTTGAAGTTTTCAGAAGTATCTGTCATTCTTCTCTTCTACCCATTGTAGATGAAGCTACAGCACAGTACTGGAGGGCACATTCTTGGTAGAACATCTCCTCTGAGCCACCTCACAGTCAATAGTATTTGCATACCTTGTGCACCTCCAGGGCTGAGGAGCCAAAAGTAATTCTGGATGTAATCATCAAAAAGTGTGAAGTTCTTGTAAGAAGATTGCTGTATTTGTAATCAGTACTGTATCTCAAAATTATTGAAAATCAGTGCACACCGACTGTGTCACCATCAATCAATCAATCAATCATTTCATTTGTAAAGCGCACTATGTACCCGTCAGGGTTTCGAGGCGCTGGGGGGGGGGGGAGGTGGGGGGGGGGGGGGGGGTGAGCTGTTAGCGGTCGAAGAGCCAGGTCTTGAGGAGTCTCCTGAAGGTGAGGAGGTCCTGGGTCTGGCGTAGAGAGGTGGGGAGAGAGTTCCAGGTCTTGGCGGCGAGGAAGGAGAAGGATCTGCCGCCGGAGGTCTTGTGCTGGATCCTGGGGATGATGGCGAGGGCAAGATTGGCAGAGCGGAGTTGACGAGTGGGGGCGTAAAAGTTGAGTCTGGAGTTGAGGTAGGTAGGTCCGGTGTTGTGTAGAGCCTTGTGAGCGTGGGTGAGGAGTTTAAAGGTGATCCTCTTGTCCACGGGGAGCCAGTGGAGGTCCTTCAGGTGAGGGGAGATGTGACATCGGCGGGGTATGTCGAGGATCAGGCGGGCGAATGCATTTTGGATACGCTGGAGTCGTTTGATGTCTTTTGTTGGGATGCCTGTGTAGAGTGCGTTGCCGTAGTCAAGTCTGCTACTGACGAGGGCTTGGGTCACCGTCTTTCTGGTTCCTGTTGGGATCCACTTGAAAATTCTGCGTAGCATTCGAAGGGTGTTGAAGCAGGAAGAGGAGACGGCGCTGACCTGTTTGGACATGGTGAGGGCGGAGTCCAGGATGAAGCCGAGGTTTCTTGCGTGGCTGGCTGGGGTGGGTGGGGGTCCGAAGTCGGTGGGCCACCAGGAGTCGTTCCAGGCCGAAGGGGTGCGCCCGAGGATGAGGACTTCCGTCTTGTCGGAGTTGAGCTTCAGGCGGCTGTCGTTCATCCACTCGGCGATGGCTTTTAGTCCCTCGTGGAGGTTGGTTTTGGCGGTGAGTGGGTCTTTGGTCAGGGAGAGGACGAGCTGGGTGTCGTCGGCGTAGGAGATGATGCTGAGGTGATGTTGGCGGGCCAGTTTAGCGAGGGGGGCCATGTAGACGTTGAACAACGTAGGGCTGAGGGAGGAGCCTTGGGGGACGCCGCAGATGAGGTTGGTGGCTTTGGAGCAGAAAGGGGAGAGTCGGACTCTCTGGGTTCTGTCGGAGAGGAAGGATGAGATCCAGTTGAGGGCTTTATCTTGGATGCCGGCTTCATGGAGGCGGGTAAGTAGGGTGCGGTGGCAGACTGTGTCAAAAGCGGCTGATAGGTCGAGGAGGATGAGGGCCGAGGTTTCGCCGTTGTCCATTTGAGTTCTGATGTCATCTGTGGCGGCGAGGAGTGCAGTCTCGGTGCTGTGGTTTCGTCTGAAACCGGATTGAGAGGGGTCTAGGATGGAGTTGTCTTCGAGGAAGTGGGCGAGCTGTGTGTTGACGATCTTCTCGATGACTTTTGCTGGAAAAGGGAGGAGAGAGATCGGTCGGAAGTTTTTGAGGTCGTTGGGGTCAGCCATGGGTTTCTTGAGGAGGGGTTGGATTTCTGCGTGTTTCCAGCTGTCTGGGAAGGTAGCGGAGTCGAAGGAGAGGTTGATGATCTTGCAGAGTTTGGGGGCGACGATGGCGTTGGCTTTGTTGAACACGTGATGTGGGCATGGGTCCGTGGGAGAGCCTGAGTGGATGGTGTTCATGGTTGTTATTGTTTCGGTGTCGTCCATGTGGGTCCAGGCGGTGAGGCGGCAGGCGTCTGTGGAGATGTCAGGGGTGGGGTCTGGCGGCGGAGTGGCGTTGAAGCTGTCGTGGATGGTTGTGATTTTCTGGTGGAAGAAGGTGGAGAGGTCGTCGCAGAGTTTCTGGGAGGGCGGGATGGCGTTGGAGTTGGTGTTGGGGTTTGAGAGTTCCTTCACGATGCCGAAGAGTTCTTTGCAGTCGTGGGCGTTGTTGTTGATGCGTTCAGTGAAGTGGGCGCGCTTGGCGACTCGGATCCGTTGGTGGTGTTCACGGTTGGCGTCTTTGAGGGAGGCGAGGTTGTCGGGTGTGCGCTCTAAGATCCACTTCTTCTTGAGCTTCTGGCAGAGGCTTTTGGAGGCGGTCAGTTCGTCTGTGAACCAGGCTGTTTTTTTCTTTCCTTGGTTGGCGGTGGGTTTCTTGAGTGGGGCTAAGGTGTTGGCGCAGTCGAGGATCCATTGATGGAGGTTGATGGTGGCAGAGCTCGGGTCGGTTGAGTCGGGTGGTGGGTTTTTGACGAGGGTGCTGGTTAGTTGGTCTTGGGTGATTTTTCCCCAACGGCGGTGAGGAGGTAGAGGGATGCGGTGGTGTTCGGTGATTTTCGTATAGGAAAAGTCGACGCAGTGATGGTCGGTCCAGTGGAGTTCGGAGGTGTGGCTGAAAGAGATGTGGTTGCTTGAGGTGAAGAGGGGGTCAAGAGTGTGTCCGGCGATGTGGGTGGGAGTGTTGACCAGTTGACGGAGTCCGAGGTTGAGGAGGTTGGAGGTCAGTGATGCGGTGTTGACGTCGTTGTTATTTTCCAGATGGTAGTTTAGATCTCCCAGGAGGATGTAGTCTGGGGAAGCGAGGGCGTGGGTGCTCGCGAGGTCGGCGACGGTGTCGCTGAAGGGGGCTCTTGGTCCTGGAGGGCGGTATATGAGGGTTCCTCTGAGGGTCGTGTTGGGGTCCGTGTGGATCTGGAAGTGGAGGTGTTCGGCTGTCTTGAGGGTGTCGTCCGTGTGGGTGTGGATTTTGAGGGTGGATTTGTGGGCGATGGCTATTCCGCCGCCGATTCCGTTGGTGCGATCTCTTCTGGTGATTTTGTATCCCTCCGGTATGGCGATTGCGATGTCCGGGGCCGAGGAGTCGTTCCACCAGGTTTCGGTCAGGAAGGCCACGTCAGGGGCGGTGGTGTCAAGTAAGTCCCAGAGTTCGATGGCGTGTTTTCGTGCGGAGCGTGTGTTGATGAGGATGCAGTTCAGGTGGTTGGTGTTGGAAGTTCTTGTTGTTGGCTTCGCCTTTCTGTCGCAGGAGAAGTTGCAGGTGCGGCAGGAGAAAGGTCCTTTTGTGTGCTTCGGGGTTGCAAGGAAGCACTCTGCGGAGGGGCCGGGGTTGAGTGCGCGGAGTTCGTTGGTTGAGTAGCGGACACAGGGGATGCGGGGGGGCGCGAGGACCAGGGGGGGGTGGCGCTGGGCGCGGTCCAGGCGCAGACGGTTTTCCCTCTGGCGCGCCAGCGGCGCGTACGCGCAGCGCCAGCCATTAAGAAGGGAGGGGGGAGGGAGGAGCAGCTGGGAGGCGGGAGGCGGGAGGGAGCGGCGAATGGGGGCAAAAGGGGGGCGGGGCCGCAGGGAGGCAGCGGCAGGGATCGGAGAGCAGGGGGAGCGCACAAGGGGCAAAAGGCACAAAAAATCGAGCGAAATTAAAGGCAGTCACAATATGAAAACACACAGTAAGAAATACAGTAATGGCACAGTACACGATCGGGGAAACAGCAATCAGAGGGGCACAACGGGGGCAGAAGCGCCGGAGGCGAGGCGCAGAAAAATGAGAAAAACAACTTACGGGACGGCGGAAAGCGGCACACGGGTCAAGTGAAGCTAGTCAGAGCCCACTAGACCCCAGGGATGAGGCGCAGGAGGATGCCTGCGGGTGGAGGAGGGCCTCAAACACGCAAACAGCAGCGTGGTCGGGGGACAGAGGCAGGAGGCAGCAGGTTGGTGCTGCGGTCGTGGGGGGCGAGCTCAGGACCTGAAACAGGTCAGAGGTCGCTCACTCGCGACGCGCAGCGCCAGCCATTAAGAAGGGAGGGGGGAGGGAGGAGCAGCTGGGAGGCGGGAGGCGGGAGGGAGCGGCGAATGGGGGCGCGAGGGGGGCGGGGCCGCAGGGAGGCAGCGTCAGGGATCGGAGAGCAGGGGGAGCGCACAAGGGGCAAAAGGCACAAAAAATCGAGCGAAATTAAAGGCAGTCACAATATGAAAACACACAGTAAGAAATACAGTAATTGCACAGTACACGATCGGGGAAACAGCAATCAGAGGGGCACAACGGGGGCAGAAGCGCCGGAGGCGAGGCGCAGAAAAATGAGAAAAACAACTTACGGGACGGCGGAAAGCGGCACACGGGTCAAGTGAAGCTAGTCAGAGCCCACTAGACCCCAGGGATGAGGCGCAGGAGGATGCCTGCGGGTGGAGGAGGGCCTCGAACACGCAAACAGCAGCGTGGTCGGGGGACAGAGGCAGGAGGCAGCAGGTTGGTGCTGCGGTCGTGGGGGGCGAGCTCAGGACCTGAAACAGGTCAGAGGTCGCTCACTCGCGACGCGCAGCGCCAGCCATTAAGAAGGGAGGGGGGAGGGAGGAGCAGCTGGGAGGCGGGAGGCGGGAGGGAGCGGCGAATGGGGGCGCGAGGGGGGCGGGGCCGCAGGGAGGCAGCGGCAGGGATCGGAGAGCAGGGGGAGCGCACAAGGGGCAAAAGGCACAAAAATCAAGCGAAATTAAAGGCAGTCACAATATGAAAACACACATCAAGAAATACAGTAATGGCACAGTGCACGATCGGGGAAACAGCAATCAGAGGGGCACAACGGGGGCAGAAGCGCCGGAGGCGAGGCGCAGAAAAATGAGAAAAACAACTTACGGGACGGCGGAAAGCGAAACAAGGGTCAAGTGAAGCTAGTCAGAGCCCACTAGACCCCAGGGATGAGGCGCAGGAGGATGCCTGCGGGTGGAGGAGGGCCTCGAACACGCAAACAGCAGCGTGGTCGGGGGACAGAGGCAGGAGGCAGCAGGTTGGTGCTGCGGTCGTGGGGGGCGAGCTCAGGACCTGAAACAGGTCAGAGGTCGCTCACTCGCGACGCGCAGCGCCAGCCATTAAGAAGGGAGGGGGGAGGGAGGAGCAGCTGGGAGGCGGGAGGCAGCGGCGAATGGGGGCGCGAGGGGGGCGGGGCCACAGGTAGGCAGCGGCAGGGATCGGAGAGCAGGGGGAGCGCACAAGGGAGAAAAGGCACAAAAAATCGAGCGAAATTAAAGGCAGTCACAATATGAAAACACACAGTAAGAAATACAGTAATGGCACAGTACACGATCGGGGAAACAGCAATCAGAGGGGCACAACGGGGGCAGAAGCGCCGGAGGCGAGGCGCAGAAAAATGAGAAAAACAACTTACGGGACGGTGGAAAGCGGCACACGGGTCAAGTGAAGCTAGTCAGAGCCCACTAGACCCCAGGGATGAGGCGCAGGAGGATGCCTGCGGGTGGAGGAGGGCCTCGAACACGCAAACAGCAGCGTGGTCGGGGGACAGAGGCAGGAGGCAGCAGGTTGGTGCTGCGGTCGTGGGGGGCGAGCTCAGGACCTGAAACAGGTCAGAGGTCGCTCACTCGCGACGCGCAGCGCCAGCCATTAAGAAGGGAGGGGGGAGGGAGGAGCAGCTGGGAGGCGGGAGGCGGGAGGGAGCGGCGAATGGGGGCGCGAGGGGGGCGGGCCGCAGGGAGGCAGTGGCAGAGATCGAAGAGCACGGGGAGCGCACAAGGGGCAAAAGGCACAAAAAATCGAGCGAAATTAAAGGCAGTCACAATATGAAAACACACAGTAAGAAATACAGTAATGGCACAGTACACGATCGGGGAAACAGCAATCAGAGGGGCACAACGGGGGCAGAAGCGCCGGAGGCGAGGCGCAGAAAAATGAGAAAAACAACTTACGGGACGGCGGAAAGCGGCACACGGGTCAAGTGAAGCTAGTCAGAGCCCACTAGACCCCAGGGATGAGGCGCAGGAGGATGCCTGTGGGTGGAGGAGGGCCTCGAACACGCAAACAGCAGCGTGGTCGGGGGACAGAGGCAGGAGGCAGCAGGTTGGTGCTGCGGTCGTGGGCGGCGAGCTCAGGACCTGAAACAGGTCAGAGGTCGCTCACTTGCGACGCGCAGCGCCAGCCATTAAGAAGGGAGGGGGGAGGGAGGAGCAGCTAGGAGGCGGGAGGCGAGAGGGAGCGGCGAATGGGGGCGCGAGGGGGGCGGGCCGCAGGGAGGCAGCGGCAGGGATCGGAGAGCAGGGGGTGCGCACAAGGGGCAAAAGGCACAAAAAATCGAGCGAAATTAAAGGCAGTCACAATATGAAAACACACAGTAAGAAATACAGTAATGGCACAGTACACGATCGGGGAAACAGCAATCAGAGGGGCACAACGGGGGCAGAAGCGCCGGAGGCGAGGCGCAGAAAAATGAGAAAAACAACTTACGGGACGGCGGAAAGCGGCACACGGGTCAAGTGAAGCTAGTCAGAGCCCACTAGACCCCAGGGATGAGGCGCAGGAGGATGCCTGCGAGTGGAGGAGGGCCTCGAACACACAAACAGCAGCGTGGTCGGGGGACAGAGGCAGGAGGCAGCAGGTTGGTGCTGCGGTCGTGGGGGGCGAGCTCAGGACCTGAAACAGGTCAGAGGTCGCTCACTCGCGACGCGCAGCGCCAGCCATTAAGAAGGGAGGGGGGAGGGAGGAGCAGCTGGGAGGCGGGAGGCGGGAGGGAGCGGCGAATGGGGGCGCGAGGGGGGCGGGGCCGCAGGGAGGCAGCGGCAGGGATCGGAGAGCAGGGGGAGCGCACAAGGGGCAAAAGGCACAAAAAATCGAGCGAAATTAAAGTCAGTCACAATATGAAAACACACAGTAAGAAATACAGTAATGGCACAGTACACGATCGGGGAAACAGCAATCAGAGGGGCACAACGGGGGCAGAAGCGCCGGAGGCGAGGCGCAGAAAAATGAGAAAAACAACTTACGGGACGGCGGAAAGCGGCACACGGGTCAAGTGAAGCTAGTCAGAGCCCACTAGACCCCAGGGATGAGGCGCAGGAGGATGCCTGCGGGTGGAGGAGGGCCTCGAACACGCAAACAGCAGTGTGGTTGGGGGACAGAGGCAGGAGGCAGCAGGTTGGTGCTGCGGTCGTGGGGGGTGAGCTCAGGACCTGAAACAGGTCAGAGGTCGCTCACTCGCGACGCGCAGCGCCAGCCATTAAGAAGGGAGGGGGGAGGGAGGAGCAGCTGGGAGGCGGGAGGGAGTGGCGAATGGGGGCGCGAGGGGGGCGGGGCCGCAGGGAGGCAGCGGCAGGGATCGGAGAGCAGGGGGAGCGCACAAGGGGGAAAAGGCACAAAAAATTGAGCGAAATTAAAGGCAGTCACAATATGAAAACACACAGTAAGAAATACAGTAATGGCACAGTACACGATCGGGGAAACAGCAATCAGAGGGGCACAACGGGGGCAGAAGCGCCGGAGGCGAGGCGCAGAAAAATGAGAAAAACAACTTACGGGACGGCGGAAAGCGGCACACGGGTCAAGTGAAGCTAGTCAGAGCCCACTAGACCCCAGGGATGAGGCGCAGGAGGATGCCTGAGGGTGGAGGAGGGCCTCGAACACGCAAACAGCAGCGTGGTCGGGGGACAGAGTCAGGAGGCAGCAGGTTGGTGCTGCGGTCGTGGGGGGCGAGCTCAGGACCTGAAACAGGTCAGAGGTCGCTCACTCGCGACGCGCAGCGCCAGCCATTAAGAAGGGAGGGGGGAAGGAGGAGCAGCTGGGAGGCGGGAGGCGGGAGGGAGCGGCGAATGGGGGCACGAGGGGGGCGGGGCCGCAGGGAGGCAGCGGCAGGGATCGGAGAGCAGGGGGAGCGCACAAGGGGCAAAAGGCACAAAAAATTGAGCGAAATTAAAGGCAGTCACAATATGAAAACACACAGTAAGAAATACAGTAATGGCACAGTACACGATCGGGGAAACAGCAATCAGAGGGGCACAACGGGGGCAGAAGCGCGTGAGGCGCAGAAAAATGAGAAAAACCACTTACGGGACGGCGGAAAGCGGCACACGGGTCAAGTGAAGCTAGTCAGAGCCCACTAGACCCCAGGGATGAGGCGCAGGAGGATGCCTGCGGGTGGAGGAGGGCCTCGAACACGCAAACAGCAGCGTGGTTGGGGGACAGAGGCGGGAGGCAGCAGGTTGGTGCTGCGGTCGTGGGGGGCGAGCTCAGGACCTGAAACAGGTCAGAGGTCGCTCACTCGCGACGCGCAGCGCCAGCCATTAAGAAGGGAGGGGGGAGGGAGGAGCAGCTGGGAGGCGGGAGGGAGCGGCGAATGGGGGCGCGAGGGGGGCGGGGCCGCAGGGAGGCAGCAGCAGGGATCGGAGAGCAGGGGGAGCGCACAAGGGGCAAAAGGCACAAAAAATCGAGCGAAATTAAAGGCAGTCACAATATGAAAACACACAGTAAGAAATACAGTAATGGCACAGTACACGATTGGGGAAACAGCAATCAGAGGGGCACAACGGGGGCAGAAGCGCCGGAGGCAAGGCGCAGAAAAATGAGAAAAACAACTTACGGGACGGCGGAAAGCGGCACACGGGTCAAGTGAAGCTAGTCAGAGCTCACTAGACCCCAGGGATGAGGCGCAGGAGGATGCCTGCGGGTGGAGGAGGGCCTCGAACACGCAAACAGCAGTGTGGTTGGGGGACAGAGGCAGGAGGCAGCAGGTTGGTGCTGCGGTCGTGGGGGGCGAGCTCAGGACCTGAAACAGGTCAGAGGTCGCTCACTCGCTCTGCGCAGCGCCAGCCATTAAGAAGGGAGGGAGGAGCAGCTGGGAGGCGGGAGGGAGCGGCGAATGGGGGCGCGAGGGGGGCGGGGCCGCAGGGAGGCAGCGGCAGGGATCGGAGAGCAGGGGGAGCGCACAAGGGGCAAAAGGCACAAAAAATCGAGCTAAATTAAAGGCAGTCACAATATGAAAACACACAGTAAGAAATACAGTAATGGCACAGTACACGATCGGGGAAACAGCAATCAGAGGGGCACAACGGGGGCAGAAGCGCCGGAGGCGAGGCGCAGAAAAATGAGAAAAACAACTTACGGGACGGCGGAAAGCGGCACACGGGTCAAGTGAAGCTAGTCAGAGCCCACTAGACCCCAGGGATGAGGCGCAGGAGGATGCCTGCGGGTGGAGGAGGGCCTCGAACACGCAAACAGCAGCGTGGTCGGGGGACAGAGGCAGGAGGCAGCAGGTTGGTGCTGCGGTCGTGGGGGGCGAGCTCAGGACCTGAAACAGGTCAGAGGTCGCTCACTCGCGACGCGCAGCGCCAGCCATTAAGAAGGGAAGGGGGAGGGAGGAGCAGCTGGGAGGCGGGAGGCGGGAGGGAGCGGCGAATGGGGGCGCGAGGGGGGCGGGGCCGCAAGGAGGCAGCGGCAGGGATCGGAGAGCAGGGGGAGCGCACAAGGGGCAAAAGGCACAAAAAATCGAGCGAAATTAAAGGCAGTCACAATATGAAAACACACAGTAAGAAATACAGTAATGGCACAGTACACGATCGGGAAAACAGCAATCAGAGGGGCACAACGGGGGCAGAAGCGCCAGAGGCGAGGCGCAGAAAAATGAGAAAAACAACTTACGGGACGGCGGAAAGCGGCACACGGGTCAAGTGAAGCTAGTCAGAGCCCACTAGACCCCAGGGATGAGGCGCAGGAGGATGCCTGCGGGTGGAGGAGGGCCTTGAACACGCAAACAGCAGCGTGGTCGGGGGACAGAGGCAGGAGGCAGCAGGTTGGTGCTGCGGTCGTGGGGGGCGAGCTCAGGACCTCTGACTCTTCACTACAAAGGTATTTGTCTGAGAGTGTTGCACGCTTTTGAGCACTATTGATACCAGAATGCTTGGGGAATAAAGCAGCTTTGTGCTGTACAAATAAAATCATGCTAAAATGCTGATGAGGGTGCTGATAAAACGTGTGTTGATTGAAAATAGTGAAGTTGGCTTAGGTGGATGGATAACTTGTTTCCTCTTTTGAATTTACCCGAATTCGATTAAAAGAGCAGCATGTTAGAGCCTCTTTCTGATAATGGAACTAATATCGATCTCTGATGATTAGCAAAGAGCATGAAATATGTACAATATTTCCAGTATTTACTAAGCCAGGGCAATTTCAATCACACCGGAGTAATTGGAGCCATTTCGACTATTCCGTGTTGCGCTTTGACGATTTACTGAATTACCGATATTAACGCAATTACTCCTGCTCGTGTAATTAAGAGTAATATGGGAGGAAAAGTCCTAGAGTGAGAGCACATTTAGAGAGGGCAAGTGGCCGCTCACGGTCTATATTCCAACTCTTCTGCATTTAGCGCTATCTGTTAGTAAATAATGCATCCTTGTCACCATTTTAGACAAGAGGGACCAAATTGATCTAAGAAAATGGCGCAACATTTCGGGGGTAATTTGGGGTAAAATACTACCTCGAGAGCACATTCAGCGAGCATGAGCAACTCTCGCTTTCGCTATTTATGTTCTGCTGCATTTAGCGCTGCTTGTTAGTGCAACATCGATTTTCATGCCCATTTTGGATGCGGGGCATTTTTGCTCTGAGAACAGCTCTAAATGCACAAATGACTCTTCTTGAGTAATTGGCATAACGCATAATGATGTGGAAATTTCAGGTAATTCCATGAATACCCTACACTGATTTACGCAAGTTACACCCACCACTAGTATTTACTCCGCGGCATTAGGAAGAAACGGAGGATTTCTCAATGACTGTGACATCGTGCCTCTTTCATTAAACTGCACTGGGCACAGAATATTTAACATATTTTGACCACCAATGGTCACAGAATGCTTAAGGAGGTTAGCAGCAGTGCCCTATGCACGAAAATGACTAAAAAGCTGATGATCATGCTGCCAGAACCCGAAAAAGCTTAACAGTGATGGGGTTGTCTGAGGCTGATTAATGTGCACCTTGTTTCCTGGCCTCATATCTGATGCCTGCTAAAAAGCATAAAATGGTAAGGATTCCAGTATTTTTTAGCAGTATTGGACAACAGAAGTTATTGGAAATTACTTAACGATTTTACAATACCATGTGATAATATGATCACTTCTCTTTAACTTTACTGGACAGTTAACAATTTTGACCACTAAAAAATATCAGGATGCTTGGGGAGGCTAGCAGTTGTGCATAAGACAAGTGCTAATATGCAGAGAGTGTGCCCCCTGAGCATGCAATGTGTTCTGGAGAATCGCCTGCATTAAAGGAGTACCACAATGAAGGCAGAAAAAGTCAGAGTAGGACCCAGAAAACAGGTGACAGGATTTCTGTGACTGTTTTGTAGCAGTAGGTAAGTGTATCATTTTGCATGTTCACCCAAATTCTCCCTGACTAGACGCACTGGCATACTTCGCTTTGACCAATAGGAAGCTGTTAAACACTTTCCATTGTATGTGCACCCCAAGTTGCATAGCAAGGATGTCACGTGCTTCGGCGCAAGCATGGCAAATGTCTCCTTTGACTGCTCTTGGGATGGTGAAACAAGGCAAATTATCAAGGTTCAATGAGTCTCTCTGGGCTCTGGACCCCTGTGCCCCTGTTCCTGCAGCGGCAATGGTGGCCACACTTGTGCGCTTCTCTGCTCCTTAAAAATTTATACCTGTGGTTAATAATAATTGGCAATACCAACTCCTTACTCAACCCACAGCAATATAGTGTAAAATATGTTGTGCCACTGTACCTGCTGCACCAATTGCAGCTACAACCCTATGCGTCTCTGCTCCTTAAAAAATAAATAACTGTGGTTAAATATAATTGGCTATCCCGACTCTTTACTAAGCCCACAGGAATACGGTAGTCAGTTGTGACATATGGGCTACAGTGTCACATACACGTGTGACTAAAGCAAGTTTTTCAGGACTGCCACTGCAGACTCGAAATGCAATATCCAGCACGTGTCAAAATAAACCATCTTTGACATGCGAAAAAACAATTTTCCAGAGCAACTAAGTCCCCCACACCGTTAACCTAACTCTGCCAGACACATCATCATCCAAGAAAGTTGAGACCTAGAAAAATATTGACCTCAAAAGGAATGAGACAAGGTGCTGAAGCTACTCAAGAAAACATGACTTTGGAGGGCAAAGTTTCCTGGTTTACCCTGCTCAGAGCTGTTCACCAAAGACAAGAAGTTTCAATGGATCTTGCCAAGAAGGTATCTGGCCTTGTAGAGGAGCAGAAATACGTTATTAGTTCTAGCCTTGTTCCTTTGGAGGATTCAAACTCCATAATTTCTCCTAATTCAGAAGACAAAAATTAAAAAGCAGGGAAGGACAGCAAGATGAACCCAGGGGCAAAGCGACCTTGGATCTACAGTTCTGAAGTTTGACCTGCTTAGAGATATGGAACCAAACTTGAAGGCTTTAGTAGGGCCATGGAAACGTCATACCCAATCTAATGGAATCCATGGTAGCAACATCTCCCTTCCTTGCCTGGGCTGTATCTTACATATCTCTATGTTGCAATAAGATAGTCTTCTAGAACCAGGTCACCTCTGCCCAGAAAGTAACACTGGAGCTTTGTTGGTTTTCAGCAAGTTGTGCCCTTTAAAACTTTAGAATTGAAACTATATTTACCTAACCACTGTATTTGCTCGTGTATGTTTGTAGTGCGTTATGTACCCAGGTAATCTAAGATCTAGGAGTGAAGAATTGGTATAATAAGATCCATGTCTGACCTAAATGATACACCATTGAATGTTGCCAGGACATCACTCAGGTGTCCCAAGAATCAATTCGCAGGAAGCTCAGTTTCTCAGTGATGATGGTCAATGTCTGAATAGCTGATAATTCTGCATTGGTCTCTAAAGCAAAGGATCAACATCAACTCTTGCAACACTGCCTTTCACTCCCTTTGCCCAAACTGTCCAAGTGGTAAGTAAAAATGCTAGAATCACAAAAGCCATTTCAGTCCTAAGGTATCAATGCCAAGTCAGCTGCACATAAAACCAGACCAGAAACTTCATCCCTTGGCTAACAGATAACACTAATTGATCTATTTATCAGGGTGAGTTTTCAGACTACCTAATAAAGGAATAGTCACTTCGCTTCTAAAAAGGTCTGGTGTCAACATGAACAATGCGTCAAACTACTGGCCCTTAGCAAAGCGCCTGCTCAAAGAGATAGAAATGAAGCAGGCAACTGAAGAAGCACAGTTTGGAGCTATGCTTACATGACCATTATTTTGTTTAACGTGACCAGAGGAACAGAGGCCAGAGGTATTATCAGGCACATTCATTTTATATTTTTTTATTATAAAGCATACACAACATCAATTATACAAATAAGTAGGGGAAAACAAGAAAGGGAGGAAAAAAGAAAAGAAAAAGCATTTAATATAGAACAAAACATTGACAGGTAACCTTCTATGTGTCCTTTCTAGAGTGAGTAGCTTATCAGTCAATGGAACATCCAACCATTCCATTCATCACTAGAGGCAAGGGGGACCACCTTACAGAGACAGCATTTTCTACAGAGTGCCCATTGGCTCACCCAAAAAGATACATATATTTCAACTATAATATCACACAAAGCCCCACTGCTGCAGGAATACTGCCTCTTGTTTCAATGGGGACAGTCATCAGATTTTGGTTCTAGTTTGCCTGAGTACTTGTCCCATTAGATTTACCTTCCAGCTTGACGAGAAGCATCCAAGGATTGTGCCCGCACAGTGATCTCTGTACGTGCCCACTGCAGTAGATCACTGTGCCCCTGTGAGTCCAGAGGAACAATGGGAAACTTCCTTGCCATGGCTAATTGGTGTTTTGTCAGCAGCATAGCTAAGGCCATAAAGAGTGTGGCATGCTTTTTTTTTTTTTTAATAAGAGTGAATCTCCAGTAGACACTGGAGTCGATCACATGGCAATAATACATTCATAACCTCTGAGACACAGCCCAAGACTTCCATCTAGAACACAGCAATTGTTTGGCATTGCCAAACCATGTGGTAAAAATCAGCAATTGGCTCAGTACATCTGCAACATATGCACAATCATACACATAGAGCTATGGGGAGCTCTAAATGACAACCAGTGAACAGGTCTAATGGTGCTAGACCTTTCAATGTCATATGACACCATCAACCTCACCACCCTACTTTGGTGCCTAAAGTACTACATAGGGTTTGGTGGGCCTGGCCCAACATGGACCATATTCAACAAAGAAAGACAGGCTGGTTCACCTAGAAAATCCAAGACATTTTCTGCATAGCTTCCCAGACTCCAGCTTTATCTAGTTTGCTCTAACTGCACCCCCTAGGTAACTTTATTGCTGGATGTAAGGTGCAACGTACCTCGTCTACATACATAGGTATGGAGAGATTGACCCCCCCATGTTTTGTACTTTCATGTCAGCTTACCTCAAATTGGGGTCATGGAGAGGGACATGCTCGGAGGGCCAGGCAATATGAGATGCTGAATATACTCGGGAAGATGCAGCTCATTTCTTCTATGCTGGCAGTGGGTGGTCTTTCACGATGTGCTGGGTGTGAGAACATAATTTGACTCAGGAGCCATTATGTTTGCGGATGGTGCACAGTTCTCCTTAGCAGACGTACAGTGGCCCGGCAGCAAACAAAAAAGGGTGGCTCAAATTTAGGATTCACCTTCCTTCCTACTGAGGGTCCAGGACTTCGCCCTCCTACGCCAATCTCATCTTTCTCCTTCACCACAGTCAATGTGGTCAGACTTCATGAGACAGTGGACATAGGTCCATGGAAAGTGCATGGTAGTTTCAAAAGGCAAAAAGGAAGAAGTCTTCCTAAGACTTCAGCTAGGCATGCCTTAACACATTATGCTTCCTACAGGACTAGGAGTACAGCTGTAAAGACCACTGCAGTGAGGTGTCTTCCAAGGTGTTTGTCGGTGCCCCAGATATTGGCATGTGACGTCGGGGTTCACCTACATGAAACGGTATAGGGTGGGTCTGCTGGTAGTTGTCAAAATTCTGTTTTGTGTTTGTATAAGTGGTGCGTTAACCATAATGCCTCCAGCCCCTTGGCCTTATGTGTTTCCTAATTTCCCTGCAGGGGAACGCTCCTTAGCAAGATGCATCAAATAAGAACAGCATTGAGATTCACAGCATTATGTTGAATATGGAGGGGGGTTGTTAGTGGGATATGCTGTGTGTGTGTTCTGTCATGGGCTGGAGTTGTGCTGTCTATATATATACTACATCAATACTATTTTAGCAGTGCTTATTTTGCACCTCTTTAGGTCCTCGGTCTAATGTGCCCCATTCTCTTTGTGGGGTTTCTTCGTAGTTGGTGTTTGTTGTTGGCTGTGTGTTCTTTCGTGCCTTTTCTGCCTTGTTTTGTCCTGACCAGTGGGTGGTGAAGGACACATTGATTCACCTCCAGCAAGTGCGCATGGAACTGGTGAATCATCCCTGCCAGGTGCTTCAAAGTGTGTCCTGACCCAGACACTTGTGGACACTTCATCAGATCTGCATGCTGTGCACAGGTACAGCAAGCGACTCGCACCTGCACGCTTGAAACCTTAGCTTCAC
Organism: Pleurodeles waltl; assembly: GCF_031143425.1. NCBI lineage: Eukaryota > Metazoa > Chordata > Amphibia > Caudata > Salamandridae > Pleurodeles > Pleurodeles waltl. Next base: position 93,833,954 of record NC_090446.1, on the reverse strand, counting down.
ATAGAACTGTGAGGGTCCTATCTTTGGACCTCTCCAGGTGAGCAGGACAAAGATTGACCCTCGAGGTCTCATGGTTATGTGGCCCCCAACCACCCATTGCAAACTAAGGGAAATCCCTGGACACACATGATCAATGAAGATATTGCCAAAGACACTGAGGTGAATCTTCTGCGGCATAAAGAAACCTTTCAACGTAAGTAAAAACTTCAAAGTGTTTCTAGAAAGTCAAGATTGTTGAAAGGTTTCAACAACAAGAAGAAGTACAGAAAGTACAGCTTTATCAACATTGGGCACAACCTAAACATGGGATAATTCAATTCACTGGAACCTCTGGTGCTTAGACTACACAACATAGCCAACAGATCATACAGTATTGGCCCTACTGCACTATAAGCCTCTGACCCCAAACTCTACATCTTTGAAGACCCAGACACCCGAGGAGAACAATAACTCTTTGACAGCAACAAGTAGGAACTTGGAGAAATCAAATTTTGCTTGGTTTAACACTTGATCTTAGAACTTTGCTAACTTAGAAAATACAAAAAGAAAAAGAACCCTGTAATTTAATCTCCCAGATTTATTTTCAATAATTGGTGAACCCCATCTATGCGATAGAGTGATGCAGGCGCGGTCAGAGATGTTTGGTTTATGTTTGGTTTCTACACTTGTGGTATCAATGTAATGAGTGTGAGAACCCAATCTCATTAGACAGTCTATCATGAAATAGGAAATGTGCATTAGAGAGAAAATGTAGAAATTTATGATATCTGGATGTTGGAGTGCCCAGGTATTGTTTAGATTAAATATCAAACATAAGTTTTCAAAAAATCTATTGTATAATCCATAAGTAAATTAAAGTCTTCCCAATGAGAATCAATATAACATCAGGTATAAAAGTCATATTTGAAGAGAGCTCTTCCCCAAAGCCTTGTTTTTCCCAATACGGCACATATACATTAATTACATAAAAGGGTTTCCTCTATTTACACATTCCTGAGCTTATCCACCTGCCTTCGCTGACAGATTTACTGGTAATTATTGAGATATTATATTTAATGGTAACTAGAGTGAAAACACAATTTTTCTTACCAATCGCAGGTGAGTGTGCCCCATCACTTATTCATTTGTTCAGAAAAAAGGAAGCTTCCCTCTCTTGGATTTTAGTCTCTTGAAGTAGAATAATATCCCCTTTCAATCTATAGAGATAATTGGTTACTTTGCACCTTTTAACAGGGTGGTTCAGACCTTTGGCACTGAGCGAGAGGAGGTTGTGGTTGCTTTTCTTTTGAACCATGAGTTAATATGAAAAATATGGTGGGAATACAGTTCCTAACATGGGCTCTAGGTAATGAAACACAAGTAGATAAAAGGAATTACTCCAAAGATCCCGCAAAAGAAATACAACAGAGAAATTAGTCAAACCAGACCAAAAATGGGCACAACTCTCCAAGAAAGAAGAGACAGTAAAGAAAGAGAATACAAAAGAACAGATATAGATCCAAGAATTAGACTATACTTGAATCATGAGGTTTTGGCAAAGGTGAAAAACATTTCCCCCCAAAACTGTAAAACTTGGGACTAAACAGGTTATCAGATCCTCAAAACCCAGTGTCACTCCCCCGCCTCCCGAGAAGCATACATGAGCAATGTGCGGAAGAGGACAGAACTCTCCCCCCAATGCAGCAGTAGACAGATCATATTATCAGCCCATGCATGTAGGTGGAAGCAAGCAGAATCTATAATAAATGGACACCTAACAGCCAATCTGGTTAAAACATTTCAGAAACATTGAACTAAATGACCATTTGTAAGGCGTTCAGGACAGCAATCTAGGACTTCAAAAGAAAGGAATAATTGAGCAGGCGTGCAAAATTTGACACCAAAGCTGATAAGATTCTGTTATTAGGAAATATAATACTACTTCATGAACATGTAGAATGACATAAAGAGTAACAGCTGAAAGAAGAAATGGATATAGTAAATCTCCTACTTGTCTCAGTCTTGGAAGATTTAGGCTTAGGCAATGAAGTATCCATGTCAGCATCATCAAGATCATCAAGGAACTTTGGGCCAGATGTAGCAAACTTTTGCGAGTCGCAAATGGCCCGAATCGCTATTTGCGACTATGCAAAATCGGAAATGGGATTCAAAAACCCCATTTCCGACTTGCAAAAAGCGATGCGAGCCGTTTGCGACTCGCAAAATTTGCGACCCCATTTTGCGACCCGCAATTAGCAAGTCGCATTTTGCGAGTCGCAAAGCTTATGCAATTGCAACTCGCAAATTGCGACTAGTCGCAAAAAGCCCATTTTGCACTTGCAATTTACCACTCACTCAGAGCAGGTGGTAACCAGAACCAAAGTATAAAAGGAGACCCAGAAAGCATCTGGGTTACTCAAGATGGCGGAGATATACCTGATAGCAGTGAGGAGGAGAGTCCACGCAGCCCAGCAGAGGAGGGGGAGGGGCCACAGACAGGAGAAGATATATAGAACAAGGCAGACACTCTTCCAGCAAACTGAGGATGAGATATACGATAAATACCGCCTTAGCAGCGCAGCCATCCTAGAATTAATAGATTTACTAAAACCACAGCTAGAACACCAGACTCTGCGCGGCTGCGCCATCCCTACGCATGTGCAAGTGCTATGCTCACTGCACCTCTTGGCCTCAGGGAGCTATCAGGGGGTCATTGCTGTGGCAGGTGGGGTATCCCAAAGTGCAGTGTCAACGTTCCTCAGGGCCTTCTTAGATGCCTTAGTCACACACATGTCTAACTTCATATACCTACCCAAGGAATGAGGCAGAAATAAACAGCACCAAGCTGGACTTTTACAGGATTGCAAACTTTCCCCATGTCATAGGATGTGTAGATGGGACACATATTCAAATATGCCCCCCTGGAAACCTGGAACATCTTTTCCGCAACAGAAAGTGTACCCACTCACTGAATATTCAGGTTGTTTGTGACGCCCATTATGTCATCACTGACATTGTAGCTAAGTTTCCAGGCAGTACCCATGACTCATACATTTTTAAGCATAGTGGGATACATCAACGCCTGGAACGTGGGGAATTTGGAGACGGATACCTCCTAGGTTGAGCTACAGACACCTTGCAGACATACACACAGGTCACTGTGCACACCAACCAGGACTTCCTAACAGTGTACTTTTTGTGCCCAACAGGTGACAGTGCATATGCTCTAAGGCCATGGATCATGACTCCGTTTTTAACACCCAGCAATGAATGTGAGAGGCGATACAACAATGCACATAAGAGGACCAGGAACCTTATCGAGCGCACCTTTGGACTCCTGAAAGCAAGATTCAGATGCCTCCACCGCATTCAAAATTGTGGTCGCATGCGCCATCCTCCACAACATAGCCACTCGACGTGGGCTACCTCTCACCCCTGCAGACCCAGATCCTGATGATGAAGAGCAAGAGCAACCACATCGCCATCATGGGGATCGGAGTATAGCTAATCAAGGCAGACTGAGACGGGAACACATCGCAAGCCAATACTGTGGAAGGTACGTGTCAACTCCAACCATACTCACCTATTGACCAAAAACACCATTTGTTAAGTGGAACAAAAAAACTATTTAATTAGTGCAGAAATAGAACTATATACAAGTAATGAATGTTCATGGGCATGAAAATGCAAACCAGGCATGTGGCACATTGACGTCATGTGCCACTTCAACAGGACCAGGGTAATCTCTATGTCCTTCTGCGCCTCCTGCCAGCCTGGCTGGTCCCTGGTGCTTCTGCTGTGCTCTGCCTGGTACTCCTGAGCACCCTATTGTCAGTGGCAGAGACACTGCTCACTGTAGAGCCCTCCTCACTGTCCTGGGGTGTTTCCCCTGTGCCCCTGGACAGATGCCGTGCCTCCATTAAGTCTATGACGTGGGTGAGATGTCCCAGGCCCCTAGCCACATCCCCTGCGAAATGGCCCATTTCGACCTGGAGGCCAACTGTCCTCCTCGACAGGCCTGTGGTGTTCATCGCCAGCCTGCCGATGGATGTGGCCATCCTGTCTAGTCTGTGCAGGAGCTGACGGTCCCTGCGCCGCCCACCCTCGGCCTGGGCCAGTAGTCCTGCCGCCAGTTCCCTCATGGCTAGGGCAAGGTCCCCAGTGTTAGTCACTATCATGTCCATCCTGGAGTTCAGTTGCTGCATGCTGGCCTCGTTATTGCGCACGAAGCGGTGCAGCACACCACTAATCCTCCCTAACATGTTATTTTGTAGGTGCTGACCACGCAGCAGCTGTGCCTCACTGGTGCTGGGAGGTAGTTGGCCGGATGCAGACTGCAGCCCTGGTGTCCTGGACCTGCGTCGCCTGCGCAGCGGTGGCTGCCCTGTGTGTTCCAATGTCTCACTCATGCCTGTTGCTGGCGCAGCCTCTTGGGACACAGTTGCAGCAGGTGTGGATACTGCAGGGATGATGTTGGCCGTGCAGGTGGGAGTGCTGGCGGGTCCTGAGGTGTCCTCATGGGGCTGGCTGATTTGAGTTGTGGTGGTGTCTTGTGGGAGACCTGTGGGACATGGGGAACAGACTGTCAGTGTCTACTATCTGTTGCACACTTCCTAATAAACAATTGCCTACGAACTGCCTACTTGACTACATTTCCCATAATGCATCATTCTGGTGTTTGCTACCCTGAAATGGAGCTATCTTGGTTGAGCATGCCCCTGTGTACATGGTGGATGGGGGTATGGCATTGATAGGGGTACAGGCATGTCACATGGTACTCACCGGTTGATGTGCTGGGCTCTGAGGTGTCCAGGTCCCCAAATCCTGATACTGCCTCCTGCTCCAGGGTTTCCTCCACCCTTTCTTCCAGGGGTGTGGGTGGTGGCATTGACGATGGTCCCCCTCCTGTGCCTCTCATCTCCCGGAGCCTTTCAGCCACCCTCTCCTTGGTCCGGGAGCGGAGGTCATACCACCTTTTTTTGATGTCATCAATACTCCTGTGGCTCACCCCCAGGGAATTGATTTTGTCCTGGATGTCCTGCCACAGCTGTCTCTTGGTGGCTTTTGGCACATTTAGGGCTGCCTTCCCAAATAATTCGTCATAGTGCTGACAGCATTCGTCTGTCAGCACCTCCAGCTCCCTCTCTGAGAACTTCAGTTTTCTCTTCCTTGGAGTTCCTTCCATGGCAGCTGCTGTTTCTCCTGTGTGCAGTTCAGCAGTTATAAAAGGGTGTGGTCCTCCCTCCTCCCAGGTGTATTTGTAAACTTCCTGGCTGTGATGTCATCATCATGTGCCAGGAAGTGTTTTCAGAGTGTTCTGGAGTGGTTTCTGGAGTGTTCTGCAGCACCTGTAAGCAATTAACAAGCTAATCGCAATTTGCGACACCCACTCGCAAATTGCGAGTTAGTTTTTTGCACGGTCGCAAAAAGCGACCTCGCAATCGGCGGACTCGCTCTCTGCGTTGCGACTCCGGGTGCGAGTCGCTATTTCGGCCCTGTTATTTTACCTGCATTTCGATTAGTGACTCGCTTTTTGCGAGTCGCATCAACTCGCAAATTGCGAGTCGCAATTTTTTTGTTTCCTACATCTGGCCCTTTGTCATTTCTACGTCCAATGCAAAGATATGCATAGAACCATTCAAAGAAGACTGTGTACTTCTAAAAGAAGGATTTCCAGGCAGCAAATGTAATTTTGCTGTGGACATTGGTTTCTGAAAAACAATGTGTGCAGAAAACTGAATGGAACAACGATAATCTGAAATGTATCTCTTTTAGAAAGGTTTGTTGTCAATCATCTGCATGAGAGTGAAGCAAGCAAAAATAACATTGCAAATGAGTCGGAGGTGGGTGACAACTGCACTATGCCACCGGCACCATTGGCAATAACACTCTATCTACACTGCGATGCATCAGAGAACATCAAAATCAAAGCATTTGATAGAGCTGGAACCAATGTCACCCACAAGGACCGGTGCCATTATGATCTGATCCCCAATCAGGGGTGAAACAGCACAGTGAGGGTACATAACATTCAGAGGAGACCTATTCTCCAAGATAAATCAATATATGTGAGGCTCAGGGGCACCTCATCACATACTGTAAGAGCTGACCATCATTTTGTGTTAAGCCACTGGGCTGAATCCCATGTCACTGCACAAGAAAATATACTTTTTGCTGTAATTCCATATTTGAAGATTAAGATACAGGATGTTTATGTTGTTATTGCTAGCTAATGGATAAGAGACATATTTTGGCAGAAGTATAAGATACTTTTCAAGACAAACATGAGAGTGATTTTTACGCAGTACCACAATCACACTCGGCGGTCAGGGAGATACTGTATGCTTGTTACTTTTATTGGCATTTTGAAAAATTGATGCAGTTCTAAGCACTGCAGCCCAATAACATTGGTCAGACTGGTACGTAGTTTAAAGTCCACTTTACAAGGTAAATGGGAATCCTCCCAGCATCAAATGTCTGTAAAAGGTGACACATAGCACAATCCAAAACTCAATAGGCCAATGCCATTAGTAGAAAATGATATAAGATCCTTTTAGGAAAGGCAGCTTTACCACCTTTTCATGGTCTGGCTTGACAGAGAAGCTTTCTTGAAACAAATATGTGAAAATCACCACAATAGGAACTTTTGCCCAACCCACACGTTGGGAGCCATGAGTACATGTTTTGATTAGGACGACGTTGTGTGCTTCCACAACAATGAGCTTTCCTTCCAAACAGCTGTGATCGTTGTGCTTATTTATCCACCTGCCTGACCTTGTACTTTCAAGGGCACATATTTGACACTCTACTGCCATTAAGTGTCTTAGATAACTTATGGTGTTGTTCTCTGGCAGCAGCACAGATGCGGGATGGCAGTCATTAACCTAATTGGATTTGTACATTGGATTTGACAGTGCAACCTTGACCTCACTTTTTAACCTTCACCAATAATATTTTGCAGGTCTTTGCTTCCACAGAAATACATGCCCATTCCCATGGTACCTTATTGTAACGCTTCATATTAGCATACAACTTTTTTTTAAAGCCATACCTATTGGCATTGCCAATGCCTGTTGGGTAAGTCGTAACATATAACAAGTAGGAGTCTTCTAGGAATATCTACACCAATTCGTGGCTAATATCACAAGGTATAAATGCATTAAATTAAATGTTTGCTATTGCATTTGCATGCATTTAGGATGAATTGAAAGTCTTTTATAAATACCAACCACTGCAGCCATCGTAACTTACAGGGAAGTATGCAGTTTGATTGGGAAGAATCCCCGAGGAGTTTGATAAAGTATGAACTTTATAGATGCTGCACTGAAGGTGCTTGCTCTGTTTGTCCTTGGATAAGTACACTTTTAATGGGATAAGGTTGACATTTTATCTAACCAGACTACATGGTAGTAGGTATTTTAAACTATTTTTTATGCCTCACAAAAATCGTTTTTGATTAACCTTCAATAAAAATTAAATGAAATGACCCCAGTTAGCTGTTGCTAAAATTCCAGCACGTGGATGGGGGTGATCAGGTGAGCACCCTATCCCTATGGAGCCTGAATGCAATCGCCTGATCACATTGCGACCCACCGGATTTCTTCAGGAGATGAAGGTGCATTAGCACCTCACTTGGTTTACCGTGTGTTTCCACAAATGGACAAATGCCAGTGACATTACACATTGAGAACCTGACGACAGGTTGGGCAGATGGGGTTTTAGTACATCTTTGTGCTCTTAGCCTGTGAAGCCATTATTGCATAACATGGCTTCCATATGTCCTGAAGAGGCCTGGAATCATAGGGGCTGAAACATGTTGACATTTTCTTGGAGGAGTCAACCAAACTTGAATATGGTCTGAATAAACAAAACCGGACACTTCTCTTAAAGATATAGGACAGGATTGTCCACTATGTGATACTGTTTTCAAGAACTACCTCCCGTAAGGACTGTATTAAGAAAGCAAGAATACAGCCATATTAGATAAAATCATATGGAGGACCGAGGCTAAATTGGATTTGTGTTTGTCACAATACCTGTCTCTTGTGAATATTATATTATTCAGTCTTTGATGTTTTTGTTTTGCAAATAACAATCATTTTTCAGGTGACACTACTAAAAGTGCAGATTGCTATAGTTGTAAAATACTTTATTAACAAATCTTCACACTTAATACCTTCATGTGTATGCCAGTGAGTAACCTATGTGCGCATCTGCTGGCTCGAATTGACCTTTGTTTGGTTTCCACATTACACTATATTATTATATATAATGCATGATGTTTCTGAGGGCAGGACCAAAAGAAATGCATGTTTTAAAAGACATTTTAAGATACCTTTTATGATCTTTTTATATTGCATATTCTTTTATGATCCCCCTGCTCCCCCTGCTCTAGGTTGCTCCCAGTCCCATCCCCAAAGCGTGTCACGTAGGTTCTCATTATGCAAATGAGGCTACTGGATTTGGGCGGCAGAATCGCATAGACTGTGGGAAGCTAAGTAAAATTCCACACCATGTGATGCCTGTCGGCCTAATCCAGGTTTTCTGGCTAACTAGCAGCGCCTCATCTCCACCCAGGAGCAGGGATGAATGTGGCAACAGGGCGCGTGACAAGAAAGACTCCGCAGGGGAATCATGGGCAATCAGATCTCATCCCTTTCTCTCAGTTACATTGGTCTCACACAGGCAAAGACAACAGAGGCAGAATATAGTTCAATAAGTGTTTATTGAAGTATCTGCATGTTAGATAAAATGGCATTTATTGCAATAACTAAGATGATAAAACACAATAAAAGCAATAAGGTGGCGAGGAGAGTGAAACACAAAATAGTCCCACCATACTGTCACTGGAAGTAAGACATAGTTCTCCTATCTACGCTATGTTAGAGCACAGCATAATAAGCCTAATCCACACTTCATGTTTCCCCCTGCGAAAACATCATCCCTCATACCTTAGTAAGTAAGCCTGTAGTTTAGAAAGACACAGTCCCCATGTAAATCAGAGGTTCGGCAGACTAAGCAAGCAGCTGTAACGAGGCAACCAGCAATCAGCATGCAGTCGTGGTCACCTGCCTGGAATCTCCTTCTAACGTGTGTGGGACAAAGGAGTGTTTTTATAATAAAACAGTTGACATTCTAAGAAATGGTCCCAATGTATGAGTGTGTATGTCTCTGCGAATGTTGGAGGCACAGCGTACCACTTTTGCCGGCAACCTATCTTACTGCAGCCTTGAACAAAGCACAAAGTGAAATGAATGTCCTATTGAGAACGTATTGCTTTCCTAGGCGAAAGAACAATTAGATAGAGAGAAATAAAACAACACTGCAAATGTGGCTATAGCTAGAAAAATAAAGCGATGCTTGAACTGGGCTAAAGTGCACAACGGCAGGTCTAGTTTACTAAAATAACATGACTAAAATATGGCTAAAATAGCTATCCAACAAGTGCTAGCTCTGGAATGCTGCTAGGACTTCGATGCAGCAATACTGCACCTAGGCGAGCCTCGGGTCTAAGCTTGGTTAGTGGCGCTTCCCCCGCGTTGGCAGATCCCTGGCAGAGAGCCATCACTGCTAATGTGTCCCCGAGGCAACACTGTCTTCGGAATCAAGCTTTCCACATTACAGTGCAAAGCAAAGAAGAGTGGCTTTGCGCCAGCTGCCTGGCAGAATCAGACACATATCTCTTTCCGGTTAGTATCTGAAAGGTTTCCTGGGATTAAATCCTAATGTAAAAATGACAATTCTGTACATCCGCATAGAGTTAGCAAATTATACAAGGTGCTGCTCTAATGAGCCACTTTGAACAGACTGGCATGCTAGTCTGAGGGTTGGAGAAATTGTACTTTATTTTTACAAATGTAATATGCGTAAATCTTTAGTTATTGGTCTCATGCAAATTACGACTTGGTGGTGGTATGCAGTAGAATCATACGCGATGAATGCCCTCATGTAAAACAGGTGTATAAGATACCAAACGCTTGTAGTGAAGAGGGCCAAACAGGCCTTTTATTCTACAGGGTATTTCTCCGGCTGGCTGGAGCCCTCTGATGCAGGTTTTTTAAGGGTTAAACGCAGCAGTCACTGGGAGGGCTCAAGAGAGACCGAAAGACCACGAGGGAGGGGGAAGGAAGCCAGAAAGTGATAAGCGAGGGAGGAGGGAAGGAGAGAAGGAGAGAGAGAAAAGGGATGGATGGTAAGTCAGAGATAGCAGATGCAGAAGGGAGAGGGGCTCGTTTGGGCATTTTTTGTCAGGGCTGCTTTCAGTTTTCCAGTCCAGTATTCCAGTGAACAAAGTGTCAGATTTACAAGAAAGTGGCACATCATTACTGATACACCACTTTTCTTGCACCCCCCCCCACCGGCACCTAACGACACAATGGGTGTGCTGTATTTACATTACCGCGCACCATGGCGCACGTTAGGACAATAGGGTCAACATTTTTTATGCTATTGTGGCGCTTTGCTGCACTAGAGTCCAAAATGTGGACGCTAGTGCAACAAAGTGCAAGAAGGCCCTTTGAGTTCAATGGGTGTGTCCATTTAATGCCTGCTTTGAGGATGCGTTAAAAAGTATGCCAAAAATGGTGCAGTGAAATCTTGAAGATTTCACTGTGCCATTGTTGCAGGTCACCTAACGCCGGAACGCCCTTCTTGCATACATTATGCCTGGCGCAGGCATAATGTGGCACAAGGGGGGCAAAGTGACGCAATGCATACATTTCGATACTTTGTAAACCTGGCGCATCGGAAATTGCCTTGTTGAGCCACATTAGAGTAAAACAAATGACTCTAATGAGGCGCAAGGTGGCACTAGGGCCTTGTAAATCTGCCTCAAATTGAGGGCAGGGATCGCGCATATAGCACACATCCAATTTCACAGCTTCTGTGAGATATACACTGCTCTTAATAACTTTCCTGTGAATGAACATTAAACGAAACCAGCAATTGTACATGATATGCCTCTAATAAGCTCAGTTCACGCAAGATTAGGTTTGTACATAACACTATAACGACCAGAAGACCCCTTCTATGTTCCCTTTAATGTCTCCAGCATGCCAGTAGGCATGCCTGAAGCATGTAACCACTTCCCAAGGGTCATGATTTCTCTTGTTGACCTTATTTGTAAGTATGGAGGGACATTACTGACAACAAACTTGAAAGGTGAATAACAAGTCTTCTCTCTCTCTCTTACCTTCACTGCTGATGGCGCTCATGGAGGAATCCTTCCACTGCTGAAATCTATGTGTATTCATAGGGTATCACTCATAAATGTGAATTCCTTTGGGTTCACCCAGTTTTTCATGCTTCAAAGGTCGATTATAGTGCTCACTGGTTCACTGGTTAATTCTAACATTGGTATCAGCGTCCGATGATGATGTAATTCATAGCAGGGGCATAATGTGGACATCTGTGCCGCAGGTTGGCGGGGGCTGGCAACTTTTCCGGAGGAACCCAACTCTTCAGGAATCCCACATTCAGCCCAGGTCAATGAATATCTGTGATATATTGGCACGGACACTGGCATTATGGGATTGTGCTGCAGTGGTGTTTTTCTCTTAAGTATAGATTTGCTGAATTTGTCACATAGTCCATCTTCAGATACATAATCTGCAGATTAAAAAGACATGTTTCTAGTTTAAAAGGTTTAAAAGTTACTAAAAAATCACCAACACATGTTGTGCACAGTAGAAGGCCCTTTGTAAAGGTTGACTGGTCACCTTTCTGTTGCTTATTGCTGTGTTTTTGTGTTAAACTGGTACTAGAGAGGTGCAACCAATAACCAGAGAGGTGTAAAAGTAACAAAGTATTGAAGTAAAACTATCAGAGGCATATTACACTATATAACTTGCCTTTTCTTGCCACATAATTTACTTAACCCTGCCACATAATTAGGCCATCCACTGTTGCGTAACTCTAGTAGCCCTGCTTATTGGAGACTCAGTGGTCCTTTATCTTATGTTGCAGGTGGGCCCCATCATTTTGTGTTATTCCACTGCCACATAGACAGTGACAGTTATTGTGATTGATAAGTGGGGACAAGAAAGGGACAACCGTGCAGATTAAATATCTCCTTAATATGTACACATATACCACCCTGTACTTACTTAGTAGCTTGTAATAGCAGTAGATGGCATGGAGCAATGGGTGAGATGTCCACACTGATAAAGGGTTTTCCCTCCTGGCCATGAGTGAGTGCCTGATGTCACATGGAGAAAACTGGCAATCACCAAATTCTTCTTGAGTTTCCAAATTTATACAAGGGAAGTTAATGTAATATTGGGTAATACTGTAAAAGATAATTTGCAAATTAAAACATTGAATTATATCATTCCCATTTGAAGTCTTTGAGAATAAATTAGCTTTCTATAATGTGTAAATGTATAAACAAATTACAAAGGAAATTATTGAAATATTAAAATCTATTGCATTCTCATTTAAAATTCTGTTTTGGTGCAGCAAGTCCTAGTTCTAGAACAGATTTATAAACATATGGTACTAATGACTACCTATGCAGTAAAGGGATGGAGGCAAATAGAAAAGCAAAACACGAAATGGGAATTCTTGTATGTCTACGGCGCATTTAAAGAAGTAAAAAAGAGAAGAACCATTGGCAAAGTCAATAGGTCTCAGTTTTTCAAAGGGCACATAAGCATTCCTGGGAAAAGCTCCATTCAGTTCTTTCCCACTGCAGGCTGCAGCACCTTATGCTGTTTCTAGAGGTTGTTTGAATCAAACGTAGGTCTTTGATCTAATAGGATGCAGAACAGTGAGCCGTTGCGTGAGGTCCTTTAAGTCAAACACCAGTCTTTGAGTTAGCATGCTGTTAATAAACGATCCTTGAGTCAGATAGAAATGCTTGCTGTGTCAGGCTGCAGTACCTTCATCCTCCACCGGAGGTCCCCTTTGCTTCCACCACTACCTCCCAACTCTCAGGATACTAGAGCAGTGGTTTTCAAACTTGTTAATACTGCGCACACTCGCCAGTGGAAAAAATAAATCATCAGCTCCCCATCAGTATTTTTCATAATTATTCTATTAAGTTGGCAAAGTTTAAATATGTCTAGACTTATTTAAACATTGCATTTAAGTTCTGTTACCTTTTTACAAATGCAATAAACATTTTTTATGCTTAAAACAAAGCACTATTATCTGTATAATCTTTCTTTTGGCCAGAGTCTGGTGCCCAAGCATCCCCCCACCCCCCCCACCGCCCCGGGATCACTTGAGGTCCCCCGAGGGGTTCCCGCCACTCAGTTTGAAGGCCCCTGTACTAGAGGGTTAGGATCAGACCAGACCCTCTTGAATGTCTCATTTATTGAAGGTGGACAGGAGGATTGCTTCAAATATTGACTGTACTTTAATTTCAGCATAGCAGATTGTGGAGAGGGTGTGGCTTCAACACACACATTGTATAGCCACTTTCCCAAGTTTAAAGTGTTTTGCATGTAACTTGCATTGTCAAATGCTTGCAATGATGCTTGTAGTAACATGTAGGCAGCCTTCCGGGTGTTTATTTCAAGAAGCCATAATAATATTCATTACTGACTTGTATTTAGAAACTAGTACTATGCTCCATTAAGGGTGCCTCTTTAAGAGTTTTTTCTTCAAGAGAAATAGAATGATAGATAATAGATGATGTTGGCTAATGAGGTGAATAACAGAGGTTGGGACCACAAGGTTAGATGACAGGAAGCTAATGGAGAAGGCAGAAGGAGTAAGAATGTGGAGGCATGAAGGCAGAAATGGGGAGATAGAGAGGCATAGTCAAGAAAGGAGGTGACTACAAGAACGGGCAATGGATGAGGAGTAGATGGGGAATGGAGATGATCCAGGGGAGGCGAGGACGAAGAGGAGACATAACAGGAATGAATAGTAAGGGATGCGGGGAAGAGAAGGAGGGCAGAAATTGAAATAATGGCACACCTTGAAACAAAATAAGAGACAGTGGTTTGAAGGGGGCTGTCCCAAAGCTCCCGCTTTCTGTATACTTATATGTTTATGTAATATATTGGTAACATGAGGTTTGCAAGAAAACTCAGCAGCTCCGACTGTCTGTAGCAAGACCTAAAATGTGTGCTGAGCACTGTGCAGAGTAAGAGAAGGAAATGTTCCTGAATCTGAAACTCATTAAAATTGAAAAAAGAGTCCCTACTCATAAACGTTTGTATTTGTTAGTCTCAATGTTATTTAATTTTTCAAATTTGAATTATTACATGAAGGTGGAGACAAGGAGATGTGTATGGAGACAACAACGGGGAGTAAACTTGGAAGAGGAGAGCATTGAAGATGATTGAGGAGAGTAGGTGGGGACAAGGAGAGCCAGTGGGCATGATAATAAAGGTGACATCGGAAAGAATGGTGAGGGATGAGAGGCAGTGCGGGTTGGAGCAAGCAGATGGATGAGTGAAGTGAGGGGAATTAAGTGACGTGTGGTATGAAGACCAATCCAAGTTCTCTCACCAAATCCTTTTGGGAACTGTAATGGGCACCAATGTAACCTTTCAAAAACACTATGGCCATTAATGACAGCCCATCCAACTAATTGCAACCTTTGAAATCTACATAAAGGGACTGACACAGAGCTTGCTTTCACTGTATAAATCATATGTGTCCTGGTATTCACAGCATTTGTAACATTAGGTCACCCACAGAGTTCAACATTCTATGGTGGGATCTAAAACTGTATTGCAAGGTGGGGAGAGTAGAAGAAAGATGTGATGCTGAAAATGAAACACCATTAGGACTGAAAAAGCATTGAGTTTGCTAGTGCTTGTTGATCAATATTTTGCAAATTCATATTATTACTTAAATATTTTTATATTAGTTGAGTGATTTACCCGCTTGCCCAGAGAACTCAAATTCAGTCATCTCTATATGAATTTTGGACCTTAACTCCTGAAGCAGTGTTAACTTGAGCAGATGGTGGACATGGACACTCATTTTTGGGGCAGGCACCTATTTTATTATTCATCGTTCAGTGCCTGCCTTAGGATATTTCAATTCCTGTGTAGAGTATACTGTATGGGCAACCCCACAGCACAAGACAAATAGTTTTTCATTTCTAATAATTTTGTTTCAGTATATTGTTAACAATTACAAGTACAATTTAACTCTACAAGTGCACCTGTAATAGAAAAATATATAATGCTGCTTCTTCACAAAAAGGAAAGCCGTATTGAGTCCCACTGAGGAGTCTATAGAACCTGTACCACACTTGATAGCTTGAGCTCAAATCTAAGAAGGAAAACATCTGACCACTTGCAGCCTGCACTTTAAAATGAGCGACAACTCAGGCTACAAGTTAAAACAAGATCCGCGGCATCCCTGATGCAGGTGAAAACAAGTTGCTTGAATTTTTCACAAATAATGTGGAAATTAAATGTGCTTAGTGGATATGAATGAACTTAGAAATGCATTCATAAATCACTCTGCCCCACTGCAGGGCGCCATGTACAATGTACTGCGCACACAGCTGCTTTTGTTTCCTGCTGTGTGGGTTTGAAAACTCACACAGGCCAATGTAGGGGAGCCTGATGCTGGTCCTGCAGTGCAGCAAATTACGACAATAGCATTACATGCAGCACATGTTCTGAGAGTAATACATGGAGGCACTGTGCCCTTGCGTTACCTGCTACTGGCCTGCGATCTCAGAGCTAGCAGTGGCCTAGCCAGTGTTTACAGAAACCATGAAAAGCTTCCCACTTTCTGTGAGACATGTCAGTTTACAGGGCTTCTGAGTACACACACTCCATTCTGTTAGGTTTCCCTAGGGCAGACGCGGGAAACACTGGTAAAAATAAATGACTGCTCGTTCAGACACTCTCACTTGTGAGCCGGCGCATACCACGCGCCGTCCCCTTTTATTTCCATGCCCCTTATGTCAGAGGCATTCCATTCTTCACTCCACGCGCAGGGGTAATGGCGGCCTGGATAGGGGAGGGTCCCCCTCTGAAATAAACCCATCTGTGCCGCAAACATAACATTCCTCCTTTACCCCAAATAAACCAAAACAAAACAAACACAACTACCCAACATATTTTTCATCACTGAATAGAAATAGTGATTTCAAGTCCAGCTTATCAAAGTCACCAGTTCCTTGGCATCGCCCCCAATCAAGTCAGGTGACCAGAAAGTCCTGGAACTTGCTGGATGGCAGCGGCCTAGGACGGAGATGGTATCTCTCGGACCCACCCCGGGGCGGGGTACTCACCACACGTTCATGCACCCTACCAGGCTCCAAGGTCTCTGCCAAATCATCACCTACTGGTCTATTCATGCACAGAGCGCTCAGGCTATCCTTGCTGTGGTATGCGGAGTGAGTCTGTATTCCCTTAGGAATGCATACAAAGCACAGTCAACATTGTGGGCATTTGCCGCCACGATCCTTAGCACTTTATTCAAAGTCCGCACAAAGTGCTCAGATTCAAAACTGGCCTGCGGCCAGAAAGGCGCAATCTTTCTATGGACAACCCCCTGCCTCACGAGGTAGTCCACAACTCCTGACTTGAAAAGGGTAGACCATTGTCCGTTCGTAGCTCATGAATAAGACCATGAGTGACCATGATCTTTTTCACGCAAGGGATAACCTGTCCCGCCGTGGTCATGTCCAGTATTTCCACCTATATTTGGAGAAATCGTCAATGATCACCAGCATGGGACGGCCGTCAGGTAAACACCCTAGGTCAGCGCTGGTCCGCTTCCAGGGTTTGGAGGGAATTGGCTCTGTGATTATCGGGGCTGGATGCTCTGATGATCCCACAACCTGGCAGGTGTGACACATGTGCACCACTCTCTCAACGTGGTGATCCACTGCGGAGAACCATACCTTGCACAGACTCCTTGCTGAGCAGCATGGGCCAAATCCACTATGCTGGATTGTAGGGATTGAGGCACCACTAACCTCAGTCCACGGACCAGACACCCCTCTGGTGACACCGACAGCTCGTGCCGTACCTGATGCAGGGCAGCTAATGTGTGTCCAGCTTCTTCCGTTCGTCTAGCTAGGTTGTGTGTCATTTCATGCCACCTCCCTGTGTGAACTGCTCTTATGGCCAGTTGGATACACTCACCGTCTTGGGCGGCCTCCATGAATTCCTGCATGGACACTGGCAACGGTCTGGAGCGCTAAACTACTAGCCAAACATATTCTTCCACAGCTTCAACATCCTCTTCCTCCTCCTCCTCTTGTGCGGACACTGGCCTGGCATGTCTCAACAAGTAATCTGCCAGATTTTGAGACCCTGGGCAATAGATTACCGTGAACTGATAATCCTGTAATTGTAGGTTCAACTTCTCTATCCTGGGAGAAGAAGTGAAAGTGGACCTGTTGAAAATTGGGACCAGCAGTTTGTGGTCTGTCACCACTGTGAACGGCTGGCCGTACACGTAGAGGTGGAAATGGCAACAGCCCCAGTGGACGGCGATGGCCTCCTTTTCGATGTGGGAGAATCGTTGTTCAGTCTCCACAAGGGCTCGTCGGGCATAGGCCACCGGGGTCCACTCACCTTGCTCGCCACGTTGTGACAGAATGGCGCCCAGTCCCACCGGGCTTCCATCAACTGATGATTCTGATTCTTTGGCTGGGTCAAAGTACCTGACCGTGGTATGGGCTGACAACGCCTTCTTGGTGGCACAGAAAGCATCTTCCTCAGCAGATCCCCGCTCCCAGGGGGTGTTGGTCTTCGTCAGTTCGCGGAGAGGAGCCGTGATGGATGCCAGGTTTTGGGTAAATCAACCACAGTATGTGACCATACCCAGAAATCTATGAACACCTGTGACTGATGTGGGGGAAGCGCCGCTTTAATGTCACGCACCTTCTCCGGGTCTGGCATTACCCCTCTGTCAGAGAAGTGGTATCCAAAAAAGGCAATGTGATTTAGAAGAAAATCACACTTTTCTCTGTGCAGTGTGAGGCCGTGTTCTTGTAGATGCTTGAATGTGGCTCACAATCTGTCCAGATGTCCTTCGAGGGTGGGGGCGTGCACTAATATATCATCACTGATGTTGATGACGCCCCCCCAGAGCCGCCAGCACACCTCTGATCGTGTCCTGAAAAACCTCTGCAGCACTGGAGATTCCAAAACAGAGGCGTGTGTACCTCCTGAGCCCCACGTGAGTCGAGAATGTGGCGATTGCTCGAGACTCCGGGTCAAGCATGAGCTGGTGATAGCCTGCCCTCAGATCCATCTTTGGAACCACCTGGACCCACTCACTTCAGCCACGATGTCATCAATGGTTGGTGTTCGGTGACATTCACGCTGGATTGTTGCATTGGGGAGCCTCATTTCCACACAAATTCTCACTTCTCCAGGTTGCTTGGGCTTTCGGGTAACCACAATTGGCGAAACCCACAGAGTAGGTGCCTCCACCTTCTCAATTATACCTGCGGTCTCCAATTTGCGTAATTCCTCCTCCACTTTGGGATGCAGATGGAAAGCGACCCGGCGGTGTTCCAGGGCCACAGGCTGGATGGACTTGTCAATATGAAGACGTATTGACCTTCCTTTCAGACACCCTATTCCCTCGAATAGCTCAGCATATTCCACTATCAAGCTCTCAACGTTTTCTCAATGGACGCTGAATGCGACTGATACCAGTCCCAACAGTTCGACTGTTTGGCAACTCACCAGCATGCCAGACCCATCCTTGGTGACGTAGATATTGGTCCTGATCGTCTGATCGTCATGCTGGACGTCCGTCGTGAACACTCCCGCTAAAGGCAGCAGACTGGATGACCCAAATGCAAATACTTTGGTGGCCGTAGGGTGGAGTGTCAGCTTCAATTGCAAATTTTTCAGCACACGAAAAGCCATGATATTGATGGAAGCTCCCATGTCTATTTGTGCTGTCACAGGCTTGCCTCCCACCATTATGCTGCATTTGGGGATTTGTTTCTTGAGATTGCCTCCAGGTTGCATTGCATGTATGACACCTTCTGATTCATCGTCATCCATGTCCCCCGCAGCTTCGTCTGTGGTATGTATTTGTGCTGCCAGCACTGTCTTGTGATGATTTGTCTTTTTAGAGGAGGCTAATTGACATACCTTGGCAAAACGGTTTAACTTGGTGCAATTTGCACACCGTTTCCCTTGGGCCGGGCACTCTCCTTGATGAGGGTAGGACCCACCGCACATGTAGCATGCTCGTGACGGTGCACCAGGTTTTACTCGTGACTTTTTCCGATCCCCTGAGGCCGTGGTGACTAAATTTACCGGTTCCGTCTTGATTGTTTTTTGCAGGGCGGTCTCCATGTGGGCTGCCTGAGCCTTCGATAGCTCCTTGGATCTCGCCAGCGTGAGCATGTTGGCCATCGACATCCCCGGGACTTGTAAGATGTTCTCATGAAGTTTGACGGAGTGACAGCCTTGTATGAACTGGGCCCGAATTTCATCCTCAGCATCTGGGAGGGCACAGGTGCTTGCCAGTTTCCGCAATCAAGCATAGAACGTGTCTACAGATTGTTCCGGGAGTTGCCGAGCCTGACGTAGAAGGAACCGTTCATAGTCTGTGTTGGCTAACGGCTCAAAATGGGCTGTGAGTGCCCTCTTCAGCGACTGGTACGTGAACGGCAGTCCTTCTTCCGTGATGGACTTACTGATCTTGTGTATTACTGCCCCTCCGAGATGTAAGAGCATGGAACGGCGCTGATCATTATCCAGGGCAACAGCAGCAAAATATGTTGCCAGTCGCTCCACCCATTCTTTCCACTTCGCACCCTGAGCGGACGGCAGGCCGTCAACTATGAAAGGTTCTAGTGCCGGTACGGACGCCAATGTGTACCACCAGCAACTATCACACCCACGTCCAGTGAACAGTACCCCACTTGACAGTCGCTCACCTGCGAAAAATGGTCTTGTGCGTCGCCAGCAAAGTGTAGGGACACTGAGGGGCTCTCTAGCAGAGTAAGTAGTGTGAGTGAGGCAGTCCTTGGGGCAGAGAAAGCCCTTTGAAAAAGTACATAACCACAGTTGCAGCTGTCACCAACCTCTTTCACCCCTGTTGGGGCCTGGTGTGGAGTGAGTTGTGCAGCGTGAGCCTCCCTTCAGCCAACAGAAGCATTTCAGGCCATAAAAACCAGACCCAGGCACTGCCCACCACGTGGTCTGCGCGTGGTAGGCCCCAACAGGGAGAAAACGGGCCTCTGTCAGTAGAGGAGTCCAATGGGGGCAGGGCCAGCACGTTCCGACAGATGCGCTGTAGCCGGCCGAAGAAAAAACTACACCCCACTGTGCCTGACTCAAATGCTGCTGTGGTCCGTTTGATGCCGCTCGCCCAGCAGCGCTTCGAAGAGGGTAGAGCCACCAACCTTCATTGCTACTTTGTTATGTTTTCACAGTCGTTGGCCAGACGCGGGAAACACTGGTAAAAATTAATGACTGCTCGTTCAGACACTCTCACTTGTGGACGCCACACTCCGTCCCCTTTTATTTCAATGCCCCTTACATCAGGGGCATTCCATTATTCATTCCCTGCGCAGGGGTAATGGCGGCCTGGACGGGGGAGGGTCCCCCTCCGAAATAAACCCGTCCGTGCACAAACATAAAAGATTCCACCTCTTCGCCCCATTCTTCTTGAGTTGCCTCCATAGCCGACAATGCCCAAGCTCTTTATCCCAGCGCTTATGGGCAGGCACTCTGACCTAGATGGTAAATTTCGGTGAAATTTTATGAGAACTTTTATTTTATTTTTGGGTTCCCAGAACTTGCGAGCACTGTGCAAAGCACAGTTCCCACACCTCTGAGGCCGGCACTGCGTCTTCAATCTACGACCCAGAACAAGAGAGAAAGGAAGAAAAGAAAAAAACGGGATGAAAAGAAAGATAAGAAAAACAGTGGAAAATGGGTTACACAGGGATGAAAAAGAACATGTGCGAGTGTGATAAAGAAAAACGAAATGAAGGTAGATGAAAAAAAGAGGCATGAGAAGGAATACAAATTAGGCAACATTTGTTTTCACCAACCCTTGCATTTGGCAGCGTTAGATTCAGGGTCTTATGAAAAACTTTGGACCTCATGCACTTATGATTTTTCATTTTTTTTTTTATTTGTTCCATTTTGTTGGAATGGTCTATTTACAAAGAGGGGGACGCTACGGCGAAACAAGACAAGTTTTGTGTGGTTAGCCCGGCCGTGAGGTTTTTGGTAACAGATGGTACCAAACTGGCAGCAGTCCTACCCATTGATATGCACTGGATTTCTTTCCTAGGGCACCGTGCCCGGGACTGTCCAGAGGGCTGAACGCGGGCATCTGCGCAGGAGGCACGGCGCTGCACATCCCACTATTCCCTGGAGTTTGTGCTAGCTCTTCAAAGGCCCCATTAGATCTCAGTCCTTTGATGTACGACTGAGTACTACTGATGTGGCTTTTTGTTAACTCAAATCCAAACCCAACAGGGAATAGGACAAATTGGTTCTTTTATCAAACGCTTTCAGTATCAATTGAACTGAGGTAGGCTATTCCTAGCATTTAAAAGCTACATGACAACTCCAGGATGGCAAAATGGAACACGCGAAAAAAAGAAGACGGAAATTAGTCAGCTACACAGCTGCAGAGGCCGTCAGATGACTGAAAAGAAATGAGGGTGATTTTAGATCAAAAAGCTGAAATTATAATCACTTTATTGAGCCGGGATCAGAGAGGTTCTATTGAAGTGCTACAGAAAATTATGTTAAATTAATCTTAAATTAAAAAGGCAAAAAAAAGAACACTACCCTCACAGAGAAACAACTGACAAAGCAGTTGGTGAATGAACTGTCGGGGGAAGTGGCGACGGTCTCTCTCTAATAGTTGACAGAAGTTCATTTGGGGACAGAAATAGGGGCCATATGTACGAACACTTTTTCCCATAGACACAGAATGGGTAAAAACCTTTGCTACATCTGGCCCTTGGAGAGGTGTAGGAAAGTTGGAATATAGTCCTCCATTTGGCTCATAAACCCTTTTTTCGAATGGCCATGATCATCCTTTGTAAATCCTTCACTTTCAATTCCAAGTCGGCCGATCTCCCCAGGTAAGGAATGCAGGGTCACAAACCAGATCAGATAATCCTGAGCCTGCAAGCTCCGGACCTGAGAATTCTAGGCCTGGAAACACCTAGTCCCAAATTTAAGAGGGCCTAGCGCCTCCATGCATAGCGTCATATTTTAGAATGCTGATGTGGCTCAAAGAGGCCAATTTCGCCACACCAGATTTACAAAGTGGTGCAATGCATGCAGTGCGCCACTTTGTAACCCCCTGGGCCACATTATGCCTGTGCCAGGCTTAATGTATGAAAGAGGGGCGTTTTCCAGTTTGGGGGACCGCATAAATGGCACAGTGGAATCTCAGATTCCATTGTTTCTTTTTTTGCCTCTATTTTTAATGCCTGCACAGAACAGGCATTAAAAGGGGGTGCACCATTATTTATAATGGGCCCCCATGTACCTTTCAGGATTAGCACCAACATGTTTGGTGCTAATCCTGCAATGTACTACAATAGCATAAAAAATGTTGACACTATTGTCCCTAACCTGGGCCATGGTACACTGTATGCTTAATGATATGGCGCACACATGGTGGCGCTGGGGGGGGCCTGATGGGTGCAAGAAAAGTGGTGCTGCATATAATGCTGTGCCCTTTTCTTAAATTTGGGCCCTACTGTGAATGTGCGCTCAGAGAAACCCTGGAATTGGGCCAAAGAGGAGATGCTGGCAGGAACAGAGGCCCATCTCTTTACTACCATGGCTGGATCAAGCAACGCTCACTCCAGTCAGGGTGCTTTCACCTCTTCCCCACACCCTCTTCTCTATGAGTGGCAAGTCCTGATGCAAGGATGAGCCCCACCAGGTACAGAACACAGGGCCACAGGCTGTGGCCTGGGATATACATTGTCCACACCTACCTACCCCATGCACAGCAGACACTGACCTGGACCTGGCAGAGTCAGGAGAAGTATACCCCTATCCAGTAGTGTAATGTAGGCTCCCCCAGCTCTCATGGTGTGATAGGCATCAGCCTTTGTTATCCAAGTGGGGCTGCTTCAGCACCTGCGATAGCTTGCAAAGCAACAGCTCATTGACAGCTTTTTTCCACAGAGCTGAAAGAAAAGAAAAGACGATTGCACCATTTTTGATTTAATGCTGCTGATTGCGTGGCCTACCATGGGCATAGCAAACTCTCAGCCAAATGGGTCATTGGTCCCTTCAACCCTGTTTCAGGGGCATAACATAGACACCTGAAGCTCCTGTGGCACAGGGGGCCCGATCCCTTTCCAGGGGCCCCCATTCACCTCAAAGTCAATGAATCTGTGAGATATTGCAGACTAATGGGCCTCTCATCGTATATTGCAAGGGGGGTCCCATCATTTTGTGTTATGCCAGTGCCACCAACCACCTGCCCCGAGACAAACACAGCCACGGACTGATGGCAGGGCCAAGGGCTGCATGACACCCCTCACAGAGCACAAGACAGGAAAGCATACTCTACGCCAGATCACCCTAACATTCCTCTACCCCAGTGGTCATCAAACATTTTAATGCAGCCCCACCCCCATTGGAGAAAAAAAATCATCCTCTTCTCCACAAAATTCTTCACAATTATTCAATTAAATTGGCAATGTTTACATTTGTCTAAATTTATTTAAAGATTGTTAAGTTCTGTTACTGTTTTAAAAACGCAATCAAACACAAGATGCCCAACATTCTATTCTGATCAGGCAGGCCTTACTAACGTGTCAGAGTATCAAGCGTGTGAGTTTTGTGAGTGTGAGTTTGGGTTTTACAGCGCATTTGAAGTCCCATCCCTTTTGACACTTACTTAAGGTGGCCAGATTTTGAGGAGCAAAAACCGGGACAGGTCAGACATAAGGGAAGGACTAAAGACATTACTCTCACTGTCCAGTTTTTTTTTTGCGTAGCTTTGCGTAGCTTTGTGAATGTGTGCCTATACATATGTGTGTGTGTGTGTGTGTATATATATATATATATATATATATACATATATATATATATATATATATATATATATATATATATACACACACATTTACAAGACTCCATATATAAAATTAGCTATGTCTTGACCTCCCACCCTGCACCCCCAACCTGACCCCACCCACCTTTCTCTGCTCCCCACTCAGTGTCTCTGCTGGGAGCAGACAGGGGGCTGTGTTGCCTGACAGTAACAGATAAATTACTTTAATTATTTCATACTTCACTTATGCTTCCCTACATGATCTGACCTTTGTCCCAAAAACCGGGACATTTATCTAATGATATGACCTTTGTCCCAAAAAGCGGGACATTTGTTTAAAATTAAGAGAAGTGTCGGGACACTGGGACAGTCCTCTAAAAAGCGGGACTGTCCGGGGAAATTCGGGACGTCTGGTCACCCTAGCTTGGCTAAAAATAACAAAACATGTTAGTGATGGCCTATTACACAGCTGTTTACTGCTGCTCATTGTTTTCAGCGTAATACAAAACCCTCTATTCAACATAATGCTTCTTTTAGCCAGAGCCTGACGCGCTCCCCTACCCACCCCTAGATCATCTGAGGCCCCCCTGGTGGGGGCCAGACCCCGCTTTGAAGACCCCCTTCTCGACTCTGTGCCCCACCGCTCTCCCATGAGGCAGGACAACACGAGGTACTGCCATAGCCTGGTCTGTGTGCACCCATTTCCTATGAAAAAGACATCACAGGAGTAGCAGACAATGCTCCCACTGGGCTCCTTTAGGTTGCCTTGCTCCCCAAACACCGCTATTGGCACACTCGCTTATATTTTCTGAGCAGGTGGGAAATATCAGAAGATATATCCCCAGAATCAAAGCAAAAGCACAGAAAAGGACCTGGTATCCCTGAGTTCATGCTGTCAGACCACATTTAAAGGACAAATCACAGAACAATCAGAATCTGGTACCGAGATAACACCTTAAATCGCAGGTGCTGCCCCCTCATGCTGTCCGTCTACCACATTTCTGTGTAACAGTCGTTTCGAGTCTCATCGGATGCCGCTTCCTGCGGAACCTGGACCAATATTGTATTGTATTGTAATCGTATTTATATAGCGCTTACTACCGCTGACGAGGCGTCAAAGCGCTTTTCGGTGAGTAGCATGGTACTCTGGAACCCAACAAGAATTAGTGATGGATTAGTATCGGGAAATAATGAGTACAGTTTTAGTATTATTATGAGTTAATTTGAGCCGCTGATATGAGAGTTTGTTAGTTAGATTGACTGGAGTAATGGAGGGGTGGAGGAGGAAAGAAATCCAGAAGTGTTAATTGGGAGTGTTTCCTTAATTTACTCAACACAAAGGCTTGGGATGAGTAAAGGGGGATGGAGGAGGGAAGGGTATGTGGAAGGGTTAGTGAGAGCATATTAGCAGGGTGAGATAATTGTGGGAGAATTTAGTAGGGTTGTGTGGGAGGTCACGGTAGTAGAGTGTGGTTTGGTGAGTTAGATGTGGAAGCGGAGGGAAGAGCTTAGGCAGAGTTATTTAGGAGATGAAAGTAGAAGAAAGGATTTGGGATGAGTCAGAGTGGGGATGGAGGATATATTACGATAGAGACATGGCATATGATGATGGGTAGATAAGTGTGATAAGATGAGAGCAGGAATTCATAGATATCTAGTATAACAACCCACCCAGGAGCCATGCAATGACCCACGAACATGCCAAGCACAGAAACAACACATACACATACATACATACATATATATATATATATATATAAATATATATATATATATATATATATATATATATATACATACACACACACATTAATACACACACATATGCACATACAATACATAATTAGAACCATGGGTAAAATATACTTAGTCAAACAGGTTTAAAGAGTGTGTGTGTATTTTATTGTTATGACATAATAGTGATACATATTTTCTACAGAAACTATACATAACTAGAAATATACACATAATCTGAAAAAAATATTTATCAACATAATCATATGCAATTCATAGTTGTTTGAATATGGTGGTTATGAAGGAAAGAGCCAACTCTTGAGTAGTTTTCTGAAGACAAGAAAGTTATCTGTGGCTCTTATAGTTGGGGGTAATAAATTCCATAGTTTGGCTGCTTGAACGGAGAAGGATGTATGTGAGTTTGTTAGTTGGAATGACTAGAGTAATGTAGGGATAGAGAAGGGAAGAATCCAGTAGTGTTAATTGGGGCAAAGGGGGTGGGGAGACAGAGTAAAGCTTACGAGGGAGTACATTTATATTGTTTATTTATTTATTATATTTTTATCTATATCTTTATATTTTTCGTCTATTTATGATTATTATTGTTTCAATTATTTATAATGTGAATTGTATTTATAGATTTTATTTTATTTGTCTCTAGTACAAAAGGAGTATAGTAATAAATAGATATGGAAATACATAGTCAGGAAATATGTTCAAGGAATATAATAATGGGTATAATAATATGAGAAGAAACGTAGTATTGTATAAACACAGACTGAAGTTAATTAGTAAGTGTACTTTTCTAACATTAATTTATCTTTCCTCAATTTTCGAATAGCAAAATGCTTATGATAATAAAACATTTGATCACTGTGCAGGCATTCATACGTATATAATATAATAACAACTTATCTAGGAGCTATGCAATGACCTATGAACATGTTAAGCATAGTTCAGTTTTAGTTGGACTGACTAGAGTACTGGAGGGATAGAGTAGGGAAGAATCCAGAAGTTAATTGGGAGTTTAAAGTAATTGGATGAGGCTTGGGATGAGTAAAGGAGAGATGGAGGAGGGAAGAGTCTGTGGAATGCGTTAGGGAGATCATAGTAGCAGGAGGGGTTTTGGATGAGTCAAGGTAAGATAAATAAGGAAGAATTTAGTAGGGTTGTTTGGGAGATCATGGTAGTAAAGTGAGGTTTGGGTGAGCTAGATATGGAAGAGGAGTGAAGAGCTTTGGCAGGGTTATTTTGGAGATGAAAGTAGTAGAATGGGTTTGCGATGAGTCAGAGTGGGGATGGAGGATAGATTGATAGAGACATGACATATGGTGATAGGTAGACACAGTAAAGCTTACAAGAGAGTACATTTATATTATGTTTATTTATTTATAATTTAATTTATATATACTTTATCATTATTTTATTTTTTAATGTATTTATTATTATTTATTATTTTTTTAGTTTAATTTCATTATTTATAATTTGAGTTTTAATTATAGATTTCATTTTTTTTATTATCTATACACACACACATTTATATTCATATACATATTTAATCGGGAGTAAATATACATTTGATAAACAGGTTTAAAGAGTATGAGTGTGATTTATTGTCATGACATAGTAGTGATACGTATTTCCTAAAGAACTATACAGACCTAGAATTTACACATATTCAGATTAAAAATATTTATCAACACAGGCATATGCAGTCCATAGCTGTTTGAATATATATGGTGGTTATGAAGGAAAGCGGAAACTCTTGAGTAGTCTTCTGAAGAAAAGATAGTTATCCAGCACTGAGTAAACTGTCGTCCACAAGAGACCAGGCACACGTGTGCAAGCTAAAATACTCACTTGTGCATGCAAACACTTGTGCATGCGATCACTTGTGCATGCAAACCCATATGCCTGCAATCACTTGTCGATGCAATCACCTGTGCCTGAAATCATTTGTGCATGCAAACACACAGACGCACACACTCCCCACACTCACTCAAAAAAGAGTAGAAGACCATGCATTCGCGCAACTTCTAATGTCTCAGTGCACGTGCTTGCACTGACCATTCCGGTGGCTCATGCAAATATATTGACAAACATTGGTCCCTACTCCAAGCAACAATGTATCAGGTTGATCTTTCATGTCAGGTATCTCTCCTCACAACCACTAACATTCTCTGGCTGTGGATAGTACATTTCAGAAATAATATTACTGCTTTATCAGACTGACAACCTCATTCCAAGTGCTGATGCATATATCTGAAATAAGGCGCAGACCGAGACTGAGCTCCATTTTAAATGATATAGCTGGTGCAAACTGGCCTCGATTAAGTGTTTTGGAGCTAAACATTTCTCTATGTACTAACTGGAGAAAGCTGTATGGCAAAAACAGTGCTGTAAGTGCAATGCAGTTATAGGTCTAAAAGTCACAAAGACTCGCATGTCTTGTCCCATTGCCGCAATGTGAGCTGGAATGTGGTGCAAAAAACATCTGTAGTATTACTGCTACTGACTTTTGGTGGGGGTTCCCAGGGGTTAACTGTTCCACCCTATTAACAGAGCACCACTAAATAAGGGACTTGTAGGACACTCTTGATACTCCATGGCATAAAAAGGGTGGCTGCCTCAAATGTGTTAAAGTGTCAAGACTACAAATGCCCTGTCAAAATGCACACCAAAGACTATAATGTCCCCTGTGAGACATAGTGGGTGAGAGGTACTTGGGGCATAGGCCCTCGTGATGAGTTTGCTAATAGATTTCCACTCAGGTGTGGTAAATATCACACCAATTACCAAACTTCTTGTAACAAGGACTGTTAGACATGGCATCCTTGGCATGGTTTCCCAAAACATTTTGTCTTCAGATTTCCTGTTTTTGCAGACTTCGTTTTTGCTGAGCATAAGATTCTGTTCACTTTACCACTGCTGACCAGTGCTAAAATGCTCGTGCTCTTTCCTTAAAATCTGCTAACAATGTTGTATCCCCAGTTTGCTTATTTAATTTACTTATAAGTCCCTAGTAAAGTGCACTACATGTGTCCAAGGCTTGTAAGTTAAATGATATTAGTTGGTCTGCAGCACTGATTGTGCCACCCACTTAAGTAGCCCTGTAAACATGTCTCAGGCCTGCTCTTGCAGTGTCTGTGTGTGCAGTTATGAATTCCCATGTCGACCTGCCAAATGAACCCTTTTGCCATACCCAAACATTCCTTTTTAACACATATATGTCACCCTTAAGGTAGGCTCTAGACAACCCCAAGTGCTGGGTGCAGTATATTCAGAAGTTGGGCATGCACTTTTAAGGGTTACATGTCCTGGTGGTGAAAAACTCTTAAATTCATTTTTCACTACTGTAAGGCCTATCTCTCCCATATGATAACAATGGAGTTGCATATAACCTTTCATGAATAAAACTTCCAGTTAGGAAGTGTTAGGAATGGGGTCTCTGGTTGGCAGTTAGTTTGCACTCTGTCCAAGCAGGGACTCTCGTTCTAGTCATGGTAAGGAAGTCACACTCCTAAGACAACCTCTGCTCGCCCCTTTGGTAGCTTGGCACAGGCAGTCAGGCTTATCTCATAGGCAATGTGTAAAGTATTTGTACCAACACACACAGTAATACAGTGAAAAAACTACAAAATGCACACCACACCAGTTTAGAAAAATAGGTAATACTTATCTAAATCAAACACTACCAAAACGACAAAAATCCAACAAACACAAATCAAGATATGAATTTGCAAAGTAACAAGAGTCTCACTCCATAGAAAACAATGGAAATATTGATTTAACTCAATGTACCTGTTTTGCGTCAAAAATAAAGCCGCAAGGGTGAGCATTCATCAGAAAAGTAATGATGCGTCGATTCCTTACTCACAAGTGAGACTGTGCGTCGTTTCTTCTCCAGTTTGGTAGGCGGTGCATTGTTTTCCTCTCCCCCCTGGATAGGGCACTACTTGGCAGGACAGGAGTCTCAGCAGAATGTCCAGGTGCTGGCAGAGGAAGTCTTTGATGGCCCTGAGACTTCAAAACAGGAGGCAAGCTCAGTTCAAGCCCTTGGAGATTCTTCACAAGCAGGAATGTACCACAAAGTACAGTCTTTGTCCTCTTCAGGCAAAAGCAGTAACTGCAGGCTAACCCAGCAAAGCACAGTCACAGGAAATGGGGCAGTACTCCTCCCCCAGCTCTTCTTCTTGGCAGGGGTTCCTCTTCATTCCAGTAGTGATCTTGAAGAAATCTAAAGTCTGGGGTTTTAGAACCAATACTTAGAGCCATTTCTGTCTTTGAAGTTGCCCAACTTCAAAAGAAAAGTCTCTGTTGTTTACATGATCCTGCCTTGCCCAGGCCCCAGACACACACCAGGGGGTGGAGACTGCACTGTGTGAGGGTAGGCACAGCCCATAAAGGTGTAAGTGACCACTCCTCCCTCCACCCTAGCCCAGATGGCTCATCAGGATATGCAGGCTACACCCCAGCTACCTTTGTTTCACTGTCTAGAGCAGATTCACAAACAGCCCAGCTGTCAGTATGCCCCAGACAGGGAACCCACAAACAGGTGGTTTCACAGAATGGTTCAAGCAAGAAAATATCCACTTTCTAAAAGTAGCATTTTCAAACTAACAATCTAAAAACCCACCTCACCAAAAGATGTATTTTTAAATTGTAAGTTCAGAGACCCCACGCTCCATATTTCTATCTGCTCTCTGAGGGAAACTTCACTTTAAGAATAAGTCCCCATGTTAACCTGTGAGAGAGATAGGCCTTGCAACAGTAAAAAACAAATTTGGCAGTATTTCACTGTTAGGACATGTAAAACACACCAGTATACATTCCACGTTTAACATACACTGCACCCTGCCCAGGGGGCTTCCTAGGGCCTACTTAGGGGTGCCTTACATGTATAAAAAGGGACGGTTTTGGCCTGGCAAGTGGGTACACTTGCCAGGTCGAAGTGGCAGTTTAAAACTGCACACACAGACAATGCTGTCAAGGCATGCTTACAAGGCTACCCATGAGGGTGGCACAAGCAGTGCTGCAGGCCCACTAGTAGCATTTGATTTACAGGCCCTGGGCACCTCTAGTGTACTTTACTAGGGACTTACTAGTAAATCAAATGTGCCAATCATGGAAAAAACAATCACCAATACAATTTACACAGAGAGCATATGCACTCTAGCCCTGGTTAGCAGTGGCATAGTCCTAAAGCCAACAAAAACTGGTCAGAAAAAATAGGTGGAAGGAAGCACACAATTTGAGGATGATCCTCCAAAAAAGGACAGGTCCAACAGGAAGAAATAGATTTTCCAAGTTTGGTTTCTCTGGAATCACAATTTAAAATTACTAATGGTGAACTTATGATGAAATATGATTGTAAATTGAAATTCTGAAAATGCCACTTTTAGAAAGTTGGCATTTGCTTACTTTAGCCATTTGGTGCCTGCCGCCTGCCTCTGCTCACATGTCTGGTACAGGGTGGCAGCTGGGCTTTATGTATTCTTCTTAGACAGCCACGTCCAAAGGGAGCTTATGTGTGACCTGAAGCGCCTTGATGGGCCATCCTAGGCAGGATGGAAGAGAGGAGCTGGGCACAGCCTCACTTTAACCTGAATAGGCTGTGACCTGCCCACACACAAAGGGCTGCATAGTACCCTATAGTGAGTTTGGAGCCAGGTCAGAAAGTGCAGTGACTCTGTGCACTTCAAAGGCATGCCTTTGAAGTTTACTCCCACTTCATAGGCCCAATTGGTTAGAAGTACTGGACCTCTGGCAGCACCATTCCGTTCAATTGTGGACTTGTAGACACTGCCAGGAAAAGGACTGCTGAGCTGCTGTAGGACTGCCAATCTGCTGGACTCATGCTTTACTGTGCTGACCTGCGGACGGCTGCCCTCTAGACTGGGAGTGAGAATGACTAAACCTGCATATTTCCAACCCAGAACTTAGAGTGAATCCAAGAACGAGTTGCTGGCCTCCTGATTTAAAGTCTCAGGGAACATAAAAGACTTCCAAGCACCCCACTTCAGCACCTGTACTCTGCCATCAGTGACTCTGCCCTGCCAAGTGGTGCCACCCCAATACTTGGCCCTTGTACGTGGACCTAAGGTGCTTGCTTCTGCGGAATCAATGCATCCTCTATGGCAGAAGAAGAACCAGTGCATCACCGCTACTCCATGGATCAGAACCGATGTAACAGACTTGCACCTCCACATCTTTGGACCAGTGCATATCCTTGGGAACCACCACTGCACAACTCTCTCCTCAGTGCAAGCTCCTTGCCATGTCGATGGCAGCCTCGATGACAATGCCGAACCTCCACATCACCGCTTATGCATGGATCAAAACCAACGTTTTGTCTAGTCGGCGCCACACATCCTCAACACTGGCCTTTGCATCCCAAGCCCCGTCGACGTGATCCTTGATGTTGATGTATCGGGATTTCACACCGGAGCCTCACCGCATCTTGGAACCAATACCTCTTCGTCTCAGACCCACGCAATGCTCTGCAACCAAAACTTAAGGTACTTTAGCTCAGCGGGACACACTGGGTCTCTGTAGCTGCCCCTCACTCCAATGCGGTCAGCTTTTGACTTTATCCCGGTCCGGTACGACCAGATAACCCCGATTGGCGCTTCTTACTACTAAGCCTGTTTTACGGTTTGTTCTTTAAAATTCCTAACTCAAGCTCTCCTTATTGGAGTTTTATTGTTTTAGTTTTGTTTTATTCATCAAATTAAGCTGGTGTGGGATCCTTACTGTGTGGTGTTTTCACCATTTTACTGTTTGCAGTTTCACAAATACTTTACACATTGACTTCTAATTAAGTCTCACTGCTATTTGCCAACCTCCCAGAAAGTGAACACAGAATAATTTGGGGTTTGCTTGTGCCTTACCCTGAAGAGAACTGTGGGTGCTGAGTGACCAGGGCTCACACCCCAGGCAACCAACAACCTAATTTCTAACAAGGACCTTACTTAGGGCCTCATCAACAATCAGGTGAACACTATTATCTTCCCAGTATGAATAGCACAGACCCCATAACTTAACATTTTGACATGCTTCGAGGGCCTTTCCATTTTCTTTTACTTAGCACACGCTCTGTACACACCCACTGAACAGCTTACAATCTACAGAAAGAAAAAATCAATGGTAGATCCTGGAGTCAAACTGCTTGCAGTCAGACACAGTTCAGTACATACAACAATACATTTATTTCACACAGTGAAACCTCTCCTGTTTGAGGTTCTGTTTGACTCTTCTTTTATGAGCATTTATACTAGTTCACACCATAAGTAACTGGAATAAGCGCCAAGTATTGGTAAAGCCAACAGATTTCAGCTTTGGGACCTGTCAGTTTTGGCACTGGCTTTTCTCAATGCTACACAGCTTTGAGAGCCAAAAATAAAATAATTTTTTCAAGTGCAGTGTGGCATCATTAAAAAAAGAATAAAAAGAAAACAAAGATGCAATGGTGGACTAATTGCATCATTTCACTTGTACACATGCAACACAACCATTTTATTTGTTTTTTAGTTACTGGTCCATGATGGCAGACACCACATGGATTTGTAAAAGCAATGCACTGCATCATTTTCACTTTTATTTCAATGGAAATTACTGCTTTGACTACTGTTCCTCTGGGGACCAAAGCATTAAGTAGGATTGGTAAATAGAACAATTAAGATTGAAGATTGAAGATTGTTTTGTGTGAAAGAGCAAAATTAAAAATAACAAAGAGGGCCGCAAGGATGCATGTAAAAGAGGACAGAGTGAAGGAGTAGATGATCGGGCGTGGAGGGTAAAAGCAACCCATAAGGGAGAGAGCACATGGGGAGGGGGCGAGAGCAATGTGGGCTAAAGGCATATGGAGCCTGGAGGGTGGGTATGAAGAACATGGAGCAGGAGCAATGGTGGTAGTGCTTCAGAGAGCAAGCAGCTCACATGGGTAAGAGCAACACTGAAAGCCGAGGGAGAAGCACACGAGGGAGGGAACAACTGGGAGCATGGAGAAGAAAAACAAGACAGAGAAACATGGAGCACTTGGGTCTTTTGAGGGGAGTGCGCAAGAGAGGCAGAGCAAGATGGAAAACACAGGCACCCTCTCGTAGTACTTAATCAAAAACAGAAAATACCTCCCTAAAGATGAGAAGAGGAAGGACACTTGTCATCCAAATCAACTGTATCATGTCCTTTAGGACTATGCACACTGTGCCACTATTAGCCAGTGCTAAAGTGCTAGTGCTCCCTCTTTTAAACATGGTACCATTTGCTTACACCCAATTGGCACGTTTAATATGCTGTAAGTCTATAATAAATGGGTACTACAGGTACCCAGGGTCTGTAAATTAAATGCCACCAGTGGGCCTACAGAAATAATTATGCCACTAATTGAAGCCCTTTCAACATGCCTCAGGACTCAGAACTCTGGCCTCAGGCCTGCCATTGCAGTTTTAAACTGCCATTTGTGCCTGGCAAAATAACCTCATCCCAGTTCTAAACCAATGAAAAAGAAGCAAGGACATGAGAATCTGATAAAGCTAACAAATAGTTAGCTAGGGTGGGTTTAGGGCCCCTGTAAAACTTAAGCAAGCAATTGATCTTTTGCAAACTACTTCAAAAACGCGACCTAAAGTGGGGTTGCTGAGGATCAGCCATCCGTCAATATGAAGCCAGGATTGAAATGTAGGAACTACCTTTCCAGAACCTAGTGTCTCACACACGTTTCTAGCCTATTGCCTATTTAGAAAATTATGGCATATTGAACACATGCTTTGCTGATTGTGATCTTCCCCAGTGTTCACTTTGTATGGCAAGGGAATGACATCCTTATGTTCCTATTCCCTGTATCACATTGGCTCCTATGTCAATGCCATCAGGGTTTTTGTTATACCTCTTGAACACTCTGCACAGGCCTTGTAATCAGATTTCCTGAAGATATTTTAAGCCCTCCTATGTTGGTTGGTACTCCTTAACTTGTGAGGAATAAATCTTTGAAGAATTGCTCTTAAAAAGACGTGGTGCGTCACTGAAGCAAACATTGGCGACAAGCGTCAGCTGGGGACAGGCGTGTGACCACCAACTTACCTGTTAACCTACTCTCAAAGCTGAGAGAGACATCTTGAGAGCAGTTTTTACTGTAAATCGGTGGACGACGTTTGGATTCACCCGGGTATAATGGTGAAGGTAACCGTGAGGACTAGCGTTAATATGAACTGTGAGAGAGATGGTTCTGTGACATGAAACTACCCCTAATCTTAAGGAATTCAGCTCGGGTGCTCAAGAGTGGACTATTGAGAGGTTTGCGGGTAAGGATAGTATTTTGGCCACTCTGTGTTGGATTCCGAATCCTCTTAGCAAGTCGACGCGCCCAGGCAGACTTTATTCCACTGCTGTCATTTACCTTAATTTCAGCACAAGGCATTTTTGGAGTATTTTGTAGTCTCCTGGACGTTCAAAGCTTTGCATGAGCATCTCTGGAGCGAGGTATTAAGGCCCATATGTATACCTTTTTAGCACTGCATTTGCGCCGCTTTTTTACTCAAAAACGGCGCAAACTTACAAAATACAATTGTATTTTGCAAGTTTGCACCGATTTTGACGCAAATGCAGCGCTAAAAAAAGTATGAATCGGGACATACATGCGTGACACTCTTTGTTGGTGTAAAAGGTCATTTATTTTAGGACAGGGTTTAAACACAAACATCACTTAAATTTTAACTGTATATCGTCCTTTAAACCAGACCTTAACTTTTACAAATTCCTTTGCCTTCATTCTCTCCTCAAATAGCTCCCTTCAATTCTCCTACCGTATACGTTCCCCTATTCCTCCCATGCCTTCCTTGCTTGTAGCCTACCCGCCCCCGCTCTGATCCTTCACCTCCTTGTTTTTCCCCCTGGAAGGGTGGACAAGCCTGCATCTGGCTCTCCACCCTCCCCATCTCCTGCCATCCAGCGAAACCCACAAGGCGTTTTGCTGCCCCACCCCAAGGAAAAACAAACCGTTTCGGCTTCAATCCGTGTCTTTGCCTAATTTTCTTCTTTCTTTTTTTTTTTTTATACTCTGATCCACAAATTTACTCCCCAAACACATTCTAACATTAACCTTAGCTCTGTTAGATAGTACGCATTTCCTATCTGCGACAAATGAACCCAGTCATCTCTAAACAAAGCCTTCTCCTGCTCTTTTATGTCCCCGCGCCTTAAAACCTTGATCCCTTGGGCCCAGCAAAAAACTCTCATGGCTCTGTTCAACTTTTTCCGAGCCCGCTCAATGGCTCCATGATTGAGTGCCCCTCTCCATGCCCTTCTTGGCACGAATTCCGTCCATACCAGGCATGTCCCGCATAGTTTCTGTTTCAAAAGTTCCAAATCCCCCTGCATAAGTTGTATCAAAGTGAGCCCCGATAGCTTCACTAAATCATTTTCCCCAAGATGGATCAATAAAAGGTCTGGGCATCCCCACTACGGCAAGTTACCCGTGATAAATGGGAGCAGGCTCCCCCACCTCATACCACTCTTGCCCCACCAACGCACTTCATGGTGTCTGCTGGGCAGTCCCAATGATCTGCCGTAAATTTGCTGCTCCACAAATTTCGCCGCCCAATGAATGAACGAATGGCCGACCAACCATGTCGTCATCTTGTCTTTCTGCGGCCCCGCCACACATCCTGCAAAGAAAAAACATTGTAAAAACTGCATTGGTGAGCTAAACCCCCCCCCCCACTTGTTTTGTTCTCTTCAAGGCCTGACATACTGCTCGCAGCACCTAGATTTCCATCTCCCTATGGACTTGATCTTAGCCCAATCTCATCCTAAATGGGCTGCCGCAGTCGCTGCGCCAATCCTGAATGAATGTGTCCCATAATCCCCTGTACGCTGCCCTATCCTTCCAAGTGCCATCCTCATTACTTGTAAAAGCTGATAACTGGTCAGCTTTTTCCCTGATGCATGCATAAAAACCCCTGAGTCGCCTGCCCCCCGCCACCTGGCCTTGAAACTGATCCATTCTGCAACCGGGCAAGCCACTTCCACGCCCCCTTTTTCCAGCCATATCCACTTGCCCTTGCCCAGCTGATCCGTCTTTTACCGTCTGAGCCATATCCCCAACCTGTCCCTATGCATGCACACCTCCTTCCTCCTTACCCAGTCGCGCAGTATCTGGGGCCGTTCTTTGGCTGACCGCAAATTGCCAGCCCATCTCCTTTCCCGGGGACCTTGGTAACCTATTCTAAAACCTTCTCGAAAACCCCATTCCAGTAAACGCGCTTTGTCCGTATCCGGGTAAATGCGCAACCAAGGCAGCAGAAAATCCAGTCTACCTGGTGTAGGACCCCTTTGGTGCAGGAGCGCCATGCGCTCCCCTCCCTCTTGAAGCTCTCCACTGTTCTACTGGGCTGGACAGTGAGAAACATTGAATGACTGGATGACGGCCCCCGCACTTGGAGCAATCATGTTTAAACCTGCATTGTGCTCTGGAACAAAAACCTTTGTTAAAGTTCCAGCAGGCCCCCGAGGTTGCCCCAATAGTTTTTGTGACAGCGCCCGCCCCTCCCGAGGCAGGGTGGGCCTGAAAGGGCTTATATATCACTGGCAATCCTCTCGCTGTATGAGTGGACGCTGCTGCCTGCACCGATGCCATCCATTTCATCCATAACTCCGGATCTACATCCCCAAGGTTTCTCAGGATTGACACTCACCCGAGCCCTGAATTCCTCATCATAACTGAGCCACGCAAACCCCCCGAAATGCATTTGTGCCTTTCTAATGATGTCCATGTATTTAAACAGTGCGATGGCCCTGTCTGGGTATTTCTCGCAGTATATAATGGCAAATATCAAAAAGGCTGACGTCCAATTGTCCATTGTGATAGGGACCCTGGGCCTACACGCTAATTCCCATTCCTCCTCCTTGGAACCCTCCTTGGCTTGTATGTCCCTATGCAGTAGCTTAAAAACGTCCACATATTCGTGTTTCCATATCCTAGCTTTTGTTTTTTCTCCTATGTGGGAACCTAATGGCATGGCCAAACCCATCGATGGAAGACGCTTCTTATGTCCACCCTCTTCCTTGTCCTCTAATGTCGTCTCCCCCGCACCCGCCTTACTACTTGTGGCTGCGACTAGCGTGGCAGCGCCTTCTTCATCCTTGTTCTCGGCTGTTCCTTGTATGGAACTAGAGCCTGATATTTCCAAAACTGACCCGTCTCCTACCCCAATGGACCTACTTGTGCTTGCCTCCCTTGTTGTCGCTCCCCCTTCACCCCACACTGACCACCATCTCTTACCTCCTACATTATCTCCCAAGCTCCTTGGCACTCTCTTCAGGCTTCTGCCACGCAGCATGGCTTGTCGTCCCCCTGTGGGCCCTTCCGTTGGAATCGTATCCTGCAACACAGAAAGCGAAGAAGAGGTTGCGCCGCTCTTGCGCCCTCGCCCCCCCCCCTTTTTTGACAGCCCTCACCTCCGAATCCCGAATTTCGCCATCTTCTTCATCCCCTTCCTCCTCATAGTCCAGTTCCAACTCATCCTCTCCTCCCCACTGGCCCATGTGTTGGGCAAAACCTCTTGCTTTGGTTGAGGCAGGCTCCATCACTTCCGTACCCGCATGACGCACACCATCGGGACGGTACCCGTGCTCCCCCGGGGTGGAGAAGGCCGCCGCTGACCCCTCCAATGCTTCGTACCAACGTGTTTGGGCTGTGTTGCGCCCAGTTGGCGTAGCCCGTCTCTTGCCAACCTCCGCCGTTGGCATTGGTTTACTTCTACCCCCGCGACCGTATGCGTCACCGGGTTTCCCCGCGCCAACTTGCCCTTTGGCCGCACCAGCCTCTTGTCTCTGATCTCCTTCTGACTGTGGTACCCATACCCAGGTTCCGCTTCCCGGCCCCGGCTGCTGCACTCCTACGTTCTCCCTAGCCTCTCTGGCCCTTTTGGCTGGTTCGCTGTGAGCGTTCGCCTCCTCCCTGTCCTTACACAACTGTGCCCACCTAGCCTCCGTTTCAAGGACAACCCTGCCCTGTTCCCGAATCCTAGCCTCCAAGTCCCAGGTCTCTGCCTGGTCCCAATTCCCTTGTGTGTGTGGATTCGGCGCCTCCATGGGCCCTGGTTCGTACGCTACCTTGGTTTTCCCCCCTCTGGCCTGGCGGGGCGCTGTCTTGGCTCTCCCCAGTCCCCCTCTGAGTTTTCCCGCGTACTTGCCTCTTTTCTTTACCGGCACCCCAAAACCCCCGGGGGCTGTGTCCTTCCCCCCTGTGGTATGACAAATCTAGCGGGCCACTTCCCCGCTGAGCCCAGGTAGAGGCCGCTCGCTTGCCCCATCTTGCAGTGTGGACCCTCCCTCCCCAGCCGGTTGTCCCACCGCGCCAGCGGGGTCGGCCCCTGATGCTGCGCTGGTCTGCCCCTGCGGTTCCCGGTCCCGCGTCCTGCGTGCCTTGTGCTTCTCTGCTAAACATCAGCGGGCTATGTGCACTGGTAAGCTCCTGCTGCGCTCCTGGGCCCTGCCCGGGGGCGACAGGCCCCTCGTCCCTGTCCCCATCTGAGTCTTGAGACACACACGCCGCGACTACCGCCGCGACCCGCCCTGACGCAGCCCTCGTTGGGCGTGACATCCCCACCCAGGCCTGATCTAGCACTCCTGGTCTAAGAAGGTCCGCCCGGCCTGCCTCGCCTAGCACGCGGAGCGCGGCCCTCACTGCGTCCGCGTCATGGCTAGCTGCCATGGCTCTCAGTTTCTATTTTTTTTTTTTGTAATCTATATTCTATAAAGATTATTATTATTTTTTTTTTTATCTATGCAACCCCACCAATGGCCTTATTGAAAAAAACGAAAAACAGTGGGCCTTCTTTCCTGCCGGGGTGTGGCCCGCTGGGGCTCCCCTTGGTGGGTAAGCTCCTTATTGCTTGCCCCCTTTGTCCTTATCCTCCTTATAGTCATTATTATTATTTTTTATTTTTTTTGGGCCACGGGCCTAAGCTCTTTTCCCCTTTTTTTTTATTTTTTTTAAATAATATATTAATTAAGGTGTTGCCCGAGGGCCCCCGCTCATGCTGCGGTTTCGTATTTCCCCGTGCCCCCCACGGGGGTGTGGTGTGCCCGAGCCAGTGCTGTGCTCGGGCGCGTGAATTTACAGCCTAGCGCGACCCTGCGCGCCTGTTCTAAATTGCCGATATTTGCCCTGAAATGCGCCCCCCCCGCCGGCCTGGTGCGCTGCCCCCCGGCTCCCGATAATGATGCCGGTTTGCCGAAAAGAATGCTCCCCCCCACCTGCCTGACCGGTCCCTGCCTACCCTCTCCTTACCTCTAAGGCCCAGAAAAACTTCAAGAAAAAAGCTCCCTAACTACCTATGTCGGCGCGGAGAAAGAGGCCGACCCCACCCTCCACCCCCCTTATAAACCCCTAACTAAACCCTCCCCCACTTACCTGTCCTCCAATAGGGCGCCTCCGCGCCACTTCCTCCATCCCGAACGTACCCACGGAGAGACTAGACCAAGTCTCTCTCTCCGCGGGCCCCTCCATATGGGCGTAAGTGCGTATATTCAGCGCGAGCTCCCTTCAAGAACTCGGAGCAGTCCGCATGGAGCGCAATGGTGCTCACACCTCATCACCTTTTTAAAGGTGACGTTCTTAAAGGTGCAGGCACATCATCATAGGAATGCATGTCCGACTAATTAGAACACGGTGACAGGTGTACAAAGTAAAGTTCTCTCATTTGTATAACAACATCGAAATGGTGAAGGGCACACCATAAGTGATAAGTAAGTTTGTATAACAACGTCAATACAGTGATGCGCTTGCGAAACTGTGTGTTTGACTTACTGAGGGACTACTACAGTTTTATTGGAAGTAATTTTGAATTTATTGGTTATTATTATTTTTCTCACTGTTCATCTTTACTGTAATAGTAGTAATGGCAGCGGCAAATGTGTCTCAGCCACCACTGTTTTTAGCTGATAAGGGTGACCCAATCCTATCTTGGAAGAGGTGGAACAACTCTTTGACTCATATTTGCTTGCTATAGGTGGGTAAAGATTCCCTGCTGTAAGGAAACAGACTATATTATTACACAATTTGGGTATTGAAGGAAAGAATGTTAGCGTTTGGATGAGATTATAATTGTGCATGGTGAAGGTGAACCTGATACTAGAGATGACATGTCTGTTATGATGCTGGAAATCATTTTGGTTCTCAAATAAATGTAGTACTGTAAAGTTATTTGCATGAGGACAGGGCAGCAAGAAAAGATTGTGAGATACGTTGTATCGCTGAAAACATTAGCAAGTACCTGCAAATTAGGACAGCTCACAGATTCATTGGTGAGAGATTACATTGTTAGGTGTCCTAACAATAAAACGATTCAGGAAAAACTTTTGACAAAGAATCTTGATTAGAAAGAGACAATTACCATTGTGGAGAGCATGGAGAACACCAGTGTTTTGGTGTGTGAGATGAGAGAAGAGAAAAGTAAAGGCACTCTAATTGAGGAAAGTACGTGCATGTGTTAAAGAAGGAAAATGACAAAAGTCAGGAGATGAAAATATATACTAATAGAGAGAAATGCAAGAAATTACCTGGTAGTGAAAATAATGACATTTCAGGTCTGAAATATTTTAGATGTGGCAGTGAAAGACATCTCTCAAATAGTCCAGGATGTTTTGCAAGGTTTGCCACATGCAAAAGAAATTGGAAAAAGGGATACTATGCAGGGTGTGTCATACAGTACAAAGAGTACATAGTGAGGAAAAAGATGAAAAGTTTGTACTGAGTGTGAGAGAAGAAGGATTAGTAGACTCTGACTCTTTGGAGATGCCTGAATGTGAGATCACGGTAGGAGGAAAAAAGTTGTTGGTATTGATTGATTAAGGGTCAGCTTATACTATGATGGGTGACAAAAATTGGGACATGGTGTTTGGCGGGGACAAAATTGACTTACTACTACCTAATATAAACCTGATGGGGTATGGAGGTGTCAAAATAGATGTCTTTGGATATGCTGTGATGAAAATACAATTCTCGGAATGCAAGACAGCGGGCAAAGTGTATGTGGCTAGAAGAGGTATCCCCTGTTGGGATGGAGACACCAGAGAGATATGGGAATTACCCCTAACCGCAAAGCAACACAGAAAGTGTTATTAATCTCAATACAAGGATAACCAGAGGATGTGTTTTTCAAGTTTCCCAAGGTGTTTGGTAACAACTTGGGGTTGAGAAAGAACTTTGAACACATGATCGTATTAAATATGGGATGACACCATTTGTAAATAGGCTAAGGAAAGTGCCTAATTTAGTAATGGAGCCCCTAAAAAAGGGAACAAACAAGTTGTTGAATGCTGAGATAATTGAAGAAATTGAATGCTGGGAGTGGTTGGTTCTGGTGCTTTTGGCACCAAAGGATGGTGGGAAATCAGTTACAATGTGTGTGGATCTGCGGGGATAGCACAAACCTATCTGGGTAGACAGACAACGTCTACCAATTGTTTCAGACACTTTAGCCTAAATTAAAGATGCCAAGTTTTTCAGTGTCATGGATTTGTCCTCTGCATACCACAAGGTATTACTCCACCCTAATTCCAGACATGTAACATTGTTTGTAACTCCTTTTGGGGCTTATAGATTTTTCTGCATGACGTTTGGTCTTGCCTCTGTTGCTGCTTGCTTCTAGAGGGTTATGAAAAAGGTAATAGACAATTACATAATGTACTGTTTTTCCAAGATTAGATTTTGGACTATGGCAAGGACCAGCAAGAGCATGATACACAGGTGTAATAGGTGGTAGATTGCTTGCAAGAGACTGGTTTGTTGATAAAGAAAGAGAAATGTACATTTTGTGTGACCTCTGTGACCTACCTAAAACACACAATCTCTGGTGAGGGAATAAATCCAAATTTGGATTGAGCAAATAGTATTGTTTTTAACTGACACAGAAAAACAAAGACCAAATTAGTTCATTTTTGGAGCTAGCTGAATTTTGTTCTAAATTTCTTCTGGATTTTTCTAGTCTATCACTGTTTTGTAAGATTTTTATTGAAAAAGATTTAGAAATTTGACTGGACAGAGGAATTTGCATTGCCCTTTTACGACATGAAGAACAGCAGTGGAAAATTGTCATTAGGACATTTTGATGCTTGCAAAATGACTGCGTTGACAACAGATACCAGTATTTGAGGTTTAAGGGCAGTGCTATCCCAGGTGGTGTTTGATGGGGCTAGAGTGGTACCCTTTCTTCTCAGTCATTGAAGGGTGCAGAAGAACACTACTCATTAAGAGGCAGGCATTGGCTGTAACTTGCGTGATTCATCATTTCAAATTCTATATTTTGTGTATATCATTTATGATAAGATCAAATCATCGTCCACTTTGTCAAA
Source organism: Pleurodeles waltl (assembly GCF_031143425.1). Lineage (NCBI taxonomy): Eukaryota > Metazoa > Chordata > Amphibia > Caudata > Salamandridae > Pleurodeles > Pleurodeles waltl. Next base: position 93,790,934 of record NC_090446.1, on the reverse strand, counting down.
TTTCCATGTGTAGAGAGGTGGAGAATGTATCCCCTAGAACTAAAAGGTGGATGGAAGGCTTAACAGAATTCAGCTTTGTTGTGAAATATGTTCTGGTTTCATGGCAAAGAAATAAAGTTTCAGACTGTTTATCAAGACTACCAATTGATAAAAAAAGAGGGCCTTGATGATGACACCACATTGATGGGATGGGTATGCAAGTCTGCAGTTGATGACAAGGAATGGTCTGAAGCTAACCTTATGGATGCAGATTTTGTAATTCTTAAGGAGTATTTTGTTAAGGGATGGCCAGACAACAACGATGTTCCAAGCTTAGTAAGAGGTTTCCTACATGTAAAGAATGAATTTTGCATTATTGAAGGTAAATTCCTGAGGGGTTACAGGGTGACACCGCCTTGAGGCTTAGAGATAAACTTGTAAATTTGGCACATGAATGACATCTTGGGAGGAGTTTGACTAATGTTAGGTTGCATAAATGGTATTGGTGGGCAGTTATGGTACGTCAGACCGCAGAGGTTGTAAACGACTATTGGCAAGGTGCAAACAATGATAAATGCAAGAAGATATGTACGGCCCCATTATCTCCGTTTGAGATTCCCATTGACCCTTGAACCAAACTAGGACTAGATATTGCACGGCCCTTTGAAGTTCTGGCTAGAGATGAGCAGTATATTCTCCTGTTGGTTGATTATACTTCTAAATGGGTTGTCACCAAATGTGTACATCTGTAAACACATGAACGGTAATTGAGTTTCTTACTGAAGAATTATCTCGGGAAGGTGTACCTGAGTTTCTGATTACAGAGAACAGAGTCTAGTTTGTCTCACAAAAGATGTGTTCATATCTCAAAGATTTGTCAATTGTTCACTTAGAAACAGCTCTGTATTCACCAAAGGCTAATGGTTTAGTGGAAAGTATAAACAAGTTAGTGAAAAGTTGTGCTCATAAAGAATGTGTTATGGGAAACTGTGCCTTTTGTGTCTCCATTTTCTGCATTTAGGGGTAGGAGACCACACAATAAACTCAATCCAACATGGTTGAGATTTAATGTTGGAAAGAAAGATATAGTTAATTTTGACGAAAATCTGAAATTCGATCGACCATCACACCAGGAAAAGCATAAAGCTAGATTTGATGACAATCCATGATTTAATGTAAAAATCCATGGAAGGTTGAAGATAATGTGTTTGTCAGGAAACCTGAAATGTTAAAAAAAAGGGTTGATTCAAGGTCATGGGGATGTTCATCACTGCTAAGGTGAAAAAATGTGCTGGTTCTGGATTTGGGTGATGTGTGGAATATGTCAAAAATTTCAAAATTAACAAAATGGAGCAATGATAAATTGCCTGGAAATTATGATGATTTGTTGGAAGAAAATTCATTTGTTCAGCCAGATAAAGCCTACGCAAGTTCTGTTTGTGTCAAATCTTCTAGGAGGTCCAGAAACAAACCAGCCTGGTTCTAAGACTATGTATTGACATAAACATGAGAACTTACATTTTAAATTCAGTAGATTTGACATTGTTTTGTTGTGCATTTAATATACTATTTCATTTTGTGAAAGTTGTTCAATTTCTTATAATGTAAATATTGCATGGGGGAAAGATGTGTTATGAACTGCTAAATTGACTTTTCACCAAGTGTCTGGAATGACACCAATGTCATTGTCGCTTAGGTAGGGGGAGGAGCCAAGATGGCGGCCGGGACGGTCGCTTGATCCGAGCGCTCCGTCCCCGGCCACTCCGAGATATCCTAGTAGGCGCCCCCCCAGCGGCCTGGCAGTGACGGCCGGGACGGTGGCGTGGCTGGGGGAGACCGGGGCATTCAACTCGCGATGCGAGCGCTCCCCGGACCTCGTGCGAGGTGAGTCTGGGACTCGTCTGTCCGCGTCGGGTGCATCGCGAAGCGGGGGGAGCTGCGGCTGCAGCCCCGGTCGCGCTCTCACCGGGCGCAGCCGCTTCCTACCTCCCCGCCTGCCCGCGACTGGGAGAGCAGGGGAGGCACGTCCGGAGGAGGATTGTGCAGTTTGTCCTGCTGGGCGCCCCGGGACACCGACTCGAAGAGCTGGGGCGCCATTTTAGATCTCGGCGGCTGGCAGGAATGAAAGCGGCGGAGGAGCAGTGAGGAGGCCCGGTGAGGCAGACGCGAGGCGGCGGCGGCTCAGCAGGCAGCGGGGATTCCAGGATCAGAAATATTTTAATTTAAAAAAAAAAAAGAAAAAGAAAAGGGGGGAAAAAAAATAAAAAGATAAATTAAAGAATAAGGTGAGGAGGGCGCCTACGAGGAGGGGAACACCAAAATTACACGGAGGAGGTAAACCTAGGGGACGGCAAGCGGCCCCCCCCTTCACTCCACCGCTCCATCCTCGCAACTGGGCAAGGCAGATGCGGATTGCGTGCTCCTGGGAGCACAGCTTATTCACCAAATGCAGAATGGATGGCTGGGCCGGACTGTGGATGCGTGGACTGCCCTGGACTTCCTAGCGGTGGGTCCCTGCCGCAAGTGTTCCTAGCTGCACAAGGTATATTCGCAGCACCCCGCGAGCGCCTCAACCCGGGATCTTTCCCGCGCCTCGGCGCCTCACCTGACCGTCCAGCAATTCTCCCCTCTATCTGAGGGAAACCTCTGGCACCAAGCCCTGCCGCCACACAAGAAGAAGCAAGTGTTCTCCCCTAATGACAGTATCCTCTACGCATTTCAACGTGCCCGGTGGACAGCTCCACGGGAACGCAGAGTTAGACCATTGAACTCATTAATGACTGCAGTATTTGTCACTGAACAAACAGGCCATAATAAACCAAATTAGGACTGGATGCTCCTTTGCTTTGCTGCCTAATCGCAAGCCCATCAGTGCGAAATCTCTGCAGACCGGGAGGCAATCTCATAACAGCCAAAATGGCCGGTAGAGCCAAGTCAACCAAGAACCCAGATCGAACTACCCAAGCGATAACGCCTACAGATCGACAACTTGGCCCATCCTTACAATCTCTGGAAAACACACTTCTAGCGCATTCTGCTCAGTTCGAGAAAGTATTGCAGGCAATACTGGACACTAAGGGCCTCATTATGACCCTGGCGGGCGGCGGAGGCCGCCCGCCAGGATCCCGCCCTCCAAATTACCGCGCTGCGGTCAAAAGACCGCGGCGGGTATTACGAGTTTTCCCCTGGGCTGGCGGGCGGTTCCAGTAAAACCGCCCGCCAGCCCAGGGGAAAACGACCTTCCCACGAGGATGCCGGCTCGTAATCGAGCCGGCGGAGTGGGAAGGTGCGACGGGTGCAGTGGCACCCGTCGCGTATTTCAGTGTCTGCAAGGCAGACACTGAAATACTTTTCGGGGCCCTCTTACGGGTGCCCCTGCCGTGCCCATGCCATTGGCATGGGCACGGCAGGGGCCCCCAGGGGCCCCACGACCCCCCCTACCGCCATCCTGTTCATGGCGGCTTTCCCGCCATGAACTGGATGGCGGTAGGGGGGGTCAGAATCCTCATGGCTGCGGAGCGCGCTCCGCAGCCATGGAGGATTCCAAAGAGCAGCGGAAAGTCAGCGGGAGACCGCTGACTTTCCGCTTCTGACCGCGGCTGAACCGCCGCGGTCAGAATGCTCATTGGAGCACCGCCAGCCTGTTGGCGGTGCTCCCGTGGTCGGTGGCCCTGGCGGCCACCGGCCGCCAGGGTCAGAATGACCCTCTAAGTCATCACTGGAGGGCAGAATTGATGCAGTCGTGCAAGACCTGAACCTCCTACGAGTGGATCATCGTAGCCTAGCCGAAAAAGTAAAAACAACTGAAGCTGAGATAGCGGAACTAACTCCAATAGCGCAAGGGAATCAAAAACAAATTCAGCGCATGGATGAAGAGCTGAAGATACTCTGGAGAAGATCCGAGGAAATGGAGAGCAGGGCGCGCCGAAATAACGTGAGATTTCTGGGCTTTCCGGAAAGTATGCGTCAACCGGAATCAGAAATTTCCCTAGAGCAGTGGCTAATTAAAGAGGTGTTAAGTGGGGCTCCATCCAAGTTTTTCTCAGTTGAAAGGGCTTACAGAGTTCCAGGTAGGCCTCCAGCCCCCGGCCAGTCCCCCAGACCATTGATTGCCAGGTTCTTAAATTACAGAGATCGAGACGCAATATTGCAACAATTCCGCAATAAGGGCCCGTTCAAGTATGAAGACTCGAACATCAATGCCTACCCAGACTTCACGCAAGAGGTGCAGAATCAGTGTAATTCTTTTGTTAAAATCAAGCAACGCTTACGAGAACAGAACATAAAATATGCCCTGCTCTTCCCAGCCAAGTTAAGAGTAGTGATGGAGGACCGTACCCATATATTCACCAGCACCGAGGACGCCTGGACATGGCTTCATGCCAAGGGCCTTGCACACCCCCGGGAAGACGCAGAGGAGGACGAGAAACGGGGGAGATCCACTGCAGGGACACGATCCAAACGGCGTACCAGAGGCCAGCCCAATGTCTGGCAAGCAGCAGAGGAAAGAGCAAAAGTGCTTAAAGAGACGCCGCTACACATGCAAAGCAGCAATATAACTCCCGGTGGGCTTGTGGAGCTGGAACTGGATTCAGACACAGCCAGCTCCGCATCCACGGTAACAGGAGAACTAGGTGGGCCGAAGGTCACCCCGAGATCTGCCGATGAACTATAAACTATTGGCTCAGATCCAGAGTGAACACTAGGGATGGCGATTGCAACTGGAAAACCTACAGAGACTCCACGATACTGCCGAGCTGCGGGGATAGAGTGCTTCCAACAATATACATCTTTGATATAAACACTAAGCTAAGTGATTTGGGGCACAAACAGGTGGCAAGTGGCGGGCGGGTGGGGCCAGAGGGAACGGAAACATGCCAAGGGGGGGCGCCTGAAGATATTGGCAGACTTAGTCTGCGGCATGATGTGAGCCCCCTACAAGAGCCACATCTGTAAGATATGAGAATCCCACTAAGCAAATCCAACTGGATAAAAGTTATGTTACACATTTTTAAGTTTTGTAGTTTCACTGTAGTTGTAAGTAGTATAGGGGGTTTAACTAGGGGGGTGGGGATTAGTAGTATAGTAGAAATGCAGCGATCGGAATCACTTAATGCACTAAAGATGGACCTGCACCCGCTATATCTAAATATTAGCAGCAGAAAGGCAGAGACCAGGTGGGCCAACATTAAAACCCAGGCCCACGATACAGCAACATATCCCCTGCACCCTACAAGATGTCTTCTAGAAGCAACATGGGGAACCAGTATATTATATTAACATGGAATGTCAGTGGCCTTGGGACGCCGAACAAACGGACTAGAGTGCATGCTCGACTTAAGAGACTAGGAGTGCATATCGCTATTTTGCAAGAGACACATATGCTCGAGGGGGATTTACGAGACATGCGCGTGAAGTGGGGGGGGCCAGTTGATAGGCACAACATATTCGACCTTTGCGAGAGGGGTGCTGATTTGGATAGCAGCGGGAGTTCCATTCCTCATGTCAACACACAAAATAGACCAGGGAGGGAGGTACATAGTAATGGAGGGCAGATTAGATGGTAGACAAATGGCTGTGGTCGGGGTATACGCCCCCAACAGTGGCATCACAGGCTTTCTTACCACTCTCACCCCAATGCTGCTGACCCACCCCATGCCCCTTGCCATCTGGGGTGGTGAATTTAACAGCACCCCAGTAGCAGCATTAGATAGAACTAGCGCCCACCAGAGCGCATCAACTAGCAGGAAGCTCGTAAGTCCCCTGCAAGAATGGGCAAATGTTATGGGCCTATATGATGTATGGCGGTTAGGCCATCCAGAGCAAAAAGAATATTCATTTTATTCGGTCCCACACAACACCCACACTAGAATTGACATAATATGGGGCACCCGCGGAATAGGGGCGCTGATCACTGAATCCGAATACTTGGCAAAGACAGTCTCGGACCATGCGCCTCTGCGGGTCACCCTGAACTGGGGCAGGGCACGTCAGGTAATTCCCACTTGGAGATTCCAGACGGAGGCTCTACAAGACCAAGCATTCGCTGCATCACTGGGGAAATCTATAGGCCAATATTGGGAAATAAACGCTATGTCTGCAACAACCCGGGCGATAGAATGGGATGCCCACAAAGTAGTGGCCCGTGGAGTATGTATGTCCACTACGTGGGGAGTGAGACACTCCTTACAGACGGAAATTAGCAAACTCGAGAAGGAGCTGCGGATTGCGGAAAAAGCGGTAGCACGGGGGGAAATTACCAGCACTGTCCTTAAAGAAAAGCGCTTAAAATACAATGAGGCAGATAGCAGGCTCCGCTGCCACGACTATAAATATTACTTAACCAGGTTGCAAACGGAAGGAGATAGATCAAGCAGAATGCTAGCGTGGCTACTCCGCGAGGATAGACAGCAGGCTCCGATAGGGGCCATCCGGGTGGGCGTGCAAGAAATGGCTACTACACAAGCAGAAATAAACGAGGTGTTTAGGAATTACTACTCTAACCTATACACTAAACGTACTTCGTGCACAGCTACACAACTAGAGGCCTTTCTGGTGGACTCCTTCCTACCCCAACTACCACAACTAGATAGAGATGGAATTGAAACCCCTATAACAACAGCAGAAATAGAACTAGCCCTTGCACAGCTGCCCAGGAACAAAGCGCCCGGCACGGATGGCCTCCCCTCGGAGTATTACAAAGCCTATTTACCCAGCCTGACATCCCATCTGCTAGGAGTGTTCCAAGAGGCGTGGACTAAAGAAAGCTTACCCACATCTCAAAGGGAAGCTATGATAGTGGTACTCCCTAAACAGGGTCGAGATCACACGGATGTGAAATCTTATAGACCACTATCGCTGTTAAATACAGACTGCAAAATATTAGGCAAAATATTGGCCAACAGGTTAGCCCCCCTCATGCACTTATTGATACATGCAGATCAGAGTGGCTTCATCCCCAAACGTAACACCTTCCTGAATATTCGAAGATTGCTGGGCATAATAGGAGACACCCCCAAGAATGCACAGGAGGAAATGGTGCTCTCATTAGACATAGAAAAGGCCTTTGATACGCTCGAGTGGGACTTTCTGTTGGCCACGATGGCCCGTATGGGAATAGGCCCTAAATATATCCGCTGGGTTCGGACATTGTACTCTAACCCGAACGCGAGGGTGAAATCAGGCGGGGTGATTTCTGATAGTTTCCCGATTTTTAGGGGGACACGGCAGGGATGCCCCTTATCCCCGCTACTGTTTGCCATAGCAATGGAACCGTTAGCGGCAAAAGTTCGCCTCATGGAGCACGAATGGGGAATTATTAGGAATGGGTTACATCACACGATTTCATTATATGCAGATGATGCGTTGATATATATCAGGAACGGTTGTGCAGCTATCCCACCTGTAATATCTTTATTGGCTGAATTCGTTGGCCTGTCTGGCCTTGTGGTAAACTGGGAGAAATCGTGTGTCTTTCCCCTGGTAAAAAGGGCTCCCAACAATCACGATCCCCCAGAGGTAGGACATCTTAAGTGGTGCCCAACAACATTTAAATACCTAGGGATAAACATATATCATGCCACGGAAGACTTAAGAGATGGGAACCTGGGGAAGGCGCTAACATCTATAAAAGGCTCCCTACAATTCTGGAACAAGCTCCCTCTCTCGCCACCCGGCAAGGTGGCGATTGCTAATATGTTGATTCTACCTAGGCTTTTATATTACTTTGCTGCCCTACCGATAATTATTCCCGAAAGCTTCTTTAGCAATCTAAACACAGCATTGCTGCAGCTCATTTGGGGAGGTGGCAGAGCGCGAGTGGCGCTATCCACACTACAACGCCCGCTGGACAACGGTGGCCTAGGAACTCTGAATTTTGAAAAATACTACGCAGCCGCACAACTTCAATGGGTCCAATATTGGATCCACAGACCAGAGCAAGCGGAACCTACGAGCCTAGAGCCTCGGCGGAACGGGACTCCCCTTTTAAATTGGCTGTCGACGAAGCCCCCCAAAGTGGCACTGGTCAACCCATTGCTTGCAGCTGCGTACGCGTGCTGGGCCAGATATGTGCAAAAAAGAGCGGATAAGATCCCATACTCTCCACACGTACCGCTAAATTACCTATTGGTGGGAAATGCAGCCAGAATGCAAGCTGTAAAGCTGTGGAATGAAGCAGGAATACTGACCGTAGGGGATTGCTATGAAGACGGTAAATTAATGACGTTCGAGGCCCTCCAGGCCCTCACGGAGATAAATCCGGGACAGTTCCTGACATATCATGCCGTATGTCACGAAATCAGGAAAATATGGGGAATGGGCACTTCAGAACCAGAGATCTCCCCTGTGCTTCACCAGCTTCTACAACATAGCGATCAAACAAAAACAATATCCAATCTATATAGAATCCTCAACAAGACCCCTGATACACAGACAGGAAAAGCATGGGGTAGATGGAATGCAGTACTCCCCACCCCAATCCCACTGGAAGACTGGCCCAAGGCCCTGTCCCACATCAGAGGTGTGTCAAGGAATCCCAGATTTAGATATACCCAATTCAATTACACACATCAAACATATCTTTCCCCAGCCAGAATAAAGCGCATGTTCCCCGATGCAGTATCAATATGCCCCAGATGCAGATTGCCATCAGCACCCTTTTTCCACATGGTATGGGATTGCCCGAATATACAAACGGCCTGGGCGGAGGTGGTAGAGGAGGTATCTGGACTTACGGGACTGGCACTGGTAGCAGACCCCAGGTCCTGCCTGCTGGGACTTAGGAAGAGACCAAAAAAACAAAGACATTTACATAAATTTATAGACCTGGCCTTTTTAATATATAAAAGGTTAATAGCAATGCATTGGAAAGCCTCTAAGGCTCCCGATCTGAAATCCTGGCACTCTCTAATAACACGCTGGGCGTGCACTGAATATCAGGTACTAAAAAGAATGGTGCGTGAAGGGCGACAACATACAGGATGCTCTACCTGGGAGGATATGGTAACAAAGCTGGAGGCCAAAAACAATGAGAAGCCTCCTTGAATCGGGGCGCGCGTATTCACAACAACCACAGCATAAATTCCCCTGCACCCCCCATCACGGAAACAGAATTCATAAGACACCCAGACAACACAGTGCACATACATCATCTCCTCCCATCTCTCTAGTAATAATCGGCCACTAAAACTATGTCACCACAGTGTTAGCGCGGCGCGGGGAGCAGAAAACCAGGGGAGCCACCCGCATACACTAATCTAGTTGATGCCCCCCCCTCAGACACTTAGGGAACCCATGCACGCAAAGCAAGGTCCACACTGGTCTCAAACGAATGCCTATATAAAATAAACAATGAAGGATAAACCTATGGAGGGTGCAGCCAGAAATGATACTGCAAGATTAGAAGTGTTCCGTGAAGTGCATATTGGGGGGGTGTGTATCTGTTTCATGACTTAGATAATTAGCCATTGTTTTGGTTTATCCTGTGGTTGCAAATTGAACAATTTGTATCATATTTTGAAAAATAAAACCAATAAATATATTTCTTTTAAAAAGTCATTGTCGCTTAGGTGACTAGGGAGCCAAGGTTGCTGATGCTGTCATAAAGCATCGGACACTGGGAGGAGTTGTGTTTTGAATTTGGGCAGTTGGTCAATGTTAGAAATTGAGTTTCTGGTTGGATAGAGTATGCACCTCAGTCAGGCAGAAGCCACCACTCTAGTCAGGGTGAGGGAATTACAAACCCAAGATAACCCCTGTTCCTCCCACTTGGTAGCTTGGCACGAGCAGTCAGGATTATCCCAGAGGCAATGTGTAAAGTGCTTGCACAAGACACACAACAAACGTGACGTAATAAATACACCACAAAAGAAACACAACAAGTTAAATAAAAATAAACTGTATTGCATAAAACATCATTTGACCAAACACGACATGTATCAGTAATACCCCGCTACACAAGCAGTTGTCAGAACATCATACAGGTTACTAGTACTCTGCAAAAGAAAGCAGTAGTCAGCTAAACATATAGGGTACTGGTATTCTGTAACATAAGCAGTAGCCAGGTTGTCATTGTCTCCAAAAATGCACCTGTCAGAATAAACGTGATAAGGCATCATCATGAACGCACAAAAAGTAAAACATTCCTATGTGGCATAGGTCATGAACAATATCCCCCCAGTGCATGTACTGCTGGCCCTGAAAATATGTTTGGTGCTATAGCCAGTAAAACATGACATCACCAATCAGGACATAGGTCAGCATAAACAAATTAACTGGAATACCAATACATCATCATGAGTGCACATAAAATGAAACCTTCCCATCTGGCACGTCAGGAGGATAACATCAGGTCATAATATGCGATGGCTGGACTGGGGAGAAGTATCACATGAATTACCCCAGAATAAATGCATGAATCAGTAATACTTTCCCAAGCAGGCTCGGTAATGACTCCCACTATGGAGGCAAAAGACCCTGTACGATGCATGGAACACTCTCATCACTACTACACATGAATCACCATGGGCCCAACATACAGCAGAGAAACCCACACTGTACTGTACACTATCACCAAGACAGGGACACCTGGCCATCTCCTAGCAGCTAAAATATGGTACTGAATGGCTTGGCAGGAGCGGGACATCCGTCGAGGGTTCCCTTCCCATCCTGTCAGTCGGTTGGCAGGTGCCCCCTAAGGGTATGTTCAACAGAGGAAGGGGTTTCGCCCACTGTCCCAGTCAGTGGGGAGACCTTGCTAGGTCCCCCGCATGCAGGAGAGTAAACAGGCAGCCGCCAGCATCCACGCGTGTGGCTGCTAATGTCCACACCGTGCTCCTAAGACGGACATATAGGGGAGAAGGGTACACCCACTTCCCTTGATGCAGCAGGGAGACCTTGCTGGGTTCCACGCGTGTGTGGGAGAACACAAGCAGCCGTCCGCGCGCAACACCCCAGTATAACGGCCTGAGGGCCAAACCAGCAGTCAGCCTCAGTGCAGGGAGCAGTGGCCCAGGGGTCCAAAGAGCTCCCTTGATCCTGGTTGTCCTTCTTCTGAGGATTCGTTACCCATGAGCACATGGGCCAGCAAGGGCAGTCGTTCCCCTCTTCCTGGGTCAAGTGGGAGCTGCTGCGAGGGAGGGTGGCTCCTCCTTAGTACAGCAGTGTTTCACACAGAGGGGGGTGCCCTAGAGGGATTTCAGGCAGCCACAGGCTGTGGTGGCTTCAGAGGAGAGCCGGGGTCCTGGAACGGCACTCTCCTCCCCACTGCACGTCATGGCCCCCCCTTCTAGGGGCCTGTTCTGTGCAAACACAGTCAGCCCTGCCCAGGAGGCAGACATCAGAGTGCTCACCACATGCTCTTCAGGATCTAGTCAAGCACTGACCATGTTGTTTTCAGGATCTAGTCCAGCATTCACCACATACTTTTCAGGATCTGGTCCAGTGCTCACCACATGCTCTTCAGGATCTAGTCCAGCACTGACCATGTTGTTTTCAGGATCTAGTCCAGCATTCACCACATACTTTTCAGGATCTGGTCCAGTGCTCACCACATGCTTCTCAGGATCTAGTCCAGCACTCACCACTCGCTTTTCAGGATCTAGTTCCGTGCTCACTACGCACTGTTAAGGGGACTCCCAGACTGTACTCAAGCATCTACAATCCGTTCTGGGGCACACTGTCCCAGGAGAGTACTTGGGGGCACAACCGGAGCAGGCAGACCAGCACTCAAGCAAGGGGTCTGGGGTGGTCCTCCTGGCAGTCCAGTAGTGCCAGGGAAGTCCAGGTAAGGGAGCACTGGCCCCAGGGCATCAAGCCGAAAACCGACCTTGATTAGTTCTTTGTGCTACCCAGAGACACCAAGCAGCAGGGCAACAAACAGAAGGGCAGTCCAGATGAGTCCTTTGTGCAGTCCAGTAGGCACTCTGACAGAGGTTCAGTCCCAGTTCCAAAAGTGTTCTAAAAATGTGGGGGTCAGCCCCCGTTCTTATACTCATTTTGCAGAGCCTCCACCAAAGGGGGAGAGGGAGTTCCAACCAGCACTAACCGGTTCCAGGAGTGCCTCCTATCTGCACTGGCTCCAGACATCTGTGGGGGGTAAATGAACCCTTTGTGTGAGGCCAGGGCACAGCCTTTACAAATGCAGGTGTGCCCTGCCTCCCCCAGCCCAGGAAGATCATTCAGTATGCTGATGCACTCTTGTGATAACTCTACCCTCCCTGTGTACAAGCTGTCTGAAAAGTATTCACAAAGCCCAGCTGTCACTCTGTCCCAGATGTGGATTCTGAGCAGGCTTCAAAATACCACAGTCATAAGCACAGAGAAATGCTCTCTTTCTAAAAGTGTCATTTCTATAATGGAAACAAAAAATCCACCCACACCAGTAGGCAGCATTTCTCACTACTATTCCAACCATATCAAACATGCCTATGCCACCCCTCATAGATGAGACAATATCACTTAGACGTATATTAGGGCATTTAAAATGCAGTGCTATCAGTGAGGCAGCACCCACAGTAGTGAGAAACCAAATAGGGTATTTGTCACTACTAGGACATGTAGTGCATAAAGACATACGTCCTACCTTTTGTGTACACAGCTCCCCGCCCATAGAGCTAGCTAGGACCTACTTTCTGGGAGAACTATGGGGGTGATTCTCACCCTGGCGGGCGGCGGAGGCCGCCCGCCAGAGTTCCCCCCTCCAAAATACCGCTCTGCGGTCGAAAGACCGCTGAGGGTATTTTGGGATTTGCACTGGGCTGGCGGGCGACCGCCAAAAGGCCGCCCGCCAGCCCAGTTCAAATCATCCTTCCCACGTGGACGCCGGCTCAGAACTGAGCCGGCGGAGTGGGAAGGTGCGACGGGTGCAGTGGCACCCGTCGCGTATTTCAGTGTCTGCAAGGCAGACACTGAAATACAAAGTGGGGCCCTCTTACGGGGGCCCCTGCAGTGCCCATGCCATTGGCATGGGCACTGCAGGGGCCCCCAGGGGCCCCACGACACCCCATACCGCCATCCTGTTCCTGGCGGGCGAACCGCCAGGAACAGGATGGCGGTATGGGGTGTCAGAATCCCCCATGGCGGCGCAGCAAGCTGCGCCGCCATGGGGGATTCCCAGGGCAGCGGAAAACCGGCGGGAGACCGCCGGTTTTCCCTTTCTGGCCGCGGCTGAACCGCCGCGGTCAGAATACCCTGTGGAGCACCGCCAGCCTGTTGGCGGTGCTCCCTCCAACCCTGGCCCCGGCGGTCCATGACCGCCGGGGTCAGAATGACCCCCTATATGTAGTAGTAAAAGGGGGGTTCCTGGCCTGGCAAGTGAAATTAGATGCCAGTCCCTGTGGCAGTAAACTGCCCACACAGGCTCAGCGATAGCAGGCCTTAGACAGGTTTGAAAGGCAACTTCTGTGGGTGGCGCAAGCTGCGCTGCAGGCCCACTAGTATTTAATTGACATGACCTGGGTATAGGGATACCACTATAAAAGGGACTTACAGGTAAATTAAATGTGGCAATCAGGTGTAAGCCAATTATACCGAGTTTAGAAGGGAGAGCAGATGCACTTTAGCATTGATCCACAGTGGTAAAGTGCCCAGTGTCCTAACGTCAACAAAAAGGGTCAGAAACAAATAGGAGGAGGAAGGCAAAAAGTTTGAGTATGACCCTTTAAAAATGGCCAGATCCAACAGTCAAGCTATTCTTTGTGGGTTGGTGGGCTATAAATTATGAGGAATAAATCTTTGAAGAATTACTCTCAAATACGTCTGGTGTGTCAGTGAACATAACATCTTCATTTAAACATGTGCAGTACCCCACTGCCTTTTGGCTAGGGTCATACATACTACTACATATATACATATATGCATACTTTTGGAAACTGGGTTACTAATTGGAAGGGGGTGAAACCCTACTCAAGCAAAAAAACGCAATCTCTGTTGGGGTGGAACATAGGCAAACTCCAAATTAACGTGTGCTTAACATTCTGGTAGCTTGGCACAAAGCAGTTAGGCTTAACATAGAGGCAATGTTTAAAGTATTTATGCATCACTTCAAACAATAGAAAAGTGAAAACACAACACAAGAAACACCCCACACCAATTTAAACACGTAGAGTAAAATGTAATACATTATTTGACCCAAAACAACAAAAATCCAATCAGTAGAACTGGAAATATGCAATTTTACAGACTTAAGTGAAAATAGTGCCTACATGTACAAAGCACAATTGTGGTATCTGGTCATGCTGGACTAGGACTAAGGGCCTGATTCAGAGTTTGACGGATTAAGTTACTCTGTTGCAAATGTGACAGATATCCTGTCCGTCATACTAGGATTCCATTATTTCCAGCACAAATCATAATACGGGGGACAAGATGTCTGTCACATTTGTGAATGAGTAACCTGTCTGCTAAACTCTACATCCGGCCTAAGTTACAATTTCAGGCCGACCACGATGGAGCATCGGCTGAATACAGGGACCAAGTTAGGCCCATTGAGAAAGAGTACATTAAATCCTGGTTGAGAACCATTGAGATATCCCACCTCAAGGATGCGGCACACAGCTGAGTCAATGCAAGTTCCTAGATTAGAGGTGTATAATGCAGTGATGGGTCTGGGGTGCTGCAAGGCTGCATTGAGGTCCTACGTCATTGTAGAGGATGCCGCTGATGAGGGGCCTCTGATACAAAGCCCTGTGTCAAAGATACATCATGCACCAGCTGGTCCTGAAGAAGTTGCAGGGCTTGAAATGTTGAGTTCAGCATCATCATCGAGGATACTGTCGACGAGGAGCTTGCGATTGAAATGCCTTTGTCAAAGATGGGCCAATCAGTGGCAGTTCAAAGGTGGCTGGGAGCCAAGATGCGATGTCTTTTGTCTAGATGTGTCACACAGTGCTTCTGATGCAGAGTCTGTGAGGCAATGAATAGTGCTACGGCTGCGATACAGAGTTTTGGTGGTCGATTGCTCGTGCTGTGTCGGTTCTGCAGGGAAATGAGCGGACTGTCATATAGGACTCACAGCAGATAGAGTACAGCTGCTGGTTTCAATGTGATTGGAACCTTTTGTCCCTGAAGCTCTGATTAGCAGGCCAGCCAACTAGCCCTTGGAGTCTCTCTTATGTTCCTGGGTTTGATATACAGGTCCAGTCCTTGCACTCAAACTGCAGGAAGGAGGGCAACTGGGTAGCAGTTATTCTTCCAAAGCAACACAGTAGTCCTTCTGAGTCTTCCACGGGTCCAAATGTGTATTGAAGAGTTGGATCTGAGGGTCCAATTTTTATACCTGGTTCTAACTTTGAAGTAGAAGAAATTTCTGGAGGGTTTAACTCTCAGAGCTGCTTGGAATTTCCTGCCTCCCTGCCCTTGCCTTAGATTGTTTATGGTCACAATAGAGGGTGTCAAACCCTTTGTGGTGTGCTCGAGCGGAGTCTTTGCGATGTGCAAGTGTGGTAGGTGACGCTAAAAATGATGCAAAAAATGGTGCAGTGAAAGCTTGTAAACTTCACTACACCATTTTTATGGGCCTCCTAATGGGGCAAGGCCCCTCCTTGCTTACATTATGCCTGGAGCAGGCATAATGAGGCGCGAGGGGTTACAAAGTGGTGCAATGCATGCATTGCACCACTTTGTCAATATGACGTGACAAAAAGGTCACCTTAATGGCACGTTACCTTAAGAAAAAATGGCGCTAATGTAATGAAAGGTGGTGCAAGGGTATTGTAAACATGCCCCCATATTTTTCATTTGTATGGTAGAATGTAACACTCCACCGTGTGATCAGAATGCACGTTTTTGTGTCTGTCTTCACCTCATTGTACTGGATTGTCACTTTTTTAATCCTCATGTTCAGTGCTTAATATGATCCGGTGCTTTCCAGTGCTCCCCACCGGCACTTAATTGTGAACTCTGGCACTTATGATACTCTGCTGCACGGTGGTGCTGTTTGTCTAATGTACAGATGAGCACAGCAACTGTTGTTTATTAATTTGGTGTACATTAAAAATCACCATTATCTCCCACCCAAGACGTTCTTACAGCTTTGGGGCCCTGGAATAGTTGCACTTGTAGGCATGTGATGGTTTGCAGCTATGTTGGTACTGCCCTTGGCAGCACTGGCAGGGGCAATTTGTGCCGCCTGACGTGGGCCCTGAAACTTATCTTTTTTAAACATTGAGCACTGCTCCTGAGGAGTCAGGTGTAAAGGAAAGACTCAAATCACACACGACTATTATGATAATTAAACATTCTATTAATGTAAAAATAAGAATAAATCACCATCTAACTGGACTCCCAAGATGCATCCAAAATAAATCGTTTTTTTATTTAAAGTTGAAAAACAAAAGAAATAAAATAACAAAGTGCCCTTTACGCCGCTTTGTCACTGAGAAGAAATACAATATTTTATGTGGATGTGAACAATGTGGACACGCTTTGTGGAGTCATTCCAGTGAAGGGAGCCAATGGTAAGACAGGCTGACTCGCTCTTCCATGCTTTATGCTGCAGAGGGGTTGGTTGGTAATGTTTGAAAGCAACATGTAAATTACAATTTAACAGACCAATGGATAACGCCCCCCTGCCTTTCATCACCTAAACTCGACTTGCCTGCTTCTCACGTGCCAAAGCACCTAAGTAACACCATTTGAAGTCTCATGTGTGACACACGGATGAAGTGACATGTGGATACTGATATTTCCAATTGGTGCCTCGGGGCTTAGAATATGATTGCATTCCAGATAAATAATCGAGCTATTCATTTTGTAAACATGACTGTCCAAGGATAGCAATGGCAAACAGTCAAGGCATGCCTTATTTTTAGATTTACATTTACAATAATTTGATTGCTTATGTCCCAAGAGTATGATCTTATATTAACTGTTATTTTTTTCTTGCTGTTTTCAGTTATCCTATGCCCATTGTTTCTTTATAAATTTGTCAGCACAAGATTCAATATCACATGCATTAGGTCTCACCTTTAGTTACATAGCTAAGCCCCTTCTGAAGCTCTTCTTCCTAGGACACACCCATTTTAAAGCCTCTCATTTGTTATCCCATTTGAAGCATTGGGAATTCCTACACATCAAACACAACAAAAATATTTAGCAGCACTGAATTTTTTTACATTAACCAAGATGCAATACTGCTGTGGCACCTTACACAGCCAACTGATGGAAATTCCATATTAAGAAATCTGCTTGGTGCGAAAAAATGGCTGAAGGTGTTATCCAGATGCTGGTAAGATATGTCCAAGTAATAGCCCGTTGCTGCCTCCTGAGTCATGTAGATGCACTGAAGTGAAGCAGTTAATGGGAAATATGGAATGTGCTAACCCCTACAAAGTAGACACATTGGAGCTTATTTTTTATGCCCCTAGTGTCACCTTGCGCCATATTTTCATCATTTTTAATGCAAATATGGCATTAAGGTGGCATTTCCCATGCATCATATTTACAAGGTTGCGCAATGCGCCAGGCATAATATATGTAAGCGGGGACGTTCCCACATAGGGAGGGCCAGAGCTATGGCACAGTGAAATTTACTAAATTTCACTGCTCCATTTTTAGCGTCATTATTAATGCCTGCCTAAGGCAGGTGTTAAGCTGATGCTCCCATTGAAAACAATGGACCTCCCTGTGCTTTACTGCATTAGTGCCATAATTTATGGCGCTAATCCAGCAAAGCACCACATTAGTGCCATTAGGTATGACGCTAATGTGGACACGGCCGCCATGGTGCACCGTATTGTTTATACAGTGCACATATAGCGTTGTTAGGGGGATGAAATGGGGCGCTAGAAAAGTGGTGCATCATCAAAGATGTGCTACTTTTCCATAAATATGCCCCTTTGTTTTATGAAAGTGGTGCTCTCATGCTTTTTTAATCCCAAATACAAGATGGCAGGATGTATGTTCACACCTTTGTGCTCACTGATGCACTGACATTGATGTTGAACAAGTTGTAAAATGCCTGCTTACATGCAAGGTTTTATAACAAGGGAGGCGAGGGGGTGCCTTTAAAAGCTGATGCTGCCCTTAAGAGTGGGGTATGATTCCTGTGATAGTCCTTCTGCCTAACCATCCCAAGGATCTCCTTGCTGTTTTTTGCTGTTTCTTTAGAGGATTCTGCTGTTCGGGTGGTGGTGGTATGTTCTAAGAACATTATAGCCCTTCTGCCCCTAGCTACACTGGCCTTTAAACTTAGGCCCATATTTATACTTTTTTGCGCCGCATTTGCGTAATTTTTTTATGAAAAGCAGCGCAAACTTACAAAATATAATTGTATTTTGTAAGTTTGTGCTGCTTTTGCGTCAAAAAATGATGCAGATGCGGCGCAAAAAAAGCATAAATATGGGCCTTACTTTTCGTCTTTAAAGCTCCTTGCTTCCAGCTGGGACAATATCTCAGTTAGAGATAATTTAACAACTGGCACATCCCTCAGCAGAAGGCTGCAATGCCATATAGTAGTCTGTAGAAAAGATGGAATGCTATTAGAACTCCCCACTCAGTGTAAGCACTATGATCTAGCTCAAGGAGAAAAAGAATGAAAAGTATTAGACTCTTATGGCAGAGTGAATATGCGCCTCTGCAACACCAATGCCCTAGAGGCTGATTTATAAAAAAATATTGCAGTGCAGTTTGCCAACCCAAGTTGCTTTATTGTGTTGCACTGGAGGGAGAGGGCAAGGCAGAGTCATATCTACTAAAAAGTTTCCTCGTGCTCTCTTCCACTGTGCAGGTACTCAAACAGGCTTCTTAGAGCTATGCACACATCTTTGAATCATAGTGCAAAGGTGTGATGTCTACTATAGGGCAGTACAAACTAATACCGTTAGGCATATTTTTATCATTTCACACACTGCATGTAGGAGTCGCAGTGCAGCACACATGCAATGAGTGAAATGTTTGGAGAAATAAAACACACTTGTTCAACTTTGCACCTGCCCAAAGGAGGCATTATTTTTTATGCAAAGCCATGTCTGTCAATCCTTGCAGATCTGGCTTTACATCTGAAAACACAGGTGGACAGGCTGGTTTTCCCAAGTTCCACCCATGGAGCGCCAAATTGACGCAAAGTAGCACTAAGTGCTATTTTCACAACCTAAAGTGCATTTTTTGAGATCAAACAGACGTTTTGTAAAGTTAATACCTTTGAAGATTTTGCAGTGCTTTGTGTTACTTTGCTGTGCACGAAGCCTTGATAAATCTGCCCCTGGGTGATGTAATATTGAGTACATATTACCCATTTGGTGCCCTGCCACAGTCCTCTGTTGAAGGCCTGGGCTCCAGCTGCAGACTTCCCGTCTAATTGTTTATCAGGCTGAGACACATGCAGCAGGCGCTATGGTAGAGTCAATCTTTATCCAGGATCCGCTCTTTAATATAATTGCCCTCTCCAAAGGGAGTCAATGGAGCGTGAGTGCGCGCAGATTCACAGTTCAATTTCTTCAATCAGAAGCCGTAATGCGCTGCCAAACCAGGCGGAGCGCAACTGTCGTGCTCCGAACATCTGCTATGAGAGACTGAACTGCCGCCACTCCAAACTGAATTACAGAACCTTAGCTAATGACAGAATAATTAAGCAAACACAATGTAATCAGGGCCGCATTGTCAGGAAAACCGGGGATGAAACGCAGATACACATCTCAGCGGTTCCTTGAACTTGGTCGTCGGCGACGCGCACTTCCCTTGACTGACTCCAATCAGGGGGACCTACAGAGACAAGGCAGGCTGTGGAGTAGGGAAGTCACCAGACCAGTTTCTGCTTCTCCTGGCATCCAGAGAGCCACGGCTGCTGAATATGCTACCACACCCTCAGCTGTGGCACCTGGGCCCACCACAGCACTGATGGGTTTAGCGCCGGTGGCGCCCTGTGCGACAATCTTTTTTGCCCCCTCCCCCCACTTCATGACCTCCTCCTCGGATTCCCTCGCTACCAACAGGTAAAAATGCCCCCTCAGCTCTCCATGGCCGCTCTGTCACGTACATTTCATTTGTTTTAAAGCGCTGGTAAAGGCTGACTTTACTAATCCACTCAGCTATCCACATAAAATACAGATATGTTCTTTGCAGCAGGAGTATTAACCCTCTGTGCTACTATATGGTGACTGAAAACTGCCACTAGACAAAATTTCGATGTCTCTCTCTAGCATGAACATTAATCATAAGACCTATCTTGACATTTTCAATGCTGCCTGAAAGCTGGACACACAAGGAACTGTGCAGCATGTGCTTTTAAACTGCATGTTATTGCTAAACACAGCGCCCCCACTACCCCTGAATTCATTGCTACTTCTCCAGGTCAGCACCCATTGCAGTTGCACAGGTCGCACCGCCCTAAAGCCGGCCCTGGTACAACACCTACACCCACCACACTACAAGTAGTCTCTGATGCTGCTACCCCACTCGCAGCTGTGTCTTCTACACTGAGCACACACACAGGGTCTCTGATATAACTACCACAGCTACGGCACCTATGCCCACCACACTACTAAGCAACTCTGTTAGTAGGACACCTACCACACTACTGACAGTCTCTGATGGAACTGCCCTACGTGCAGCTATGCCCACCTAACTACCAATGGTCCCTGGTGGTACAACCACACCCTTTGCCATGGCATCTGTGCCCATCACACTACTAATGCTCTGTTATTACTACCTCACCCTCAGCTATGGCATCTACACCCACCACACTATTCATGGCCTTTGTTGTCAGCAGGGCAAATACAGGCTCCATAGCAGTGGATTAGAGATTGCATTGGCTTGCCTCAGACAAATATTGGCCTTTGATGATGCTGGGTCAGACAGAGCCCCTGATGACATCATACCAGCTATTGCCTTTGCTTGAACTAGTCCATCCACAGATTCAGATGGTATCAGACCAGCAAAGTTGTCTGTTGTGACAAGTTGACCCACAGGCTCTGATGACACCTAACAATGAACTCTGCTGGTGTCAAGCCAGTGATGGCCTCCCTCACAGAAGATCCGTGATGCCATTGGATGGCACCAGGTCAGCAGTGGCATCAATGCCCCTAGGTTATTCATGGCCTCTGATGGAATCAGACCACCTGTGACCCGGTTGGCATAATTCCAGCCATTACCTTGGCACCCCTAGACCAGCCACAGGCTGTAAAATTATCGGCCTACGGATAGTCTATGTGAGTACTTTTACAGCTAGTGCATGATTGACTCCATCACAAGTGGGAGCCTGTGTTGGTATCAGGCCGGTTGCAGCCTCTGTTTTCACCAGGTCACAAACACATTCTCTTCTCTTGGGAGCTGTCCAGCATCTGATGGCACCAACCCAGTCCTGGCCTCTGATAACATCAGAACAGCCGGGGCCTCTGTTGCTACAAGGCAATCCACAACCTCTGTGTACATCAGTCTAGCCGCAGTCTCTAATGGCATCATACAAGCCACTGACTCTTATGGCATTGGACAAGATACAGTCTTAGATGAATGAGGACATATGATAGCATCACAGGCATGGCAGCGAACAGCTCTATTTTATCCATGGCTTTGAGTGTCACCAGACTAGCCATAACCTCATATGGCAGTGGAATCTCTGTGGTGTCTACCCGCAACAGACCAGTTATGGCCTCTATAGTCTCTAGTCCATCCCTAACCTCTGATGACTGCTTTATAGCTGCAGCCACTGAAGCATCAGGCTGGCCAAAGTCTGTGTCTTCACTGGTAAATCCACAATCTCTGATGTCATTAAACCAGACACAGCTTCTAATGAACCAGACTAGCATCTGATAGAATCACTAGGCCAACCACTGCATTCAACTATGATTGGTTAGCCATGAGGTATGATGGCATTGGACGTGTTTCAAATTCTGAACACTCACAAGAGCTTTGGCCACCTGCCCAGTCTTGGCATCATTCAATGCAGCATTCTGATGCTGTTATCCATTGAAAACCTGTTGTTTATTTGGTCCAATCATGTCATTCCATCTGAGGACACCAAACCAATGGCACCTTTCAGGGATCATACCTACAAAGCCTGAAATGCATGTCCTTGATCAGACCAGCACCCACAGTAAACCCAGAAGAGTGTCCCATGGAGAGGAAAACTTAATTCAGATATGAGAGGAAGAGAATTTTCACAAGCCCACAAAATGAAAAGAGCCATGAGATCATGGCAGTACCAAGGAGAAGATGGTGATCCAATGTTGTCTCTATTGGTGGTAAAAGAAGGGGAAATTACCAACTTCTTTTTAGGGCATTTTTAAAATGACCTTCTTGCCAACCCTCTTCCCACTGAGACCACACAACTGACTATTACTGTCCATATAAATTCACTCCTATCCTGGAGTGTTGAGCTCTCGTCTCTGCTCTGTATTCTCTGTTACCATCCACTCCTAAGGCACAGCATCACCCATTCCTACATGGGGCATTTTGACAGTCTTGGCCAGTTCCTTTACACCTACACTAACTCCTCTCCCAGCAACACCACCACCCATCTGGCTTGTGGTGGAAGGTTCATGGTGCTTCGTAGTCACCCTAGCATTGGATCTACACTATCCCACTTTATCTTATGTGTGTCAGGGGCCATTACTATCTCCTGAGCAAGGGAGGTCCTTGTGCATGTTCTTGTGCTTTGGACATTAGAGAAACTGTTCATACAACAACGTTTTCCTGATTTTTTAGAGGTGTTTGACAGCATGCAGTTAATTTGGTTATTTTCTCCTTTCCAGAGCACCAGCACAACTTTGTTCCAGGTCTTTAACAGCATATGACTGGCTAATGTGAGATCACTTGTAAATGTCACACAGAAAATGTAATGCTGGCTTAAGTATTGGATTAACTGCTGACATCACTCAGGTAATCGTGTCACGGCTGCTTTGTCCTCCCACACAGGTTTTTCAATGGCTGGCTGTATAACTTGCATGCATGTGGCCTCTAGGTCTGCTCTAGGTCTCACTGCATTGAACCTGACCTAAATCCGACATTGTCATAGTATGCCCTTGCTCTCTTGTGTCCACCATTAGGAGGCATGCTTAGGAACCTTTCAATATGGTCTAAACTCCCTGACATTGTTCTATATTCCTGCACTACAGTCGAATCTTCAGAATTTTCCTTTGATTTTAGATCCATGGAGAACTTTGTGACAGCAGAGATGCTTTTCCTCCATGAACTATAATATCCATAAAGCCTTGACTTTGTGGCATATTCCATTATGGATTTCTGATTTCTTGGAAAACATACAGAACGTGGCTTGCATTACAGAACCATTCAGGGTTTTGGAATCTGGTATATTTTTCCTGTCAGAGACTGCATTTTGCTAGATTCCTCTTAAAGGCCAAGGAAGGGTGGAGGAATCAGCACAGCTGTGGCTGGCAGGTGCTAGAGTGATCACACCTGAGGCATGTGATCACTGAAAACTATTTTATAGAATCTGATTGCTTCAGACAAGGGTTGGCAACAAATACACTTTTTTCTGCAAAGTTTCCCTGTGTTTCCAATCATTTACGATTCCCGTGCTGCAACAATTCGTTATTTCGCAAACTCACACTTTTTAGCAGTGTGTTCTAGTTTCTTGATCGAGCACTATCTTCCAGTGCCCTCTTGTTTCCTGAAACTACACTACTTAGCTCTGTATCAGTGATATCAATGCCTTACAGTGCACCGTTTCCTGAACCTGCATTGTATCACAGAGTATCCTTGTTACCCAGAGCTTCCAAAGTTCAGGATTATTCCTCTATTTCACGAACTAGCAGTTTTATTTCCTGAACGCCCTCTTTTTCCAGGATTATCCTTTGCTCAGTGCTTGCCTTCCTTTCTCTACTGCTGTAGTTCCCTGTTCCAAGTGTGATGCCTTTTTACTCCCACTTCCATATTTTCCAGGTTCCTAGTGTGATGTCAGAGTACCCAGTGTTCCATTTTTACTTGTTAAGCAAAATTTAGCATAACTCATTACTAATCATGTCTGTGTACTAAGTATCACTGCTTGCATGCTCCTTGTATTCCCCAGGATTTATGGGCACAGCTGTCAACCCTGGTAGTTTCTTCTCAACGACCTCTTCCAGCATGAATCTGGTTTTGAGAGGACTTCTGCATATTAAGCCTGCAACATTGCCCCACTGTAGGATTTTGACTTCCATTTCAGAGTATTGTGTTTATGCTTTCTTTAGGAACATCACCAAAGCTATATTCTCCATAGATCTTGTCCTTGCATGTTTCCTACATGTTGAGATTCTGTAAACAGTATCTGTAACGCTGTAAGTATGGGACCTACTGATCAAATATATTGGGGCAGATATAAGGAAAGTTTGCTTGTGCCCCCCTAGCGCAACCATGTGTGCACCATTTTTAAAATACGGCACACCATGGCGCAGGGTAGGGGGCAATAGCCTAATTTTTTTGGACACTATTGATGTACTCTGCGGGTGTGGTGCCAAAAGATTGGCACTACTCCTGCAGAGTACATTGGGGCCCAATTATAAATAATGGTATGCCCCCTTTAAAAGTGCAAAAAAATCTCTTACATTTCCTTGTGCCATTTATTTGGCCCCCCTAATGGTGGAACCCCACCCCCCTTGCATACATTATACCTGACGCAGGCATAATGTGGCAGAAGGATTTTCAAAGTGGTGCAATGCATGCATCGTGCCACTTTGTAAATATAGCGCAGGAAAAATGCCACTTTAGTGCTGCCTTAGCATTAAAAAAATTACGCTATGGTGGCACTAAGGTGGCGCTAGGGGCTTTAACATATGCCCCATTGTGCGGTGCTCCTGATTGCCTTACCACAATTGTCTTTAGTATTAATGTCTTACACACCCTGAATGTTAGTTATTCTGAATCCTGAATTACTTCTTCAGTGCCTTTTCCTTCTGAGCTTTGACTTTCTCTCTTACCATGGGCAGGATTTCCTCATTAGATCCCTCTCCTCCTTTGACTCACTGCATTATCTTGTGCAGCTCTGTTACCAGTCTCTTCCTTTTGTTGTATAGAGAGTGAAAACCTATTCGCTGTTCTGAACAGGGGTTTCAAAACCGCGTTACCCACAATTAATATACCATAGCAGTGGGAAATAAAAGTCTTATCCCACTGTCTTCACATATTACAGTTCTACCACATGCGTAACATTGACAAAGGGTACCATTTTATCTCTGAACCTTCATCAGGTACTCATAAAAATAAAAACTATGCGAGTGCTCCATAATGTGGATAGATTTAAAACCCGCCATTGTTGTCCACACAATCCTAAAGAAATGGATGCAGGAGCAATTCAGCTTTTCTTGCAAGTTCCATCAAGCTTTCATCCTACATCCTCATGAAAAGGACAAAGGATATTGCAGCTTTTCCTGAAAGAGCTGCCAAAGATGTCCTCTGTGTCACAGCTGAACTCCTTTGGCACTGCAACTGACACGAATAATGTTTGCAGTCTCCTTCCTGCCTTCTTAAAATGAAGTAGGCTGCCCATGGAACTATAGAATAAAATGGAAATTTTGTGAGGCATCCCACGCGCCAGGCAAAATAGGGCTTTCCAAGAAGGAAGCAGTACACCATTAGAAATCAGAATTAACACAAAGCCTGGTGCCTTAAAAAGAGATGGATGTGTAAAAAAGACAGGCACATTCTTGACTACCTGCGGAATAATACATTAGAAATTGTATGAAAGTGCATTACGGTAAAACTCAGTTTCAATAAGTTGAACCTGGCGTGGTATCTACCCACTGGTTGCTATGGCACAGAGCGGACAGACTTCACATACGAAAATGTGTAAAATATTTAACAGTAATAAGACAGTTAAAATGTCAAAGCAAGCACAATAAAAAAAAACACATCCAATTTACAATATTAGAGACAAATTTAACTAGTAAAACTACAAAAGCTAGGCCTCTTCAAAATGTAATTTACGCTAGCGTTATGTGTGCAATTTCAGGAGTTTTGTGTCCCGCCTGTTATCTGTAATTACCAAAATTACCCCATTTCATATAATTACATGCTATTCACAGTAAAAAGTTACGTGAGCACACCATGGACGTCAAGTCACCAAAATGCCAGGGGTAGCAGAAGAGACATCGCACGCACTTTGACCTTCATTTTCACTCGCACACCTATATTTACACATACACAAACATTGACACTTACACACACACGCTCACATAAACACACTCTCACCCGCAATCACACACACAACCTACATTTAAAAGCTTTTTTACTTACCTCAGCGGCCATGGAAGTGTATATTCCCAGCTAATTGTAACCCATTTCAGTACCCTAATAGGTAATAATATACTTCTATATAGTCTCTATTAGGGTAATAAAAATGTACAGAAAACAAACTGAGTGTAGCCCCAAATGACAACGATAAGGTCGAGATGCCACTGTGTTCCTGGCACTGAATTTGCTACCTGTGAAGCCTGGGGTCTCAAAGGCAGTGCGAGAGGCCGCAAAGGGCAAGCCAGGGGTTGCAGCTGCAACCTCTGACAACCCCTAAATGACATCCTTGGAGCACACAAGAATAATAGAACACAAGTAGCTAATGTTCTCAGTGCTTTATTTCAAGAGCATCCACACTGCAAAAATAGATCACATTATGTGCTAAAAAATAGAACGAAATGATGGATTCACTTTTTGCGTAATTTTGACTAAGTACACAAAAGCAAACTATGCAAATTTCACACCCCTGAAAAAAAATAATGGGAACCAGAGAAATTAATTTTTAAAGTTTAAGGCAAAAAGCACCATGAATAAGTGAAGCACTAATCAGTAGTTACTTTTTTTGCGGGTGACCGGGACTTATGCATGATTTCAGGCCGACTGCAATGGAGAGTGGGCTGGATACACATAGCTATTTCATCCTGGTCAAAGATTTTTTTCTTCTGGCTTAGTCTCTGACATGGAAGTCAAAATCCTCCAGTGGGGCAATGTTGCAGGCTTAATATGCAGAAGTCCTTTCAAAACCAGATGCATGCTGGAAGAGGTCCCGCTAAAGCCATTGGTCTTGGCTACGGGTGGGGAGAACTCACAGAGTTTTATTCAACCCACTTCCTACCCCCAGGTCATCTGTTGTTTACAGTGTTGTGTGTGTGTTCATACAGTGCAGGACCATAATGCTGCACACTTTCATTCCCATACCTACTTGGTATTGATTGCAAGAGGCATTGATGGTGCAAGCATGCCGGCCAGCGGTAACATGAAGGTGGCAGGTCAGCGATGTTAATCAGCAGTGGTGGGTACCCCTCATGAAGCATGCTGGCTCCTTAGGACACTCTACAAGCCAATCAGTCTGGATTCTGAGCTGGAGAGGAAAAGCAACAATAGCAACCAGGCAGCAAGGCTGTGTTTAGCTGCAAGGATTTCTCTTCACAGTGATTGCCATTTTTGGGTCAGGCAAAAGCTTCTATTAGGTTCTGCTGTCCATCATACTGTAGACTCGTGCCTGATCCTAACATAACCAGACCTCTTGTGCATTTCAAAATGTGACGCTCTTTGTTTAGTGTTCAGCTAGTGCTATCTGAAAATCATGTATCTTGTCAAGGCCTTCCCCTTTCATTTCTGTGTGACATTACTGACCAAGGCAGCCAATGGGGTGGTACATCCAGTAGCAGGGGATTTTCCAGTCTGATAAGCACTGCAGGTGGGTGTCAAACTAGAAGGCTGGGCAGTTAAATGAATAGGG
Organism: Pleurodeles waltl; assembly: GCF_031143425.1. Lineage (NCBI taxonomy): Eukaryota > Metazoa > Chordata > Amphibia > Caudata > Salamandridae > Pleurodeles > Pleurodeles waltl. The sequence continues at coordinate 93,763,330 of NC_090446.1, read as the reverse complement.
TAATGAGGAACCAGCAGGATGCAGCAAGAATTGGCTTTTCAGGGTCAAGTGAGGACTAATAACAAATTTGAGAAGTTGGAGGGAGGTGGCAAGTCATCACTCCAGTAGAGCTGCGGGGACTATTGTTAGGGTAGGTGCCAGTAAACTCCGCTAAGTGTTTTTTGGCAGAGTTTTTGCCGAACTCTGCACTCCAAGTGGAGCACAGAGTGGTTAAACTCCATGAACCCTGTCGGCAGAGCAGAGTTTACTACCCACCCCTGGTTTTAGCAGGAATAACTAAGAATTATATAAATTACAATTTTGCGGTAGACAAAGTCCTCATATAAGGAGGATACTGTAGGCGATGGGTGCGGTGTAGGGGTGATAGAGGACACAAACACTGAGGTTAACTACCCCTTTACAGGGGGTTTACGTGCTTTTTATTGTTCTTGGCGGCAGAAAAGGGGGAGAATAACTTAGAACAGTCTGTGAGTAACCGGTGGTTCTGGGTTCTCTTTTCCTTTTCTTTTTCTCCCTCTCGGGTCTCTATCCGTCTCAGGTGGGTTGCTTATTTCTTTCCCTTCCTTTTTTCCTTCCAGGTGCCGTGTTCCGGTATCTTGGCGGCAGGTTTCCTCGGGAGAACAAAAACAAGGTGGCAGCCGGTAAGTGGGGAGGGTAAGCATGGTTTTGGTTCTGTGTGGGGTATGGGAGAGGAGGTGAAATAAGAAAGGGGGGGGGGGAAGTGACGGAAGGGTTACTCTATCCTTATTAGTGGGGAGGTGAGTGGGTTTCTTTCCTAGTGTCAGCAGTATACGTGGTTGTTAGGGTGTCCAGGGAACTTGCCCCGCCTCAGGCGCTCCCCTTTTAGAGGTAGTCACCCTGTCTCCCTTCCTCCCCTTTTTTCCCCCTTCTAATCCTCCCCTCGCCTCCTACCCTTCCCCTTCCCTGGGTTCTGCTGTGGCCCTTTACTAGGGCACGTACCTTGTCCAGCCACGACCCTCCTGGGCCGTGGCAGGCTGTCGCGTCCTCCGTCTCCTCTCGGGGTGGTTCTTCCGTCCTTTCTTCCGTCTCGCTTCCTGGGTATTCCGGATTGACGCTTCTCTCCGTCTCCTCTCGGGGGTCTGGCTCTCCGTTTCTCTCCTTCTCGCGTTTTTCGGTCGTCTCTCCCTCGGGGTCCGTATTACGTCCTGAGGAGGAGTCCCGTCTCGTCCCGCTGTGCCCTTCTTCACTCTCGGCAACCCGGAACTCCGGGGCCGACTTCCGTCTCCTTCCCGATGCGTCTCCATGACGACGGGGTTGTCGATCCGGCGAGGCGTTCGAAGAGCGCCATGATTGGGATTCCTGCGGCGCTCTCCTACACACCCCTTCCCACGATCGGGACTGGTATAGGCCCGAGGAGTCAGGGCAGCGGGAGAGGAAGTCTGCGGGACATTGGCGAGCCCCAGGGATATGGCGGATCTGAAAAGTAAAGGGTTGCAGTTCAAGGAACCAGCGGAGTACTCTGGAATTGGTGTCCTTATGGGTAGCCAACCATGTCAAAGGCGCATGATCGGTGAAGAGGATGAATGGGCGTCCCAGGAGGTAATACTGCAAACATTCGATTGCCCATTTAATGGCTAAACATTCCTTTTCTATAGTGGGGTAGTTCGTTTCCCTAGGTAATAGCTTCCTACTGATGTAGACTATCGGATGTTCATGTCCCTGGCGGTCAGGTTGTGCCAACACGGCCCCTAACCCGACATTGGATGCGTCCGTAAAAAGATGGAAGGGCCTGGCAAAATCGGGACAACGCAATACTGGTTCGGTTGTAAGGGCTTCCTTGAGCCACTGGAATCCCTGAAGTTGGGAGTGGGAAAAAGGAGGTAGGACCGTCGGATATTGTTTTTTTAAGAGGTCCGTAAGGGGGGCTGTGATAGTAGAATATTGAGGGATGAACCTTCGATAGTATCCAACTAGCCCCAGAAAGGAGCGAAGTTCCTTCTTTGTGGTAGGGAGGGGAATCTGTTGAATGGTGGCTACTTTATCCTTTTGGGGACTCAAGAGCCCATTCCCAATAACGTAACCTAGGTAGGCTATCTGGGTCTGACCTAGTACACATTTTTTTGGGTTGGCGGTAAGCCCGGCTGCGGATAGTGCGGAGAACACTTTATCCAGGTGAAGGAGGTGGGTAGACCAGGTAGAACTAAAAATAACAATATCATCAAGATATGCGGCTGTAAAATCATGGTAGGGTCTTAGTAGTTGATCCATTAGTCGTTGGAACGTTGCTGGGGCACCATGAAGCCCGAAAGGGAGCACCGTGAATTGATACAGGCCTGAAGGGGATACGAACGCCGTTTTTTCTTTGTCAGAGGGTGCTAAGGGGATCTGCCAATACCCCTTTGTCAGATCAATAGTAGTCATATATCGGGCTTGCCCTATCTTCTCCAAGACTTCATCTACCCGAGGAATGGGGTATGTATCAAAAAGGGATATCTCATTGAGCTTCCGGAAGTCAATGCAGAAGCGGATAGAGCCATCCGGCTTCGGCACTATGACAATCGGAGAACACCACGGGCTGGTAGATGTTTCAATAACTCCTAAACGCAACATTTTATCGACTTCCTCTTCTATGAGGGTTTTCCTAGCCTCGGGAATTCGATAAGGTCGTTGTCGTACTACTTTTCCTTCCGGGGTTCTAATGTGATGCTGGACCAGTGCTGTTTTCCCCGGTAGTTCAGAAAAAAAATAGGCATGACGGTGGACTAACTCCGTCATTTGTCGGGTCTCTATCTCGGAAAGGGACTCACTGATTTTGGGGAGCTGTTGAGGGTCATACAGTGAGGTGGGGCACAATTCCAACCCTAAAGGTTGAGTCGGCGTGATCAGACATCCCCTCGCTAATGCTAAGTTATCGCTTGCGGGTTCTTCCCATTTCTTTAATAGGTTAATGTGGTAAATCTGGGTTCGCCTCGGATTATTTCTTAATTCTAATAAATAGGTAACGGGGGTAACTCTTTTTAAGATTTTGTATGGTCCCTGCCATTTGGCAATTAATTTGTGCTCTGAGGTGGGCCTGAGGATTAACACTTTGTCATTGGGTTGTAAGATCCTGAGTTTGGTACCCTGGTCATAGTAAGTCTTTTGGTTATTTTGGGCTTCTGTTAGATGCTGCCTTACGTCCTCCCATACTGATTGGAGTTGGGTTTTTAGCTTATGGACATAGTCTAGGATGGGACGTTCTTCGTTCTCCTCCTCCTCCCAGAGTTCCACTGCCATATCTAGAAGGTTTCTTGGTTGTCTCCCAAATACCAGTTCAAACGGGCTATGCCCAGTAGAGGATTGTTCATGTGTCCTTATCGCGTACAATACTAGGGGAAGCTTCTGATCCCAGTCCTTACCTGTCTCATTCACCACTTTCCTTAAAAGGGTTTTTATGGTGCGATTATACCGTTCGACCAATCCATCCGTTTGGGGATGGTAGACAGATGTTTTTATCTGTTGAACCCCTAGGGATGTACAGATTTGTTTAATTAGTCCTGAGATGAATGGGGTTCCCTGGTCCGTAAGGACTTCTTCGGGAAATCCTACCCGGGAAAAGAAAGATATCATAGCTTGTGCTACGTTTTTCGTAGTGGTGCTGGAAAGGGGAATGGCCTCGGGATACCTACTTGCGTAGTCTACGAGCACGAGGATGTGGGTATGCCCTTTACTAGACGGTAAAAGAGGACCAACTATGTCCATACCGACCCGTTTGAATGGTATATCAATCAGAGGTAGGGGTTGCAACGGTGCTTTACGGAGGGTTCCTGGCTCCACAAGTTGGCACTTAGGACATTGAGCGCAGTACCTTCTGATATGGGCATATACTCCCGGCCAGTAAAACCGCCTGAGTAAGTATTCTTCCGTTTTCTCCCTGCCACAATGTCCTCCCCCTGGTTGGTTGTGGGCTAGGAAGAGTACCTGGGTTCGGTAGGATTCGGGAACGACGAGCTGTCTTTTCTCCCCATTTGTTTTGGTGGTGACCCTATATAACAGATCTTTTGAGGTCAAGAAGTAAGGACCTACCTCTCCAGTTGAGGCGGTTTTAGCATTTTTCCAAGCATGTTTTAAGGTGGGATCCTCGTGTTGACTCATCCTAAACGATGTGGGGGCTGCGTCTAGGAGGGCCATGACCCCTTCTTTGTTTTGTTGGTCCTGTTGCCAGGCGTATCTCTGTTTCTCCGTTCTCCTCTCCTTTCGTGTTAACTTCCGTCTAGTGGGATGGCTAGGTATAGCATCATCTCGGAATGGCGCGTCACCCCACCAGTTGTCCACTGGGTTTTTCTGTCTGGTCCTGTCTAAAAGGTCGTCGAACCTTTGATAGTCCATTCCTATTACACATTCCTCTATTAGGTTGTCCATGAGCCCCACAGGCAGACTGTCTATATGTCCGTCCCAGCCTATGTCTATGTTGAGAAGCGGATACTGGGCTCGATCTCCATGGACACAGCATATCGTAACCCATTGGTCCTCAGGGGGTGGTATCTGGTGAATCAGACTACGTCGGACTACTGACTGACTACACCCGGAGTCAATTAAGGCCATAACAAGTTTTCCGTTGATCATCAGGGGGTATTTAAAGGACACGCCACTCTTTCCTAGGCATAAGACTCTGCCTCTAGTCATGCCTATCTCCATTGGCTCTATACCCTCCTGCTTTCTGGGACATCCACGAGCGATATGGCCCTACTCCCCACAGTTAAAACATTGGGGTTGCTGCATCGGGCTTCTCTCTGGGTTCCTAGGTAGGCCGGTCTCTTCGGTTGCTCGTCGTGTGTGGAATTGAGTAGGGGTTATTGGTGGTTTCCCCATGGGGCGGACGGGTTGTGGTTTACCCTCTCCCGATCTGTGATAAGCACAAGCTAGATCAACCGCTGTCTCAGTATCTATATTGGGGTGTTGTCGGATCCAGTGTCGGGTATGGGGCGGTAGGGAATCTAGATACTGCTCCAGAATAATCGCCTTAATTATGTCCTCACGTTCCGTTCCTAGTGGTCCCAGCCACTTCAACCCTAGATCCTTCACCCGGTAATAGTATGTCCGAGGGTCTTCCTGGGGTCCCCATCTTACTTTCCGGAATCTAGTTCTATAGTATTCGACATCATGTCCGACTCGTTCCAAAATACTCTTCTTTATCTCGGCATACGGGGTGACACCTCCTGGGTTTGCGGCCTGATAAGCGGATTGGAGGGTTCCTGTCAGGAGGGGAGCTATATACTGACCCCACCTCTCTGCCGGCCATTGAGCACTGGAAGCGACTCTCTCAAAGTTCGTAAAAAACGAGTCAGGGTCTTCTCCTTCTTGGTATTTTTGTAGGACGGAACTTGGCACATTGGGATGCACCTTACTTGCGGCTATAGTGTCGGTCAGCTTTTGTATGGCAGTCTCATGAACTAGCTGATTATTGGCCATAATGGTGGCCTGGCTTTTCAATGCCGACTGTAGGGCCTCCCTATCCTCCTTGGCCTCTCGTTGCTGGGCTTCCCAGACTAGCTGGAGATGGCGCTGCCCTTCGGCCAACTGTTTAATCATTTCTTCCAGACTGGACTTGTCCTCCATTATCCCACTTCTGACACCACTGTAGGCGATGGGTGCGGTGTAGGGGTGATAGAGGACACAAACACTGAGGTTAACTACCCCTTTACAGGGGGTTTACGTGCTTTTTATTGTTCTTGGCGGCAGAAAAGGGGGAGAATAACTTAGAACAGTCTGTGAGTAACCGGTGGTTCTGGGTTCTCTTTTCCTTTTCTTTTTCTCCCTCTCGGGTCTCTATCCGTCTCAGGTGGGTTGCTTATTTCTTTCCCTTCCTTTTTTCCTTCCAGGTGGCGTGTTCCGGTATCTTGGCGGCAGGTTTCCTCGGGAGAACAAAAACAAGGTGGCAGCCGGTAAGTGGGGAGGGTAAGCACGGTTTTGGTTCTGTGTGGGGTATGGGAGAGGAGGTGAAATAAGAAAGGGGGGGGGGGAAGTGACGGAAGGGTTACTCTATCCTTATTAGTGGGGAGGTGAGTGGGTTTCTTTCCTAGTGTCAGCAGTATACGTGGTTGTTAGGGTGTCCAGGGAACTTGCCCCGCCTCAGGCGCTCCCCTTTTAGAGGTAGTCACCCTGTCTCCCTTCCTCCCCTTTTTTCCCCCTTCTAATCCTCCCCTCGCCTCCTACCCTTCCCCTTCCCTGGGTTCTGCTGTGGCCCTTTACTAGGGCACGTACCTTGTCCAGCCACGACCCTCCTGGGCCGTGGCAGGCTGTCGCGTCCTCCGTCTCCTCTCGGGGTGGTTCTTCCGTCCTTTCTTCCGTCTCGCTTCCTGGGTATTCCGGGTTGACGCTTCTCTCCGTCTCCTCTCGGGGGTCTGGCTCTCCGTTTCTCTCCTTCTCGCGTTTTTCGGTCGTCTCTCCCTCGGGGTCCGTATTACGTCCTGAGGAGGAGTCCCGTCTCGTCCCACTGTGCCCTTCTTCACTCTCGGCAACCCGGAACTCCGGGGCCGACTTCCGTCTCCTTCCCGATGCGTCTCCATGACGACGGGGTTGTCGATCCGGCGAGGCGTTCGAAGAGCGCCATGATTGGGATTCCTGCGGCGCTCTCCTACAGATACCTTTCTCTCCTTTGGCGGGACAGGATTTCTACCTTCGGACTTAAGGCTTCATTATAAGTTTGGTGGGGCAAGTATCGGCCCGCCAGACCCGTGGGGAGAAGACCACTGTGGGGCTGGCGGGCTCTCAACGGTCCTATTACATAGGTTTCCACTGGGGTAACCTGCAGAAAGCTCTAAAATCTGAGGTTTCCCCCGGGTCAGACAGGTGAAAAGCTGGCGGCGGCATGGGCCTTGGCTCCTAAGGGAGCCAAGGTTGTTGCACAGAGGGGGCCCCCAGCCCCTTGGAATGGGCAGTGCTGGGCAGGGTGGCCCCTTCACTGCCCATGACATAGTCGTGGGTAATGCAGGGGCCTCCCTGTGGTCCCCAGCACTGCCTTTCCACCAATCTTTTCATGGCAGGGACCCCACCATAAAAAGACTGATGGAAAGAGGACTCATGATCAGCATGGCAGCACTGAACTCAGCGTGGCTTTGGCTGACCATGACTCCGACTGTTGCCACCCTGTCGGGAACCATGTTCTGGTGGTGACGGCCTTTCCCTGGTGGTCCAACTGCCAAGATCATAATCTGGCAGTTGGACTGCCAGGAGTGTGGCGGTCCAACCACCACCACGAGTCTGGCGATCAAAAGACCACCAGACTAGTAATGAGTCCTTTAGTCTTTTAGTATAGAGCTCAAAGTCGTCGAACAAGCCAAGCCTGAATCTGTATCTGATGAAGTTGCATTGAAATCAGAAACTTTTGCTGCAAATTCCCACTGATGCTCTGTACATTTGAGAATTCCCAAATTTTTTTAAACCCTTTTCAGACTTTATCGAGCTACTCTCCCTGTTCACTATTAGGTCTCCCAGGACCTCATGGACAGCACTTAGAGGCCAGCATTCAGTTCAGCAGAGGCCATTGGCAGGCCACCAACAGGGTCTCTTCTAGTACCTACTGATTAGCTAGACCATTCAGGAAGAAGGCCTTTTGCAGCTGGTTGTGCCCTAACACAAGAGGAAGATCAACTGAGCTTGTGTGACTACTACTTAGTCTTGGGTACATGTTGGAGCACGATCAGCCCTTCCGGCCCCCACACAGGTCTCAAACAGCAGGTCCAGTTTTGTTCTTCTGCAGGTCCAGAAACTGTTCTGATGAGCTGTGGGTGAGGTAACAGCTTTATAGGTTTCACTACTTAGTGCATGGGGGTGACTCCAACACACTCCATAACCAATAAGAAAAAAATTCCCCAGGAGCAACCATCACACTTTTGCACCACTCTATGCTTGCCTTACTTCAAACTTTTTTAAAGTGCACTATTCGGAAACAAATCAAACTTGGCAGAAATGGTTTGACACTAAATGAAGATTGTGTGCCCGCCAAGAGGTGTGTTTAGGGAAATTAACTGTCCCCTGCTTCTCAAATATACCAAACTAGTTTTGGGACCAGTTCCCCTCCTACTGGGTTGGTGCTAAGCAGGCTACTGAGGGTATATGGAAAAAAAGATTTCTCTACGTCTCACTTTAAACATGAAACCTAAAAGATGTACCACTGAAAGAACTGAATGCACTCATAAATGGGCCATCAACAGTAAGATGAATATTAAAGAGCATTGATGGGCATTTAAATGCCATAGAAAACTCTTACACAATCTACAGAGGCAAAGACAATTATTTTAGAAATGCCATAGAAAGAATTGTCACAAAAGAAAAGCAGCTGATAAGCCTTGGAAAGAGTGAACAATTAAACCAAGCAAAAGCCTTGTCTGACACAAAACGCTGTTTGATTCTGACACCAATAATCTACACAATCGAACCTCACTTTTGCACCTGATGTTTTTGTGCACATCCACCCACTTTGCACCCAACACAAGAGAGCATTATATCCTAAAATACAAGACCTACAACTATTTAAAGACAAGAAAAGCAAGAAATACATACAAGATACACAAAATTTGAACAGGAAAACATACAAAAGACACCACACCAAATCAACTCAGGATATATGACAACAAAAAAGCATCTAACGGGGCTGTGTTATAGGATTCTAAAAATAGGTATCTGAAAACGTGAAAAAAATGCAGACACTCCTGCTTTTGCTGGCACCAAAGACATAGCCTGAGTCACAAAAGCAAACATGCACTATTCTGTAAGTTTACAATTGTTTGCTATTCACAAAGATATTCTACAAGAAGTATGTTTACAACTGCAAAGCCTCACCAGGACTCCCCTATCTTTTTATGTGCAGAGACTCCACAGTCTTAAACATACGACTTGTAACATATCATTGTGAATAGCAAATAGCAGTGAAATTACACAAACGTTTTAGTTTACCTTTCTGAATCAGGCCCAATACCTACAACTCTACTGCTTACATTGGTACAGACTCGTAGTAAATGGTTAAAATAGAGCATGTACATTCATGAAAACACTTAACTATTCAGCTGGATTACCTTTAGAAAGATAATAACTAAGTACAGACAAGACAAATTGCAATTTTAAAACTATGGACAATGATATCTGACCAAACATGTGAGTGAAATATTAGGGCACAATAACACAAACTCAGTCACCAACCACTCAGTGTGGTCAGAATTCAAGCAGAAATCTTTCCATCATTTTGATTACAACATCTAAACAGGAAATGCAGTCTACCTCAACATCAACAACAATGAAAGCTATACTTTATCTACAATCAATATGTACCCATGTCAACACAACTGTTCCAAAATCACATTCCAGGCTTTCTGGAATGCATCCTTATGGATCAAAAACATATGAAATCCACTGATTGAAAAAAAAGAACTATCATCAACACCAAACTCAACATAAAAAACAAAGATATTATGTAATCTATTCGTACACTGATTCAGATTAGAACTGCCTAAAGTTTAAATATTTGAATTCATATTTATATCTACAAATGTTCATCACAATACAATCCAATTCAGTAAACTGTAAACATAATTTCAATTTAAAGTTATGAGCATACTCAATAAAAGGCAGTGTACTTTTATTTCTCTCATTAAAATTCATATTCTGAATGTTTCCTTAATCTATTCACATTAGTGAATGGGTATTGGCTTCATATTCAAATTCGTAGATAGGTGACCATCAACAAGAGAGACATATTACACCAAGGAGTTCTGAGTGACATTGACAACTCAAATTTCGTTTTCATTGTCTATATTGTAACTCATAACCCGGAAGTGAAAACATTCCTGTTATGCATTGGTACACATCTGTGATTCCAGATGACTCCCCTGTCACACAACCTGACAGATCACAACATAAACCCTCCTTCTTACTTCTGATGTCACTCTTTGCCAGTCCTAGCTCCTCTGATTAGGCTAAATCACCAGCATTCATTTGTTTACTCTGGTGAACTAATAGGTGTTTACTGTGCCATTCTGTGAGCGCGTCTAGCCTTATTTGATCCTTCTCATGACTCAGCTAACAACAGCACAACTTAGTTTAACAAATCATTATCAGAAACTTTGAGTCACTAAACTTTTACACACCATGTGACCAAGAATAATCACGCCTTTTAATAAAAGTTAAAAAATGTATTTCCCAGATTAACAATGCTAAGGTAATGTAAAGCATTCTTAAAACCAACTGATAAACATAGATGAATAACACAGGTTGACCAAAATGGCGGGAAAACCTCAACATAACCAAAGCATTCAGCATTAAAGATTCAAATTAATATCAACAATAACCGAACTATAGAGATGGCACACATTTAGACATTTACAGGTAAATAAAATCAATCCTTTGCTAATAACATTTGTTGAACATGGACACACAAGCTAACCCTCTAATTTGAATGGCATGATTGGTCTTTATGCAAAAAGAAAAATTGGGCAAATGTTAATTTGGAAAACATCTAGCTATGGCTCTAGTAAAAATATAGTGGTTGGTACCTAAAAAGAAAGAACAAAAATCTATAATAAATACAATTTCATTTTGTTATACCTCTCCTGATTGGATCAGCAATCAGAGACTTCTTTGTCAGCTGGACATCCGTCTGTTCAGCATTGTGGTGGGGGGGAAAGTGAAGGGGATTGGCTCAGCCACGATTGGGCTATAAGTTAGCTGAACCAACTTAAAAGGGGTATCAAACTAAGAAAATAGCATTAATAGCCTTAACATTCAATAACTACGCAATGAGAATAAAAGAAAGGGTATCTAGGACTGCTCTGGAATCTGCTCTCAAACTCCTCTCTGGAACTAACTAATCCTGGTAAGTGCAGTGGGGATGAGTTCAAATCCATAAAGTAATTTCTCAAGTCGTCATTGGTCAGAATATCGGCTGTTCACAGTAGAACCAGTAAACATTAACTCTTAAATCTGTGATATAGTTAGACAGTCTTTCACACGTCAATGATTGGCTCCTCTTCTCCCGTTCCTGTCACCAGTTTCCGTTAGGTATTTAGTTGCAATTCATAACTTCAGTCAGTGAAGCCATTGTCAGGTCCTGGAAATGTTATCTTCTCATGCACCAAAGATACAATTGTAATCATAGCTAGAACACAGTAATATAGCAAACAGTTCTCACAAGAAAGTCTAAGACATCATCTAGTTTAACGTTGCAACATAACAAATCTATTTGGTTAACGCTGTGTGAACAAAGAACAATGAACAAGTGAAGAGCCTTGCTTGAACCAGAAAACGTTAACGAACCTTTATTTAGGCCATGAAACTTAAGATGAGGCTTCGTCGACTAGGCCCAAAAGTTCACAGTTACTCTACTCAAATATATTTAAATAAATACATGTCATTAATACGCTAGTATGGTACACTAATATATTTAAGTCTATATGTGCATATTATTTTAAACAATTAATATTATTTTCTTTATTAATGCCGTACACGGTACGGTGGCCACTTAGGTGGGCATATTTTCCAAAACACTTGATTTCTCTATATTAGTACAATTCATGTCAATTATTAACCACTAATCAATGCAGATTTATTATTAATCAATTCAGGTTTCACAATTTCTAAGTTGTTTTGAGTAAAAAAATTCAACATCTATGCAGTTCGCTCATGAAAAAAAGAAAAAAATATTTTTAGCACTAACAAGCACCTTAGGTAGAACTATTTCCAGTTTATGACAGAATGGCACACACAGGCATACATATAAGAAAAACAGGCCAATCTGCAAACCTCAGTTGGGCCCAGAATCAAATATTTATGCAATAATTATTTGTGTTAGAAACACTTTGCATACCTTCTGGACTCAACAACAGTACTGTGGTCTTCCCCCCAACCTTTTGCCTTCTTCCTCCTTTTTTCTGACCTCTTTTTTGCTGGTGTTAGGACTCTGTGATGTTTACCACTGTTAACCAGTGATAATATTTTTGTCTCCTGTCTCCTAATAATGGCTTATTCCACATTGATTTATCCTAGTAATGTTGGCTTATCTCTAATTGGCATGTTTAATTTACTTTTATGTCCCCAGTAAAGTGCAGTACATGTTCATAGGACCTGTAAATTAAATGCTATTTGTGGGCCTGCAGCACTGATTGTGCCACCCCTTAAGTAGCCCTTTCACCAAGTCTCAGACCTCCCAAACCGTCCCTTTTATACATATAGGCCAGCCCTAAAGTAGGCACTGGACAACTCACAGGGCAAGGTGCAATGTATTTAAAAGGCAGGGCATGAACATTTAAGTTTTACATGTCCTGGACATGCAAAAACTCTTAAAGGCATCTTTTATTACAGTAAGGCCTATCTCTCCCAAAGGATAACATTGAGATTGCCCTATTACATCATAATTCAAGTATAATGCACAATCTGGGAGAGAACCTTTTAGAGTTTGGTGTCTCTGGATGACAAACCTATTCAAATTTATGGTGAAGTCGGATTTAAAATGTTGAAAATGCCAGTCTCTTACTTTAGCCATTGGGTGCCAGCTGCCTGTCTCTGATCACATGGGTGGGGTGAGTAACAGCTTTGTGTATTCCTCCTAGGCAGCCACACACAATGGGCGCTAAGATGAGACTTGATGGTCCATCCTGGCAGGTTGGGAAGGAAGAGCTGCACCAGCCTCATTTACGCCTGAATAGGCTGTGTCCTGTGCCCACACAACAGGCTGCATACCCTGCTGTAGTAAATCTGGAGCCCAGGCAGGAAGGGCCTCTGTGCACTTGAAAGGCCTGTCTTTAAAGTCTCCTCCACTTCAAAGGCACCACTGGGTATAAGAACTAGACCTCTGACACCACCACCTCAGAACACTTCCGGACATGTGAATACTCTGCCAGGAAGAAGGACGGTTGTGCTGCTGAAGGACTGCCACTCTGCTGGACTGCATCTTTGAAGGACTCCTGCCTTGCTGTGTTGCCCTGATGCCTGCTGTTCCCCTGCCTGGACGAGAAGGACTGGACCTGCATCACTTCAACTGTGAGTGACCCAAAGGGCTCGGATTCTGACCTCCTGATCTGAAGTCTCAGGGACATAAAAGACTTCCAACCACTCTGCTCCTGCACCTGGTCTCTGTCATCTGTGAGTCTGTCCTGCTTAGCGGTGCCATCGCTGCCTTGTACCCTTGAAAGTGCGTCTAAGGTGTTTTCTCCAGTGGAATAGACACATTTTATGCTGTAGGAGCAGAATCGCTGCTTCGCCACTGTTGCGAGGAACAGAACTGATGAATCACATCTACTGCATGGGTCAGAACCAACACAACCAGACCAGTGTCACCTCTGTACCTCGCATCTTCGGACTGTCAAATCACCTTCAGAACCACCACTGTGATGCTTTTCCTGGCACAGGGTTCTCACGTCCCCATCAATGGCAGCCTCAACAACGATGATGAAACTCAGCATTGCAGCCTCTGCGCTCATCTGAACTGACACATTGCCTCAAGTGCACACACATCCTCAACACCGGTCTTTGCATTGCAAGCCCCAGAGTCTGTATCCTCAACATGAACGCAGGAGGAACTCACACTGCATCCTCTCCGCATTTCAGAACCGATGCATCACGGCTGCTGAGTGAAGCAGCAACAACGCATCCCCTCTTCTGTGCAGTTCAGAACTGACGCAATGCTCCGCAACCAGGATTTATGTTACTTTGGTTCAGCTGGCTGGCCTAACTAGATCCCCGTTGCCAGCCTGCACTCCATCGTGGTCGGCCTGAACTTTTGACTTTGTCCTGGTCTGGCGTGACCAGATAAACCCAGTTGGCACTTCTTGCTTTTAGACACTATTTTGCAGTTTATTCTTTAAAAATTCATAACTCAAGTTCTAGTTCTTGGCTTTTTGTTGTTTTGCCTTATTTTAATTATTAAATTCAGATAAATTTTTCGAACCTGTGTGAAATCTTTTTGTGTGGTGTTTTTACTGTTTTACTGTTCAAAGTGTTGCACAAATACTTTATACATTGGCTCTAAGTTAAGCCCTACTGCCTTCTGCCAAGCTACCAGAATTTGAGGACAGGTTAATTAAGTGTTTGCTTGTGCCTTACCCTGACCAGGATTGTGGTTGCTGTTTGACCAGGGCTTATACCTCAGTCAACCAACAACCCAATTTCTTACAACACCCCTAATACTTGATTACTTACCTGCTAGCATTTGTTTTCATTCCTCTTTCATTATACTCACTGACCTCTCAAGATAAGGGTTTACTTATCAGCCAACTTTGCACAGAGTTTCCACTTTCTTGCCCTCAAACTGCTAAGTAAGACCACTTGGTTACACTCTAAAGACTAGGGCCCTCATTCTGACCTTGGCGGGCGGCGGAGGCCGCCCGCCAAAGTCCCGCCGTCAGGTTACCGTTCCGCGGTCGAAAGACCGCGGCGGTAATTCTGACTTTCCCGCTGGGCTGGCGGGCGGTCGCCTTCAGACCGCCAGCCAGCCCAGCGGGAAAGAGGCTTCCACGATGAAGCCGGCTCGGAATCGAGCCGGCGGAGTGGAAGCTGTGCGACGGGTGCAGTTGCACCCGTCGCGTATTTCACTGTCTGCGCAGCAGACAGTGAAATACATGTAGGGGCCCTCTTACGGGGGCCCCTGCAATGCCCATGCCAGTGGCATGGGCACTGCAGGGGCCCCCAGGGGCCCCGCGACCCCCCCTACCGCCATCCGGATCTCGGCGGTCCGACCGCCGGGATCTGGATGGCGGTAGGGGGGGTCGGAATCCCCGCGGCGGTGCAGCAAGCTGCGCCGCCGCGGAGGATTCAATGGGGCCGCGGTACACTGGCGGGACCCCGCCAGTGGTGCCGGTCCGACCGCGGCTTTACCGCCGCGGTCGGAATCCCCATTGGAGCACCGCCGGCCTGTCGGCGGTGCTCCCGCGGTCCTCCGCCCTGGCGGTCAAAGACCGCCAGGGTCAGAATGACCACCTAGGTCTTCTCCTTGACTGGTTCTCATCTCCACTTGATGCTGGCATGTACTGCTATACCTCAAATGGCCAACTCTAGCTCATTTGCTTGCTACATGCTGAGCAGCTGGTGTGCTTCTTATCTTTAGTTTTCATCTTTATCCATTTACCCACAGTCCAATATCCACCCCCAGCACCACTCTTTGGTGTACCCTCTTGTGCCCACACCATTGAGGGACTGATTTAGAGTTTGATAGAGGGGTTACTCTATAAATCCCATAGGATATAATGAGATTTATATTTGAGCGGACTGGATATTTGTCACCGCTGTGATGGAGCAACCCCTTTGAGAAGCTTTAAATTAGCCCCGAGTGTCTGGATACTTTAGTTTTTAAAGTATGTTTGCATGTGTATGTAATTTCACTACAAAACCTGTTATTGTGCTTTTAACCCCCAACTATTGCTGCCTGGCATTATTGATGTTTTTTTTTTCAAACACTGTTTGCACATTTTACAAACTCTAATAGCAAAACTTGTATTTTTATTTTATTTGTACCACTCTATGTGGATGAAACTAGCTATAAGCACAAGTACTGGAATTATGCAGCAGTGGAAGAGCTAATTATGTGACAGTGTTGATTAAATTATGCAGCAAAAACATTCAAATTATGCTACATTACACGGCACAATATTATTTCCACGTTTTGTCATTTTTACATAGGTTAGCATTATCTGGGCAAAGGTTTCACCTCATTAGTACTAGTTTAACACCCAAATACAGCAACAGGCAGCGGAAAGGGCACCAGTTAACTTTTTCAAAGTCTTACATGGTACAGCAACATGGGTTGGTGCTTTTTTAGTAATGACTGATTGTTTTATGTTTGAGCTAGACATTATTTTTTTCTTAAAGACTACAGATTGTGCAGCAGATGATAACTTGTGTGGAACATGTGGAAAATCTATAATTGTGCCGGAAAATGTTTCAGCTGCAAAATCGCATATTCAGTGATTCTTGTTAGCAATGGGGGTTTCTGGTTGCCTGGGGTATGCACCTAAGCCAGGCAGAACCCACCATTCTAGTCAGGTCAAGTCTGTTACACACCAAAGATAACCTGTCCTCACCCTCTGGTACCTTGACGAAGAGCAGGAAGTCTTATCATCAGATGCAATGTGTAAATTGTTTGCGCAACACACTCGCACAACAACACAATGAATCCACCCCAAAAGAGACACCTCACAGAATTATATAAAAATATATTGTATATTGTACATAAAACAAGACCAAAATGACACAATCACAAATACTGTGCTTGTAATGCAATTATTCTGATAGCACTTGTTCCCCTGGAGAGTGCCAGGGAAAAATGACATGTATCATAACTATAGTGCAGGAAATGCAGGAGAAAAGCACATCAGTAACATTAAGTAACCATGGATCCAGATATACCTGCACCTCTAATAGCTGGGTTGCGGTAATCACTGTGGCCTAGCTGGAACAAATGCACTTATGAATAAAAGGTAAGGAACAGGAACAACGGCTCACCTACTGCCATTGTTACGGTAATTCATAGTCTTCCTTAATCTGGAAAATTCCAAGCCACAGTCAGGGGCCTCTGTTGTTCTTTCACCCAGTCATTTGAAATCCAGCCAAGTGCCCTCAAGGAAACCAAATGGTGGGGGGTGTTCAAGGTAGAGTTTAGCGGGAAGGCCTTCCTGGGTCACCCCTGCATGTAGAGTGGTTAAGTAGAGCTGCCCGCGGACACGTGGTGCAGCTTTCAAGAACACAGTGCAGCCTCCTTTGCTGGTACTGTTCCACCCGTGCAAGAGCACGGGATGGCAGTACCTCCTTTGCAGCCTCACAGTACCTTCTTGGCGAGGTCAGCCTGTGAGACTCTCGGGAGCAGCCTCCTCTTGTCGGACAATGAGCGTGGTCACACTCTGTTGGGCGCTGCACTCTGTGGCAGTGCTGAGGTTGTTAGGTCCTCCCTGTTGCTGGAGCAGTGCCTCTCCTCCAGGAGAGCGGCCAACCTATTCCAAGTGTACGTTCTGTACAGTGCAAATGGGGAAAGGGCAGATACTTTGGTCCCGGATGTGAGTTCCCCACCATAATGCTAGTGCTTCAGGCAGACAGGACGAGCTGTTTTCGGCAGATGAAGGTCAAGTCACAAGCCAAAACGAAGTGCTATTCACAAATAAAATGCAGAATGTGGAAATCTTTGATGGCCTGAGATTTCATGAACAGGGGGCAAACCAACAAGCTCTTGGAAAACATTGGGGCACAAAGCGGGGAGCAGGCTGACAGGCCAGCACATAAAGGTCCTTGGCAAAGTGGCAGTCCCTCCAGCAGCCCAACAGGCAGCAGGCCAGCACAAAAAAGCAGGCAGTCCTGATGCTGGTCCCTCCTGCAGCACAGCAGTCCTCTAGCAATGTGCAGCATGTAGAGCCAGCAGCGTCTGGTTACAAGTATCATGCAGTGTCTAAAAAGCTGGGGTAAAAGACCCAGTACTTAGAAATGCCTTTGATGTAGGGGTGACTTCAGAAGAGTCTTTGGAAGTGCACAACTACCCTTTCAGTCCAGTCCTGGCTCCAGACAAACAGTAAAGTGTAAAACAGTCCTTTGTGTGGGGACAGGCCACAACCTATTGCATGTAAGTGTGAACAACTTCTCCTAGCGTAGGAGCCCAGTATGCAGGTGAATGCATATGTGTTGGACCTGGCTTTTTGACAGGGTCATCCCCAAACTTTTTGCCTTCCTCCTTTTCTTTTTCTGACCTCATTTTTGCTGGTTTTTACACTCTGCGCACTTTACCACTGCTAACCAGTGCTAAAGTACATATGCTCTCTCCCTTTAAACATGGTAACTTTGGATCATACCTGATTGGACTATTTAATCTACTTATAAGTCCCTAGTAATGTGCACTACATGTGCCTAGGGCCTGTAGATTAAATGCTACTAGTGGACCTGCAGCACTGGTTGTGCCACCCACTTAAGAAGCCCCCTTAACCTTGTCTCAGGATTGCCCTTACAAGGCCTGTGTGTGCAGTTTCACTGCCACCTCGACTTGGCATTTAAAAGTACTTGCCAAGCCTAGAACTCCCCTTTTTCTACATATAAGTCACCCTTAATGTGTGCCCTAGGTAACCCCTAGAGCAGGGTGCTGTGTAGGTAAAAGGCAGGACCTGTACCTGTGTAGTTATATGTCCT
Source organism: Pleurodeles waltl (assembly GCF_031143425.1). NCBI lineage: Eukaryota > Metazoa > Chordata > Amphibia > Caudata > Salamandridae > Pleurodeles > Pleurodeles waltl. The sequence continues at coordinate 93,745,240 of NC_090446.1, read as the reverse complement.
GGTAGTGTAAAACTCCTAAATTCGTTTTTACACTACTGTGAGGCCTGCTCCCTTCATAGGCTAACATTGGGGCTGCCCTCATACACTGTTGAAGTGTCAGCTTCTGATCTGAAAGGAGCAGGAAGGTCATATTTAGTACGGCCAGAATGGCAATACAAAATCCTGCTGACTGGTGAAGTCGGATTTAATATTACTATTCTAGAAATGCCACTTTTAGAAAGTGAGCATTTCTTTGCACTTAAATCCTTCTGTGCCTTACAATCCACGTCTGGCTGGGCTTGGTTGACAGCTCCTTGTGCATTCACTCAGACACACCCCAAACACAGGGTACTCAGCCTCACTTGCATACATCTGCATTTTGAATGGGTCTTCCTGGGCTGGGAGGGTGGAGGGCCTGCTCTCAGACAAAGGACTGCCACACCCCCTACTGGGACCCTGGCAGACAGGATTGAACTGAAAGGGGACCTGGTGCACTTCTTAGCCACTCTTTGAAGTCTCCCCCACTTCAAAGGCACATTTGGGTATAAAACAGGGCCTCTGCCCTACCTCATCAGACACTTGCTGGAGAAGAAAACTGAACCAGAAACTACATCCTGCCAAGAAGAACTGCCTGGCTCCTCAAAGGACTCACCTGTCTGCTTTCTACAAAGGACTGCTGCCTTGCTGTTGCCCTGCTGCCTTGTTGAACTCTTGTCTGGCTGTGAAAGTGCTCTCCAAGGGCTTGGATAGAGCTTGCCTCCTGTTCCTTGAAGTCTCAGGACCAAAAAGACTTCTCTCTTTTACTTGGACGCTCCGTGCGCCGAAAATTTCGACGCACAGCTTGTTTCGCGGCGAGAAAAACGCAGCACTCTGACGCTGATCGACGCGACGCTCTTGGGACGATCGAAGATCCGACGCACGGCCTCGCAAGGACAACGCCGCCCGACCTCTAGAGGAGAAATCGACGCAACGCCTGCCGTGAGATCGTAATTTCAACGCGCAGCCCCGCAGATCGAAGTCTAGAGGAGAAATCGACGCAACGCCTGCCGTGAGATCGTAATTTCGACGCGCAGCCCCGCAGACCGACGCGCAGCCGGAGAACAAGCAGGAAAATCCACGCACAGACCCGGGACATCTGGTAATCCCCGCGATCCACAGAAAGAGACTGTCCGCGCGCCGGAAAACGACGCCCGACTTCCCCTCGTGGAAAATAACGACGCAAGTCCGTGTGTGCTGGGGAGAAATCGACGCACACACCCTTTTTCCACGCACCTCTTCTCTTGTGGCCCTCTGAGGAGATTTTTCCACTCCCAACCAGGCACTTGTGCTTGAAAGAGACTTTGTTTATATTCTAAAGACTTAAAGACACTTTATATCACTTTTCCGTGATATTTCTACAATTTTCCATTGCAACTTTATTCTTTTTGACCTACAATTATCCTGATAAATATTATATATTTTTCTAAACACTGTGTGGTGTATTTTTGTGGTGCTATATGGTGGTATTGTATGATTTATTGCACAAATACTTTACACATTGCCGTCTAAGTTAAGCCTGACTGCTCGTGCCAAGCTACCAGAGGATGGGCACAGGATAATCTTGGATTGTGTGTGACTTACCCTGACTAGAGTGAGGGCTTTTGCTTGGACATGGGGTAACCTGACTGCCAACCAAAAACCCCATTTCTAACATTGGTGATCAGCGGTGAGGATAGGACTTGTATTTGTGCAGTGACATACAGTAGCTAAGTATTTCACTACCTACCCACAGTTGAAGGTCAACTTGGCTTTTTTTCTCTTTTTGCAAATCTGTTTTTTGCTGACAATTTTCAAAAACTAAATCCTCACTCAACATGTCTCTGACTGGGTCTCAGACAGGGGACTTTGACCTAGTCCAGTTGGATACATATACGGTCAAACAACTAAGAGGATTCTGCAGGGCATTGAGGGTACCCACCCAAAGTGGCGCTGAGGGCCTGGGCAGAAGCCCATTTAGAGGATGATGAGGAAGAGGAGCCAGAAAATGGCACCTCAGAGGAATTTTCACTATCTGTGGATGGTGTTACCACTGCAATTGTGCCCCCTTCCAGACCAGGGAGCAGTGTCTCTATGCAAAGCCTGACCGCAGAGGAAAGGAGAGAGGAAAGGGAGTTCCAATTGCAAATGGCAAAACTGAAAATTGAGGCTGAACAGGAGGAGAGAAGGGCAGAGAGAGAAGCCAAACAAGCGGAGGCTGAAAGAGCAGCCAAACAGATTGAAGCTGAAAGAACAGCCAAACAGATTCAAGCAGAAGCTGAAAGGGCAGCCAAACAAGCGGAAGCTGAAAGAGCAGCCAAACAGGTGGAAGCTGAAAGAGCTTTGGCTGAAAAGAAACTATTGTTGGCTCATGAACTGAGTCTCAAGGAGCTGGAGATCAAGGCGAGACAGTCTGAATCCAGCAATAATGGTGGCAGCATACAGACAGGACCTGCTGGAGAAAAGAAGGTTCGTATACCCAAAAATGTGGTGCCCAGTTTTGTGGTGGGAGATGACATAGATAAATGGTTAGCTGCTTATGAAGTTGCACTAAGGGCTCATGAGGTTCCTGAAGGGCAATGGGGGTAGCTATGTGGGGTTATGTGCCGCCATTGGGGAGGGACACACTTCTCACATTGGATCAACCGGATCAAAACACATACCCACTTCAGAAAGCCACTTTACTTGCCAAGTTTGGGCTGACCCCTGAGGGATACCGTCAGAGGTTCAGGGACAGCACCAAACAAAACACACAAACATGGGTAGATTTCTTTGACTTTTCCAGTAAGGCACTGAATGGATGGGTGCGTGGCAACAAAGTAAATGACTATAAAGGGTTATATGACTTGATTCTGAGAGAGCATATGCTTAATACTACTTTTACAGCGTTGCGCCAGCACTTGGTAGATAGTAAGCTGACTGATCCCAGGAAGCTTGCTGAGGAGGCGGACCTCTGGGCAAGCACCAGAGTGTCCAAAAAGGTATCTGGGAGTGACCCCGAGAAGGGTAGTTCTGGTTCCCCCCAACAAAGTGAGGGGGAGGTTAGAATTGACCCAGACGAGTCCCAGAGTAAGGGGGGAAGAAAGGGTTCCCATACCTCATCTGAGAAACAGGGTGGGGGTTCTGGTGGGCAGTGGCCCAAAGCATCCCATTCCCAACCCCGCTGCTTTGAGTGTTCCCAGATAGGACACAGGAAGGGGGACTCTGTCTGTCCAAAGAACTCACCCAATATTGAGACCTCTACAGGGGTGGCCCATGTGGCCTTAGGGGAATGTAGTCCCCAGGGGCAGGTCGTAGTCCATGCCTTCATCTCCTTTAGTTGGGAGGTGGACTCAGAGGGTAAACTGGTGATCCCCGAGGGTGGGAGCCGTCACTTCCACCAGGTGGGAGTGAATGGGATCCCAGTCACCGCTCTGAGAGACACAGGGGCTAGTCTTACCATGATGGTGGAGAGACTAGTGTCACCAGAGCAGTACACCGGACAGGTGTGTAGAGTGACTCCAGCCATTGGGGAAGATTTCTTCCGCCCCATGGCCCGGGTGTCCCTAGAGTGGGGTGGGGAGGTGACCCAGAGGCGGGTCATAGTTAGTCCCCAGCTGCCCATTGACTGCATTCTGGGGAATGAGTTTCCCTTAGTGTCAGGAGAGCTGAGAGGGCCAACCCCCAAGGGTGCCCTAACAGTTCAGATGTCTGGCAGTACCACTCCCAGAGGAGGGTATGTAAGCCCCGATGGGGAGGCACGGGGAGGAAGGACTCACCCCTGTCCTATGTTCAGCCTCAGAGTACAGACCCTGGGCTGAGGGACCAGTATCAGGGACCCACCCCTGACCTGGTGAGAGTGGAGAAGGGGTGCAAGACCCCTGGGGTTACTACCCCCCATTCTGGGATGCTACAGGAATCCCTTGGGAGCTCCCTACCAGTCCCCCAGTTGGAGGAGAAGCTCAGCCAACGGCCCCCCTCAGGGTCTCCACCTAGCAGTGGATGGTCAGGGGCCTGGCTCATAACACTGACAGCTGTCAGTGGCATCTGTTGGTTTCTGTCCTTGTGGGCAGAGTTTTCCCTGGGTTGGGGACAGAAGTCAGACCCAAGGAATGGAATGGGCCACATCACTTTGTTGGCCATGCTGATACTGTCTGCATACTGGGATGCATCTGTAAGCAAATTAAAGTTAGGAGCTGTACAGATGGGGTCCTCAGGTGATGAGAAGGGTTCCCCATGGGCCAGATCAGTGGCCCCAGAGAGTATAGACAAAGAAGCCTCACTGAGTTCAGAAAGGCGTAGAACTGGCGAGTGCCCCTGCAGTAGTGGGCCATTGTCCATGTTCTATCGCCTTAAGCAGGGAAGTCCATCAGAGTGTTGATTAGTCTACCCTGGCTTTAGGCTGGGAGGGGGTCATGTTGGACCTGGCTTTTTGACAGGGTCATCCCCAAACTTTTTGCCTTCCTCCTTTTCTTTTTCTGACCTCATTTTTGCTGGTTTTTACACTCTGCGCACTTTACCACTGCTAACCAGTGCTAAAGTACATATGCTCTCTCCCTTTAAACATGGTAACTTTGGATCATACCTGATTGGACTATTTAATCTACTTATAAGTCCCTAGTAATGTGCACTACATGTGCCTAGGGCCTGTAGATTAAATGCTACTAGTGGACCTGCAGCACTGGTTGTGCCACCCACTTAAGTAGCCCCCTTAACCTTGTCTCAGGCTTGCCCTTACAAGGCCTGTGTGTGCTGTTTCACTGCCACCTCGACTTGGCATTTAAAAGTACTTGCCAAGCCTAGAACTCCCCTTTTTCTACATATAAGTCACCCTTAATGTGTGCCCTAGGTAACCCCTAGAGCAGGGTGCTGTGTAGGTAAAAGGCAGGACCTGTACCTGTGTAGTTATATGTCCTGGTAGTGTAAAACTCCTAAATTCGTTTTTACACTACTGTGAGGCCTGCTCCCTTCATAGGCTAACATTGGGGCTGCCCTCATACACTGTTGAAGTGGCAGCTTCTGATCTGAAAGGAGCAGGAAGGTCATATTTAGTATGACCAGAATGGCAATACAAAATCCTGCTGACTGGTGAAGTCGGATTTAATATTACTATGCTAGAAATGCCACTTTTAGAAAGTGAGCATTTCTTTGCACTTAAATCCTTCTGCGCCTTACAATCCACGTCTGGCTGGGCTTGGTTGACAGCTCCTTGTGCATTCACTCAGACACACCCCAAACACAGGGTACTCAGCCTCACTTGCATACATCTGCATTTTGAATGGGTCTTCCTGGGCTGGGAGGGTGGAGGGCCTGCTCTCACACAAAGGACTGCCACACCCCCTACTGGGACCCTGGCAGACAGGATTGAACTTAAAGGGGACCTGGTGCACTTCTTAGCCACTCTTTGAAGTTTCCCCCACTTCAAAGGCACATTTGGGTATAAAACAGGGCCTCTGCCCTACCTCATCAGACACTTGCTGGAGAAGAAACCTGAACCAGAAACTACATCCTGCCAAGAAGAACTGCCTGGCTGCTCAAAGGACTCACCTGTCTGCTTTCTACAAAGGACTGCTGCCTTGCTGTTGCCCTGCTGCCTTGTTGAACTCTTGTCTGGCTGTGAAAGTGCTCTCCAAGGGCTTGGATAGAGCTTGCCTCCTGTTCCTTGAAGTCTCAGGACCAAAAAGACTTCTCTCTTTTACTTGGACGCTCCGTGCGCCGAAAATTTCGACGCACAGCTTGTTTCGCGGCGAGAAAAACGCCGCACTCCGACGCTGATCGACGCGACGCTCTTGGGACGATCGAAGATCCGACGCACGGCCTCGCAAGGACAACGCCGCCCGACCTCTAGAGGAGAAATCGACGCGACGCCTGCCGTGAGATCGTAATTTCAACGCGCAGCCCCGCAGATCGAAGTCTAGAGGAGAAATCGACGCGACGCCTGCCGTGAGATCGTAATTTCGACGCGCAGCCCCGCAGTCCGACGCGCAGCCGGAGAACAAGCAGGAAAATCCACGCACAGACCCGGGACATCTGGTAATCCCCGCGATCCACAGAAAGAGACTGTCCGCGTGCCGGAAAACGACGCCCGACTTCCCCGCGTGGAAAATAATGATGCAAGTCCGTGTGTGCTGGGGAGAAATCGACGCACACACCCTTTTTCCACGCACCTCTTCTCTTGTGGCCCTCTGAGGAGATTTTTCCACTCCCAACTAGGTACTTGTGCTTGAAAGAGACTTTGTTTATATTCTAAAGACTTTAAGACACTTTGGTGGTCATTCCGACCTAGGCGGGCGGCGGTTGCCGCCCGCCCGTCGGAAGCCGCCTGAATACCGCCCCGCGGTCAATAGACCGCGAGGGGTATTCTGATTTTCCCGCTGGGCCGGCGGGCGATCTGATTCAGATCGCCCGCCGGCCCAGCGGGAAAGCGCCTTCCACAAGGAAGCCGGCTCGGAATCGAGCCGGCGGAGGGGAAGGCGTGCGACGGGTGCAGCAGCACCCGTCGCGCTTTTCAGTGTCTGCATCGCAGACACTGAAAAGCCTAGTTGGGCCCTGTTAGGGGGCCCCTGCAGTGCCCATGCCATGGGCATGGGCACTGCAGGGGCCCCCAGGGGCCCCAAGACGCCCGTTCCCGCCGGCCAGGTTCTGGCGGTAAGAACCGCCAGAGCCAGGCCGGCGGGAAGGGGGTCGGAATCCCATGGAGGATTCCCCAGGGCAGCGGGAAACTGGCGGGAGACCGCCAGTGTTCCCTGTCTGACCGCGGCGTTAGCGCCGCGGTCAGAATGCCCTTAGGGGCACCGCCGGCCTGTCGGCGGTGCTCCCGCGCCCGTTGGCCCTGGCGGATTGTATCCGCCAGGGTCAGAATGAGGGCCTTTATATCACTTTTCCGTGATATTTCTACAATTTTTCATTGCAACTTTATTCTTTTTGACCTACAATTATCCTGATAAATATTATATATTTTTCTAAACACTGTGTGGTGTATTTTTGTGGTGCTATATGGTGGTATTGTATGATTTATTGCACAAATACTTTACACATTGCCGTCTAAGTTAAGCCTGACTGCTCGTGCCAAGCTACCAGAGGGTGGGCACAGGATAATCTTGGAGTGTGTGTGACTTACCCTGACTAGAGTGAGGGCTTTTGCTTGGACAGGGGGTAACCTGACTGCCAACCAAAAACCCCATTTCTAACAATATGTATCTCCTGTCACACCCAGCCCTTCCTGTGTTGTGGCTGCCTAGAGAGAGTATGCACAAATTGTAGCTGTCACGCAGGCCTGGGTTGTGTTGGAGACAGGCTGTCTAGCACACAGCATTATATATGAAAAGAGAAATGCACACTTTCTAAAAGTGGCATTTCTAAAATAGTAAAATGTAAAATCCAACTACCCCAGTAAGTAGGTCGCATCATTACCATTTCAAGCATACCAAGCATGACAAAGCTCTCCTTTCTGATCAGGAATTACCACTTAAAAGTGTATAAGGGAATTCCCAATGCTAAGCTATGAAACGATCAGAAAGCTAAATAGGCTCTTTGTCACTACTAGTCATGCCAAACATAAAAGTGCATTTCCTACCTTTTACTCACACAGTTCCCTTTCCATAGGGCTACCTACATCCTACCCTAGGAGTGATCCATGTGTAATAAAAGGGGGGTTTAAGCCTTAGCGAATAGTTTTAAATGCCAAGTCCAATGCCAATAAACTGCACACACAGTAACTACAGTGGCAGGCCTGAGACAGATTTGAAAGGCTACTTCTGTGGGTGGCACAATCAGTGCTGCAGGCCCACTAGTGGCATTTCATTTACAGGCTCTGGGTATATGGTATACAACTTTACTTTACAAGGGACTTACAGGTAAATCAAATATGCCAAACAGGTCTAAACCAATTATACCATGTTTAGAGGAGAGAGCACATGCACTTTAGCACTGATTAGCGGTGGTAAAATGCTAGAGATCCTAAATCCAACAAAAAGAAGGTTAGAAAAATAGGTGGTGGAAGGCACAACCTTTGGAGTAACCCTTCAAAAAGGGCCAGGTCCAACAGTTATTGCTATATGTGACTTTCAGCTGCTTCTGTAAGAATTAATAACCCCTCAATCTCAGGGGCAAAGTGATGTTCCACTAACTGTGTGCTTTGGCTAAAAGCATAGTCTGGCACTTGCTGTATCTGCAGCCTTTCATGTTGCACAACAGAGAGTCGCTGCTAGTTGGTAATAGCACTTTTATGAAATAAGAATACACCCTGTTTGTGCTTATTGCTGGACTCCTGCGCGTCGTCTTCCAGGGTGAGCTCCCCTGTTACTCCAAGGGCTCGTTATCTCTGTAATTCGCACCATTAGCCTGGTGGGTTTGTTGTTGCTGAACATTTACAAAGGCCCTTAAAGACCTTTTAAATCCATCCGAGCTTTGATGGAGGCCATCCCAGGTACAGCGTTGCCTGCCTGAGACACACAGCGGCTCTGGGGCCCGCTGGTACCCGGCATTGTTTCCTCTGCTCGCACGAGGCTGCTTTTAAGAAGAAAAGCTGCAGCAATAACAAGTATTTGCATTTCATTTTGACATGAGCACTGTCTCCTCTAGCCTTTAGTTATTCCCTCACGAGGATGTTTGTTCTATCGCTGCAATGCCAGTTACAGAGCACGACAAGTGCCTGTGGTACTGGAAATATTATCAGTGGCACGCGCTTTAGGTAAAAATAAAAGTTACAGGAGGAAATTTAGGCGAGTCAATAAATAGTGGGTGTGTGTGTGTGTGTGTGTAGTGTGCGGGGGGGGGGGGATGTGCCATGCCAGCGAAAATAAACGCAGCAACTAACACGCTATGTGCAAAAAGTGTGGTAATTGTACCCAGATTCCAACATTTATTACCGCAGTGTAATAGATTCATTTCCGTAGTAGATCATGACTGTCTTGAGGAAACAGTGGTTAATACTACATTTGTTTTCACTGCCATGGCACAAATGTATTCGTAGATAAAGATACATGTACTAGCCAGTATTTCCTTACTCCATCAACTATTTGCATCATCAGTAACTTTATCATGGGGACATGGCTTGGTGCGCCAAGATGGCGGACGCCTTCAAACATCTCTTCCAAGCGGGTTCAGTAATTTTCCATAATATGGGCAACACCGAGCAATCTCAGGCCCCCAGGGAAAACAGGGAACCATCGACCGGCGGTGACAGGCAGAGGAAGCTTGAAGGGACCTATCTAGCAAGCCTGGAGGGCGCTAGCAAGACACAAGAGCGGCGACATGGCATGTGGCTGCTACAACCCCGGCTGTGGGACTGAAAACAGGGAGGGTCTCGAGGTCGATCATCACCCTCCCTGCCATTGCAATGAGGCGGTATGTGGAGGACTGAGACAAGTTGGCAGCCTAGATGCTTATCTGAAGTAATGGAGCCCCACTGGGTCAGAACAACGTGTCCCTGGTGCAGGTGGTATGGCCGGCTGCCACTGGGATTTTAAAAACACGGTCTGAGTGGGACACCCTCTGAGAGTCACAGCAGGACCTGCCCTCCTCCCTGCTTAGACAATGAAAAGGAAGGGTTGGTGCCCAGCCTGGAACAAGAAGCAGGGACCTGAGGCACGTTGGCAGCTTGGCGGTGCAGCGGGACCAAAGGGGCTGGCTCAGTGCATGGTGCTGCATGCCGGCTGAGCTGGGCTTTGGGCCTTCCAATTAGCGAGTGGATAAGGCAGCACTCACTCAAGGGGCTGGGCCCAGCAAACAGGTATAATAACTCCCCTTCTGCTATAAATGCAAGGGCCGTTCCTCCTGCATTCTTTCTCTCACCAATCACCTTAGGATCCTGTCCTCTGGACACCACTCTGAAGAGGAACCCAGCTAGCAACTAGACTGCTCGTGCCTCCACAGCTTTATCTAGCCTCATGATTTGAGCTGGGGGTACTCTGAGTCTCGGACCACAAAGCAGTGCTCCCTGGAACATGCCACCTGCCACCTGTTTGAAAGCTGACGCTGCAGAATGAGACAGAGAGCTGAGATCCAGAGCAGGAACCCACCCCCCCTTCGGAGTTGGCCCTGGCCGAGTAACTTACTGGAGCTTAAGAGGTGTCCTGTGAACGTGTGACACCTACATCATCACAACGTGCTCAGAGCCCATAGCAAAAAATCTGGACAAGACCCTCAGAGCCACTGCTGACAGCAGACTGGATCTTGGGAGAAGAGTGGGTGTAGTGGCAGTCGAACTGGGCCTCTTACATGAAGGTCACCATAAGCTCTTGGACAGGGTCAAGCATGCTGATACAGCTATACAAGACTTCTGGTCCCAGACCAAGGACCTTAGCTAGCGTGTCATGGAACGCACCAACAAAGTTCCTCCCCTGGAAGACGAAATGGATAATGCAGAAAGGAGATCCCAGAACAATAGCATAGGCTTCCTGGAGGGCATGTCGTGTCCACGCCCCACTCATTTCTTCAAAACTTGGTTCTCCACACAGTGTGTGCCCGCAGTCCCCGCCCCCCTCATTTCACTGGTGAACATGCCCATTGAGTGCCCAACTGCTGCACCCTGCTTGGACCCTCTTTAAGAACAGTGGTGGACAAAATACTGAATTTCAATGACAAAGATGCAATTTTACAGGCTAGCAGGTGCACGGGCCATATAACCTACAAAATCCCACAGATTCTTCTCTTTCCAGACTACATCCTCGCACTTCAGCATAGGAGGGCCTCCTTCATGGGTGTAAAATGAAAATTGAAAGATGCTGGCTTTAAATATTCGATGTTACTCCATGGGAAGTTGAAAGTGCTCACAATTTCGAAATCATACTTCTTCACAGAACCTGACGGTGCCCGGGACTGGGTTGAGCAATGGCGGCACAACCAACCCTTAGGCATATACTGTACTTGTATAACAATGCCAGTAAAAAGTAGGTTTGTGGTTCGTTTATAATCATATCTTTTGATCATGATCACTTTTGTAGATAGAGAAAGAGTGGTGGATTAGGCTGTGAAGAATCACATTTTGTCATTTTGTTACTTGTGAACATCAAGCTAATTGTTCATAAACAGTAATGTGGTTTCACACTCTTCTGTATTGTCCTATACTGTGATAGAGCGGTCCGTAGTAATAATTTTACCTGTGTTCGGACGCTCTTTAGGCCGATGAATCTTTTGACTTAGTGGGAACTCTTTGTACTCTTAATCGAACAGTTTCATCAAAATCAATAATCAATAACGAACATAGGCAATACCTTGATCAACATAACACTTAACAATTAGTCCAGAATACATTTCGGCGAACCCTGACCTTTCAGCCAGGAATAACCACACCAGTTTATTCAAAGTTAGTGAATTTATTTCCCTATATTAACAAAGCTAGCACAATATAAATGTGTCTCAACACCAAATGATAAACATATATGAACATTAATAGCTGTCCATAACGTCGAAACAAGTGTAATCTATGTAGCATTTGAATCACAAGGCATTCGATAATAGCAATGCAAATCACTAATACGATAATCTGTAACAAACTAATTGCATACATTTAGTCAGCATAACAAGATCTCAAATTGCATCGTGCGACATATGGAATCCTCGTCTAACCTCAAATTAGCATCTGCATGTGGGACTTCATGCAAAAACAATTTAGCAACATTAATTTAGAAAAACTCCTAACTAGGGATCTTACCAAAATCAGCAGTTGGTTACCTAAAAGAAACACAATGCAATTTTACAATTTCCTTTCATATTTACCAATTACGATCAGCATACAAGGAAGTCTTCGTCTCACAGGTACCGTTCTTCGGTCATCATGGGTACCGTTTCTTGATCAGCATGGGACGGGACTAAGGGGCAGGGGTGGACGGGGCAATTGGCTCACGGCGGCAAGGTAAAACTACTACTTCATGCAAAGGGACAAATCAAAGTTAAAGTCTCTAGGGCAAGAATCATTTAAAGTCTCTTTCTCTCGATTAGAGAAAGAATCAAAGTCTCTTTCAAAATGGCGTCGCAGCAAAGTGGGCCATAATAGCTACGAAGTCAAAATGGCGGAATGTCCGATGATAGAGAGAGATTCCTCTCGTGCACCTGGTTTTTATAGACAACAGTTCAAGTCCAGTAGGGTCTTCCATTGGAGGGTTCATAGGTTAGCTTCAAATTGACCAATCAAAAACGACAGTTCTCAAGCTTTTACTTAAGCATACATTATCCTTGGAGATGGGTACGCAAGTTGCAACATTGTCTACCAATTAGCTCACTTTCAGAGCCTCCATTGTCCGCACCTGCAGATCGACCTTGGAGTAAGGAGAAAATATGCCAGGCTGGCACGGAACCTTAAGATAAGCATGTGAACAGTTTTCTGTGGAAAAGTACAGCTTCAAGCAGAAATACACGTTTATTAGCACAGTGGAAAAATACGAGCACCTAAACCGTGAGACCGGGCAACTAGGCCAAAGCCTCCGCTAAAGTCATGCTAAGCTAAAGCAATTCAAACAAGCAAATCGTAGCACACGTTTATGATTATGTCGGATTAGTGCAATTCTAATACACCACGTTATATTAAGCTCGCGTATAAATGATGGCAAACTACTCTGAGGACACATTTTGTCCCCGTACAATCTTTATTAGTTCGGTTAAAGTCACACATGATTATTTCAGCACTACGTTTAAGCGTTAATAAATGTAAAACCTTCATTTTCTGCTTCATCAATCCCTCCTCTGATGACTACTTGTCATCACACCAAACCACGCCCACAAATTTTATTCCATTAAAATTCTGTCAGTTCTCTTTTCCTCTTAGTTCCCCTAGTTTGCGCTTTGTATTCTTCTGCCATTCTTTTCATAATTTTCTCTTCTTTTCTTCTTTTAATTCTTTCCATAATCATTATTATTCCCCTTTTTATTCCCCAAATTCCAAATATACAAATTATTACTATTAATATTCCTTCTATTATTTTCAATAATATTCCATTCCAAATTCCCCCAATCCAATGTCCCACTGAAGCAAGTCCCTTTCCAACCTTCTCCCACACTCCTGGTTCTTTCAATTCCTTCAAATCTGCACTCTCTTTTGTTAGATTAGCAAGCATAGTTTTAATTTTCCCACTATTGTCGAGTATATAGGTACAACAGTGTCGTGCACCAAGCATTTTGCAAACGCCTCCATCCTTTGCTAAAAGAATGTCTAAAGCAAGCCTATTTTGAAGAGTCATGGCTCTTTCCGCTGCAAGTTCAGCATCTATCAGGATTATAGCACCTGAAAACTTTGTCAACATGTTATCCACTATAGTAGACAACTTTCTTATTTTGATGGAATTCAACACAACTCCCAATGAAGGAATCATGGCTCCAAATATATCTCCTACCACAGCAGCTGCGGTCTCTCTTTTCTGGATACGATGGGATCCAGATGTCTTTTGAATCATCGATACGTCATCCAGTTGATAAACCTTTGGGAACACTATACCCAAATAACATCTCCCCCACCATCCCTTTGGAAGACGATAATAGGCATTATACCCACAAATGTAATATACACCTGGAATGACAGGGTCAAGTCCGTTCATCATGAATGTCCACTTGGCCTTAAAAATAAACGTATGTTTACACTCACTCGCTCCTACAAAAATATTGTCGTAATAAGATTCACCTCGATATATACAAAATTTCCCTACATGCCAAGCATCTAAAGCTATTTTCCCTTGTGTCTTTATAGCAGCAAAATCATAATTATCTACTGAAGTCCTCTTATGTAGCTCTTTTTCTAATTTCGCCTTCATTTGTGCCCTTCTATCATCTGTGCGATCTAAAAAGCTTATTTCTACAGCAGAGACTGAGCAAGTAAGGTTCTCCCTATGAGCATGAGCCGTTTCAAAAGGTTGCATTGGCTCGAAAAATTCCCTCATTATTTTAGCATCCCAATCTTTAGCAGTCTGGCTTAGCTGCGCTATTATAGGAACATAAGCAAAGGTAACATCATAATTCGAGTAAAAATACTGTATGTTAGTTTGACCATAAAACCTAGACATTACTATACTACATGTAATCCCATATGTAAGAGGCATGTGGTGATAAGTTACCCCTTCCTTTACTGATGTCGGTATCTGTGTACACACATAACAATCTTTTGCATCCATAGTCTCAACATACTCTGTTAGCAAGCGATAGAAAACGTTATACGAAAGCTCTTTCTTATCGTGCAAGAGCCTCTCATCCAATGCTAGTCTTTTCAATGGTGTTAGTTCAGTGACAGTAACAGGAGCAAAAGTAGAAGCCTCAATATTCTCATTCTCACCCTTTCCATGCATTCCAAGCACAATTGCCATTATTATTAGTACACATGTAATTACCAAGCCTATACACACATATTTACAATATTTCTTTCTATTATTTTGCGTAGCGTACCTAGTCATGATCTGTATAGAATCAGAGAGCTAGAAGCACCTATAAATGAAACTATTTAGCAATTCAGTTACAAAGCTGAACAAGCGCAATGTTCACACCGTCTTCTTCAAAAGGCCAGTCACTTATCGGTTAGCAGCATTTGTCTCAATTCGGCAATAACTCAGTCTTTATCTGTTTAGCAAGTCTCATCCGGTTTAGCAATGTCTCAGCTGGTTGTTTCTTTCACGTTAGATTGTAGCAAGCAATATCATTTACTGCCCTTTCAATCGACAGAGTCCATAAAACTTTTCTTTTCTATTGGTATCTCTTCTTCTTCTTCGTTCTCGATGCTTAGAGATACAAACTCGTCAGTCCAATCGTCATTGACTGCATATGCCCATTCAGGACCGGAATATCTCCTGTTTGGTATCCTTTTCCTTTTCAATTTTGCTTCTCTTTTCGACTCTGCTTCGCTGGCACTTTCCTCTTTTGTCAAGTCTTTTTCCTCACTTGACGATTGTTCCACGACAGTCACTTCCTTTCTTTTCTCTTTCACTTTTGGCCTTCCTCCTTTGTTCAAACTTTCTTTACCCCTTTCTTTTATTGGTGAGATACTTAGTCTTCTCTTTGCACCGTGTCCATTTGATGGACCTGCAATCTTTTCTGCGGAAGCTTGAACCTTTTCGTTCTGTTCTGCCTCGTTCCCTCCTTCTGGGGAATCAATCACGTTCTCTTTTTCTTTTTCTGTATCGTCTGCGTCTGGGAAAGCCCTCCTCTGATCAGGCTCTCCTGCCTTTTCACCCTTTTCGAGCCCTTCGTCACCGTTATTTTCTTCAGGCTCTTTATCACTTTCAGCTGCTTCAGGCTCCTTGTCACCTTCAGCTGCTTCAGGCTTTTTGCTACCCTCAGCTGCTTCAGGTTGTTTGTCACCTTCAGCTTCTTCGTCGCTGTCTGAACTTTCTCCTTGGCCTTCCCCAAGTGAGTCGGACTCTTCGTTCTCCAATAATATCTCTCCCTCTCCTGCTTCTGCCTGATCGTTTTCAGTTCGCTTTTGTTCTGTCTCAGCACTCGGCACTGTTTTATCAGGCACTGGCAGTTTCAG
This sequence comes from Pleurodeles waltl, assembly GCF_031143425.1. NCBI lineage: Eukaryota > Metazoa > Chordata > Amphibia > Caudata > Salamandridae > Pleurodeles > Pleurodeles waltl. Next base: position 93,729,816 of record NC_090446.1, on the reverse strand, counting down.
CGCTTCAACTTCTTCATCTGTGGGACACAACACCTTCTTTGTGTGACTGGCGTGAATCCAGTTGGGAACCCCCGCACACTTCACAGCGGTAGTTGTCGTCAGGATCACTTGGAAAGGGCCTTTCCAACGGGGTTCCAGACACGACTTTCTCACGTGCTTCTTTACCACGACCCAGTCACCTGCTTTCAGTGCGTGTCCTGGACCTTGGATCGGTGGCAAGGTGGTCGCTTCCACCTGGTGAGAGAAAGAGCGAACCACGTCAGCCAGACCTTTGCAGTAGTCTAACACCATATCATCTGTAATATTCAAAAGCGCGTTTGCGGGAACTGCAGGAAGTCTCATAGCCCTGCCCATGAGAATTTAATGTGGAGACAATCCAGTCTTTCTATCGGGAGTATTTCTCATTGACATTAGCACTAAGGGCAACGCGTCAGGCCATTTCAAATTTGTCGATGCACATATTTTCGCCATTCTTGATTTCAGTGTACCATTCATCTGCTCCACCAATCCTGAGGCTTCAGGGCGATAGCTACAGTGCAGCTTTTGCTCAATGTTCAGCGCTTCGCAAAGTAACTTTATCACCTCGTTATTGAAGTGACTTCTCCTATCTGATTCTAAAGAGATCGGGAATCCGAAACGTGGTATCAACTCCCTCAACAATAGCTTCGCAACTGTAAGGCTGTCATTTCTACGTGTGAGGTATGCCTCAATCCAGTGACTAAAAATGCACACAATCACCAACACATATTTCAGACCTCCATGCACAGGCATCTCAATGAAGTCCATCTGCATTCGACTAAAAGGCCTGCTTGCCCTACCAATGTGACTCGCGTTCACAACCGTTCCCTTTCCTGGGTTCATCTGCTGGCAAGTGACACATCGATGGCAAACTGCTTCTGCAGCTTGACGAAATCTGGGGTTAAACCAATCAGTTTTGAACAATCTTATCATGGCATCTCTCCCTAGGTGAGCTTGCCCATGATAGAACCGCGCAAGCTGTGATAAGAGACTGTTTGGCAAAACAAATTTTCCCTCATGTGAAACCCATAACTCGTCTTGCCTCTTTATACATTGTGATTTAATCCAGGAATCTCTTTCATCCTCCCTGACATTGTTTTGTAATGCTTTTAGTTCATCTATTGTATCTACAACCTTCAAGGCAAATGCTTCAGCTGGTTCGAGTTCTGGTTCATTTATTGAATTCCAATCATCCCTGAGTAATATACAGTTCAAGGCACAAAATCTTGCGACTTGATCCGCATATGTATTTCCCAGAGACACATAGGTGGTCATTCTGACCCTGGCGGTCTTTGACCGCCAGGGCGGAGGACCGCGGGAGCACCGCCGACAGGCCGGCGGTGCTCCAATGGGGATTCCGACCGCGGCGGTAAAGCCGCGGTCGGACCGGCACCACTGGCGGGGTCCCGCCAGTGTACCGCGGCCCCATTGAATCCTCCGCGGCGGCGCAGCTTGCTGCACCGCCGCGGGGATTCCGACCCCCCCTACCGCCATCCAGATCCCGGCGGTCGGACCGCCGAGATCCGGATGGCGGTAGGGGGGGTCGCGGGGCCCCTGGGGGCCCCTGCAGTGCCCATGCCACTGGCATGGGCATTGCAGGGGCCCCCGTAAGAGGGCCCCTACAAGTATTTCACTGTCTGCTGCGCAGACAGTGAAATACGCGACGGGTGCAACTGCACCCGTCGCACAGCTTCCACTCCGCCGGCTCGATTCCGAGCCGGCTTCCTCGTGGAAGCCTCTTTCCCGCTGGGCTGGCTGGCGGTCTGAAGGCGACCGCCCGCCAGCCCAGCGGGAAAGTCAGAATTACCGCCGCGGTCTTTCGACCGCGGAACGGTAACCTGACGGCGGGACTTTGGCGGGCGGCCTCCGCCGCCCGCCAAGGTCAGAATGAGGGCCTTAGTCCTGTCCTTTCGTATGGGCACTACATTTTACCACTGCAACTTCAGCTGGCACTTGAATGGCATGTAACAATTCCCTTATCCTCTCCCCGTTCTTCACTGGGGATCCTGAAGAAGTCAGGAAACCTCTCTGTGACCATAGTTGTCCAAAGTCATGCACAATCCCAAACCCATACTGACTATCAGTGTAAATGGTGACTTTCATCAATGCAGACAGTTGACATGCTCTGGTAAGGGCTACAAGTTCTGCTACTTGTGCAGAATAGACTCCTTGAAGCCATCCCGCTTCCAAGACCCCTGTTACAGTACATACAGCATATCCTGCTTTCAAAATCCCCATCCCATCTCTTAGACATGAACCATCTACAAAAAGAATTTGGTCATTTTCATCAAGCTTAGTATCCTTAATGTCAGGTCGGGGTTTTGTGCAAAATTCAGTCACCTGAAGGCAGTCATGCTCGACGTCTTCAGCGTTCTCAATTTCAGCATTTTCTCCAGGAAGCAAGGTTGCTGGATTCAACGTAGTGCACCTTTTCAGCTGCACGTTCGGTGAGCCCAGAATTATCGTTTCATACCTTGTGAGTCTTGCTCCAGTCATGTGCTGCGTTCGGGAGCGGGTCAAAAGTATCTCAACTGAGTGAGGGACCATGACTGTTACTGGGTGTCCCATCACTATTCCTTCACTCTGAGTGAGGCTGATACCAACTGCTGCTACGGCGCGCAAACACCCTGGAAGTGCTGCTGCGACCGGATCCAAAGTAGCTGAAAAATACGCTACTGGTCTGTTTACGCCACCATGGGCTTGGGTCAAGACAGACAGAGAACATGCATCACGTTCATGACAAAACAATGTGAAAGGCTTCGTGTAATCAGGCATACCTAAAGCTGGAGCCCTGCACATGCATTCTTTCAATTCAACAAAAGCATCCATCTCATCTCCTTTCAGCTCAATTTGATCAAAGGCATCCTTCTGGGTCAGCTTCAGTAGGGGCTTTGCTAGAGTCGAGAAGTTGGGAATCCACTGGCGACAATAACCCACCATTCCCAAAAACTTCCTCACCTCCTTCCTTGTCTTTGGTGGACTCATCTGGAGTACACTCGTTATTCTCTCCTTCATTATTCTCCGTGACCCTTTCTCTATTTGGTGACCCAAGTATTTCACTTTCTTCTGACAGAACTGTAATTTGGAAGGAGACACCTTATGTCCATTCCTTCCCAAATGGTTCAACAGAGCAATGGTATCGGCTGTGCAGCCACTTTCTGTCTTTGATGCAACCAGTAAGTCATCAATGTATTGTACTAGGGTTGACTCGAATGGCAATTCCAATGCCTCCAAATCTTTCTTTAGAATCTGATTGAATATTGACGGTGACTCAGAAAACCCTTGAGGAATTCGACACCAACTGTATACTCTGTCTAGGAATTTGAAACAAAAGAGGAATTGGCTGTCCTCATGAAGAGGCACAGAAAAGAATGCTTGTGACAAATCGATGACTGAGAACCATTCGGCATCGCAAGGAATTTGAAACATTATCACAGCTGGATTCGGTACGACAGGGCAGCACTTGACTATGATGTCATTTATTTTCCTCAAATCCTGCACGAGTCGGACCTTTCCACTCGGCTTTATTAGTCCCATTATTGGTGAATTACATGGACTGCTTAACACTTCTTTCAGTACCCCCTGCTTTACAAATTCGTCAATGAGTTGAGCAACTTTCATGAGGGTATCTTGTGGCATGTGGTATTGTGGGGTCTGGGGAAAGATTGCATTGGGCTTTACAGCCACTTTCACTGGTTCCACTCTTTTCATCAATCCCACCTCTTTCCCTGTCATGTCCCACACTTCCTTTCCGACTGTCTCCCGTAATTCAGCTGGGATGTCCTCTTCAGTTATCATCGGGAAAAGACAAATCAGAGGATACTCTTCATCTACAGTTTCCACCTCATCCCCCTCTACACTGTCCTCTTCTTCCCCATCACTGCTCGTCTGGATTGTTATTCCTTCGTTTGAACACATGATCGAACAACCCAATTTGCACAATAGGTCTCTCCCTAACAGTGCTATCGGGCTTGAGTCACATACCACAAACTGATGTACCCCTTGATAGTTACCGATGCTGACTGGTACCGGATCTGTTATTGGGTTCGTCAGGTGCCTGTTCGCTACTCCCACCACTTGAACTGTCCTCCCTGAGAGTGGCAAATTTGGTACTTCACTGCTCTTAACTGTTGAACGCGTGGCTCCTGTGTCAACCAAGAATGAGACACGATGACCCATTACTCTTCCCTCTACGTACGGACCCCTTTGATGAACTTCCAAGGATGCTGCAAGCACACAATCTCCTTCTTCTCCTGAACTGTCACTCTCCCATACGTTGTTTATTCCACTCTCACTGTGTAATGGGAACTGTTGTACTGTGCCGTTTGTACTCATTACCTGACCCGTTACCTGTGGAGGAACCATCACTTGCTGCTGACTCATTGGTGCCAAGGGTATTTGCATTTGCTGATTAGGTACCATAGGTAACTGCTGTTGCATTGGCTGCATTTGCGTCATCTGCGTACGAGGCATCTGCATCTGCTGCGGCTGCATAGGTTGTAATCCCTGCAATTGATTTACGGTCTGAAAATTTGGGCTTGGACCTCTCAGTTTCGGTCCCCTCATTGTCTGAAATGCATTGACATCATTGTTTTGCTGACCAACACCTGCACCTGCACCTGCACCTGCACCTTCCTGCACCACCATCGGGCACTCGCGTTTCCAATGACCTACGATTCCGCACACGTGACACGGCATCACCTTCTTCATTGCCTGCACACCCGTCACAACAGTGTTCAAATCTGGACCATTATTCACAAAACCTCCTCTGCCTCTGGCTTGTGGCTGAAACGCCATGTTTCCCTGTAACTGCAACTGCGGTTGCGGTACCTGCTGTTGGAGCCCTTGCATCCCTTGCAAACCCTTCAAACCTTGCAAACCTGTTTGAGCTGCTTTAAGCTGCATCATCATCACCTTCTCTTTCAACTTTTTCTGTTTCACTTCTATTTCGTCGCTACAGTATTTCGCATAATTCAACACCTCATCAATCGGTTTCGATTGCCAACAAATCAAATGCGACTTTATCATCTGACTTATCTCTGGCCTCAGCCCTTCCACAAATCTGAAGACAAAATGGAGCATGTCCTTCGCCTCTATGGTTTCCGTGCCACTGTAATTCTTGAACGCCTTCAACAACCTCTCATAGTAACTATGAATCGATTCTTTAGCCTCTTGGGCAGTTCGATCAATCTTCTGCCAATCCATGTTTTTCGCGGGTACCTTCGTTTTCAAATGCTCAATCACCTTATAGTACAAGCTCATCACCATAGGTGATGGTGCACCCGTCTCCCTGTCTCTCTCTGGTTCACTTGTCGGCCAACCTACAGCTCTTTTGCAATCCTCCCACAAATCTGCCGGAACCACAATCTCAAACAGAGTATTCAGGTCTTCCCAGAGACATTTTGCAAGCTTCACAAACCTGTCAGTCTGCTGATACCATTCAATCGGTTTCTCCCTCAGTTTGGGAAAATCGTCCGTAAAAGACTGAATGTCGCTTCTGTGCCATGGTACATGTACTAATTTTCCCCCTGCTGTCTCCCTCATTGGTAACATTGTTACTGTATCACTACTCTGCGGTCTTTTCTCATTGTGCTCTGTGGCACTGTCCCGCCTCTTTTCCTTTCTCTTTACCCACCTGCTTTCCCATTTGTCTAAGCACCTCCACACCTGTGCACTCTGCAGCAATTCTCTAAGGTGTGTCTTCATGCCTGCTGACCTCATGTGTTCAAAATCTGTGGTCCCAAAATCTAACCTGTAGCTCCTGCTCAAGTGTTTCATCTTGTCTATGTCAACCCCGTTTCTGTCAGCTGCTTCTTGCAGACTCTTATGTACCTTGTTCACTTCCTTCGTAATCCTGGGACATAGATACCTCATCTCTTCTTCTGTGTAGGACTCTAACCTGTTCACACCCATAGTCCCTTCCACCAATTCTTGTGCTTCCATATTCAACCTGACCCTATTCATATAGTCTTCTCCTTTCCCACTAGCTGAATTTTGTGTGGAGTTTAGACTGTTGAACCACTGTGTCAACTGTTGCGCATTCACCCCCATCAGCGTGGCGTTCACATCGACTGCCATCGATGGTTGAGGCAACTTTTCAGTGTTCGATGTTAAGGGTATTATCAGTGGGGGGCTCGACCTCACCAGTGTTGACTGAGCACATATGGGACTAAACTCCATCAAGGACCCAGACCCAGTTGGCTGAGCCGCTATCGGAGTTATCCCTGGGGTGTTTTCTATGCACCTCCTTTCGGTCCCATTCTGCAGCATTGATCCCTGACCGCTCATACCTACGTTAGGCTGACTATACAAAGGTACTGGTGGACCTACAGTAATGGGTAGCGATATCGCGTCTGGGTTCTGTCCATTTCCCATGTTCTGAGGCATGTTCATTCCCACACCATGGGTCATCATTGTCGGCATGCCCATCTGACTCCCCGTCATTTGAGCATGTGCGTTTCCTCCCTGCATCTGTTTCTGGGGCAGCATAAACTGAGTTGATTCAGCTTGTGCCATTGTTGGGTTGTAACCATTCTGTACGCCCCTTACGGTTGGATCTAGAATCATTCCTGCACTGTTATCACTGTTGTAGTACCCTGGCATCTGCGGCTGATAATTTTCTGCTGGTTTCAACACGGGCACATCTGGATATATTCTCCTGACCTGCGGTATCTGCGGGGTGAACAGCAGACTCGGGTCCTTTGGTCCCGATGATGCTCCTGAACTCTGGGTTTCACTGTTCTGTACCGATGCCGGAGGGGCAGAACTGGTACTTGGACCTTGTCCATTCTCCGCATAAGGTGGTGGACGGTCGTTCAGCAATTGCATTATTAACTCCTCATCCTCTAACTCCTCTTCTTGTCTCAACTTTTCCTCGTCCTCTCTATCCTTGGAACACTTCCTGTCTGTCTTACAGGTAGCTTTCTTACCTGTCTCCCCTTCTTCCTTAGTAATTGCGGGAAACAATTTTATCCCCTGCAATACATCTGACCTCCACACTTTCTGTGCATTATCCCACCTAGCGTCCGCTAGTGTCTTTTCTACCTTCCTCATTCTGGTCTCGAACTTCTTTTGTTGTTGCTGTCTTGCCATTAGTTCCCAAATCGCTAGAGCCTCAAACTGTGCTGGTCTTGGAGGCACCTTCATGTCGTACATCGTGAATCTCAAATTCTCTAGGATCCTTATATTGAATGTCCCATGTATCGGGAACGCTACGCTCCCATGTTTCTCTGTCAACTTGTGCCATTGCTTTAGCCAAAGACACGGAGCCACCCCCTTCTCTTCCATTACAATGTAAGCTGGTGTACCCTCGGGTGGCGTCTCCTCTCCTACGCTCGCTTTAATGTAAGACTCCCCCTTCATCGCACTCCTGAATGCTTTAAAGAATTTCATTTTCTCGTCTTTTATTTCACAAAGTTCGTAATCAATGGGTGACTTTAATTCCACAAAATTTGTAATCAATAAGTGACTTTAATTCCCGGAATACTCTTCACCTGCCTTTCCCCTTCCAATCGAGCCCCACGGACTGCGTCCAATCCGTGCGCGACCCTTCTCTTCAACCAACCTATCCCAGCGCGGCTCCTAGTGACGTCACACTCACACACACTGCGGCTGACAAAGCCTCGCGGCTAGTCTTCCTTCACTCACCTCCTCTCATAACAACCTTTTGCATGTATCGCGAGCTACCAAAAAAAAATAAAACAGATCTGTCGGTTTACTACAGGAAGGGTAACACAATCGCTTCAGGACCTTAGGGACCTTTCACTAGCCTCGGCCGCTATTCCGTCTTTCTCAGTCCCCACATTCGCAAGCAAATCTGACCCGCAGATCTACTCTCAACTTGTCAATGATCTGTTCTAGTGCACTTAGAACCTTGTCAAAGCCCGAAGTCGAAGTTTCTTTCACTCCCTAACACACGTACCAACTCGTTGACCACGCCCGATAAACCTACTACACCGCCCAGACCACAACATGGAACAACATACTCCGGAGTCTCTTGACCTCGCAGGGCCCGTCTCAACAACAACAACCACGTGGACCTTTTTCTGCACAAAGCGCCACACGCACATGAAGTTCGACGACTTCCCTACTCTCACACTCGGAGCCGCACCTCCGCTATTTCTATGAAGTTCGACGACTTCACTACTTCTACACTCGGAGTCGCACCTCCGCTATCCTCTAAAAAAAGAAAAATCCTCGCAACCTTTCCACACACCCTGCGGCAATAAGCTGTGCAAGCGCAAAACCCTAACTTCACTCATACCATCACTAGTACCGCCAACGCTGATTCCACACCTCCGTTCTCTCCATTCGCAAGCTCCGAGATCCCGGGAAAGTCGCAGTGGACCTAGCCCATCATCATTCTGTCAATCTGTTTTACCCAAGAAAATCTAATTCAACTTCTCGATGGGGTCTCGAAATGCGTAACCGTTAATTCAACACCATGTACTTTAAGAGTACGGGGTCCCAAAAGACGAAACCGTCCTCTGCTACCATCTACTGATAGAGCGGTCCGTAGTAATAATTTTACCTGTGTTCGGACGCTCTTTAGGCCGATGAATCTTTTGACTTAGTGGGAACTCTTTGTACTCTTAATCGAACAGTTTCATCAAAATCAATAATCAATAACGAACATAGGCAATACCTTGATCAACATAACACTTAACAATTAGTCCAGAATACATTTCGGCGAACCCTGACCTTTCAGCCAGGAATAACCACACCAGTTTATTCAAAGTTAGTGAATTTATTTCCCTATATTAACAAAGCTAGCACAATATAAATGTGTCTCAACACCAAATGATAAACATATATGAACATTAATAGCTGTCCATAACGTCGAAACAAGTGTAATCTATGTAGCATTTGAATCACAAGGCATTCGATAATAGCAATGCAAATCACTAATACGATAATCTGTAACGAACTAATTGCATACATTTAGTCAGCATAACAAGATCTCAAATTGCATCGTGCGACATATGGAATCCTCGTCTAACCTCAAATTAGCATCTGCATGTGGGACTTCATGCAAAAACAATTTAGCAACATTAATTTAGAAAAACTCCTAACTAGGGATCTTACCAAAATCAGCAGTTGGTTACCTAAAAGAAACACAATGCAATTTTACAATTTCCTTTCATATTTACCAATTACGATCAGCATACAAGGAAGTCTTCGTCTCACAGGTACCGTTCTTCGGTCATCATGGGTACCGTTTCTTGATCAGCATGGGACGGGACTAAGGGGCAGGGGTGGACGGGGCAATTGCCTCACGGCGGCAAGGTAAAACTATTACTTCATGCAAAGGGACAAATCAAAGTTAAAGTCTCTAGGGCAAGAATCATTTAAAGTCTCTTTCTCTCGATTAGAGAAAGAATCAAAGTCTCTTTCAAAATGGCGTCGCAGCAAAGTGGGCCATAATAGCTACGAAGTCAAAATGGCGGAATGTCCGATGATAGAGAGAGATTCCTCTCGTGCACCTGGTTTTTATAGACAACAGTTCAAGTCCAGTAGGGTCTTCCATTGGAGGGTTCATAGGTTAGCTTCAAATTGACCAATCAAAAACGACAGTTCTCAAGCTTTTACTTAAGCATACATTATCCTTGGAGATGGGTACGCAAGTTGCAACATTGTCTACCAATTAGCTCACTTTCAGAGCCTCCATTGTCCGCACCTGCAGATCGACCTTGGAGTAAGGAGAAAATATGCCAGGCTGGCACGGAACCTTAAGATAAGCATGTGAACAGTTTTCTGTGGAAAAGTACAGCTTCAAGCAGAAATACACGTTTATTAGCACAGTGGAAAAATACGAGCACCTAAACCGTGAGACCGGGCAACTAGGCCAAAGCCTCCGCTAAAGTCATGCTAAGCTAAAGCAATTCAAACAAGCAAATCGTAGCACACGTTTATGATTATGTCGGATTAGTGCAATTCTAATACACCACGTTATATTAAGCTCGCGTATAAATGATGGCAAACTACTCTGAGGACACATTTTGTCCCCGTACAATCTTTATTAGTTCGGTTAAAGTCACACATGATTATTTCAGCACTACGTTTAAGCGTTAATAAATGTAAAACCTTCATTTTCTGCTTCATCAACTGTGAACCTTTTTTTACCACTTCCTTCACTAAGTTTCTCACTTCGGCTAGCAAATGGTTTACAAGTAGATAAAGCCTTTTAAAAAGTAATTTATTTTGTAGTGTCTTGAAGTTGCCAAACTTCAATAAATCTTCTCTTTACAGAGTTATAGAGTATTTTTTTTAGATATGGGAGTGGAGAGGGTTGCACAGAATGTGTTACAACACTTTGCAAATTGTGTGGAAAAGCAACAGTAGCCATATCAGCATGATGGACTCCCTACAAAGAAATTGGAATTATCATGCTTTCTATTGGCATGATGAATACTGCCAAATTAGTAATCTCCAAAATTGCAGTTCTGATTTCACAAACGTTTTATAGTGCGTACGCCTGGGTTATATCAACTGAAAAAAAGCAATTTTGATGTTGGGAAATTTGTGAAACAAAATAAAGTGTGCATTGGCAAAATTCTGCCTGATTATCAAACAAAGATGTGAAACTAGAATATGTACAAAGGCATGACATAAAATAATGATATTACGATGGCACAGACTGGGCAAATGATTTAATGTTGGAAGCTCTACGCCCCATTTCATACCACAAAAAAAAAGAAAAAAAAAAAAAGAAACTTTACCTTAGCTACTTTAGATATCAAATGTGTGACTAAGGTAATCAGAACAGTATACTCCAAAGCCCAATAGTTCAAGGTAGCTCCGAGGATCTAGATTTCAGGAGAACTGGGATAACTATCTATCTATAATCCTACCAAAAAATGCAAATTATTTTTAAAACATGCCTACCTACAAGATAAAACACGTAATAGCAACATCATGCCTTATTATGAGTTTGGAGGCCAGACAAACTGACCCTCAAACATGCTGGGAGGATGCCACCGCCATGGCGGTGATGTCCCCCCCGACCGTATTACAATGTTCCCGCCATGCTGACCAAGGGGAGCAGTGCTACGATATTGGTCTCGGCTCCCTGAGGCCAATACCTTAGCACACACCAGCACCATCGGTACGCACACTGTCTGCAAAGCAGACAGTGCGCATTCTGATGGTGCTAGGCAGGGGGCCCCCTGTGGCCCACAGCACTGGCTTTCCCCCAGCCTTTCCATGGTGGGCTCCCCACCATGGAAAGGCTGGTGGAAAGAAGAGTTGTAATCAGCACGGTGGTTCTGGGTTCAGTGCTAACATGGCTGAGTACAACTATGGCCACCTTCTACCCATCAGGAACCACGTGCCCGGTGAAGATGGAGGTCCCCTGGCGGATCCGTCTGCCAGGGCTGTAATGTGGTGGTCGGACTGCACAGTTGTGGCGGTCCAACCATCACCACGAGGTTGGTAGTCCTTGGACTGCCAGCCTCGTAATGAGGCCGTGATTGTTTATTTGTTCAAAGCTGTTTTATCACCAACAAAATGCATCCTGAGGATGTGCCTTTTTTTTTTTACCAACTGCAATAACTTTCATTGGTTAATTTTAATAGAGTGTTTGTTGAAATCATTTAAATTTCACAACCTATAACAGACACGCACCATATATATTTTTAATAATGCATCTACTTATGTTGACTATTTTTTACGAAGTTTGAAATATGTTAGAAAATACTTTCACATATCAAACATATTAAAAACACACAGTCAGGAAGATTTAATTGGCTAAGTTACATAAGCTATAAGGTAATGAGCCAGACACCTTTACTCCTTACAGAGAGTAAAAAGAAACCTTCTAAACATTATGAATAATTCTAATGCATTTTGTTTGCAAATGTTAGCTAATGGTGATCAAAATAAAAAGAAGAAGTAATATAAATTATTGTAAGAGGTAAATACATAAACCATAATGAAAACAATAAGATAATACAATAAATACTTATTAAGATATTTCAAATTAATAAAATGAATCCTAAAATACTAATGTTAAGGCAGTTAAGGTTGACTAATATGTTCACTGTTGCTTCCTGGGAAATAGAAAAGTACATTCCCAAGTTAAGAAGCCACCTTCACCTTGTGTCCCAAACCCAGTCTACTAAAACAGCATTAACTCCCACCTCTATTATTACCTGATCATGATTGTGCGATTATGGCTCTCAGTATGAGTTTGTTGGAATAAAGTGGGACATTCACCACATGTGGTAAATAGCATTACCCCAAGGTAAAGTATTTACCAGGTGTGTGGTAAATACCTTCAACACCATGTTTTTAAATGGATAATAGGCCATGCAGATTCAGGTTCTAACGCACATCATTTCTCATGTTCTCCTTTTTACTGGGGCTTTTCCCCCAATAAAGTTTAGCAGATTTGGGCTGTCACAATTTATCAGGGCAAAACTGGGAGAGTGGGATAATTATCACACAACATGTAATTCCGATCCCGGGCAGGGCAGAAGTGTCTAAAAAGTGTTATGGTTTCATGCTAACTTGCTAAACATATTGCTTTTGAGAAGAGTATAAATGGAGCTGTGTGGATGCCTAGTGATTAGTATTTTGTTGAGTCATGGTCGTGGCACAGGTGTATGCTGGGAGATGTGCTTATATGATGGTCTGTGTATTTCTATGTACAAGTGGTGATGTTCTGATCAATAATAGTTTGTGTTTCAGACGGTGTAAAAGGATGTACGATTGTCGGACTCAGGTATTGCAGTGACATTGTAAAGCATTGCTAAATTCTGAAATTATGGGTGTTTAGCATTTGTTGTGTTGGAAAATGATGGTGTGTGGTTTGTTTAGTGGTTGTGAGTGTGTATTGTTTTGTATGAATGAAGGTTGGTGTTTTAGTGTATAAATGTGTCTGTGTGGGTTTAAGGTGGTCACTCATTTGATGTGGATCATGTAGACCTATGTTGCTGAGTGTAAACAAATGAACATAGCTGTGTAGATCGATGTTTGTGGGTCTGTGGAATATACTGTTGGGTGTATGCAGACAAAGTGGTGCTTCTGCAAGTATGTGAGATGTCAAGTAGATGGATGGATGATTGGGGATGTGCTTTTGCATAATGTTGTGTGGATTCAGGTATGAAGGAGGGTGATTTCATGATGGAATAAATATATGGTGGTAGGGTGTTGCCATATCATGTAAATAATGATATTTTAAGTTAGGTGGTTAACTATTGCACGTTTGACCAACAGTGTATGATGTGCACAATACTGTATTTTGGAGACCACAGTTAAGAGTTTATGTTCAGTATGGTGTAGTTGGGATGCAAGTTGAAGTTAGTATCTTAACCCCATAAATGTGGAGAACAAGGTTTTCAAGTGCTCTGCATTACCTCATTAATGCAAAGAACATGAACATCTTGTCCTTCATATAATGAGAGAAACTCTTTCTGATACAAGCACCAGAACGTCCTTTCTATTTGTTAAATAAACTCAGTCTGTGGGGAAAGAGTTTGTATTTTTGTGATTGTGTGACACTCAAAGCACACAGCACACTGTTGTCACACAATAAAAGTGAAATCAGTTGGTTCCAATAGGCAATGACTGCTTTCTCTTTGATAGCTGGTCGGGCGGCATATTTCAGACCCTAGAACAGTGGTTCCCAAACTGTGGTCCAGGGACCCCTGGGGGGTCCTCGAAGCCTCCCCAAGGGGTCCGTGACTGCTTAGAAAATGTAAGAACAATAACAGATTAGGGGCACATGTAGCAAACTTTTTTCATGTCGCAAAATCGAATTTCGCTGTTTGTGATGTGCAAAAAGCACATCGCAATGCACAAACCCCGTTTTGTGATTCGGTAACCTGGTTACCGAATCGCAAAACGGGTTAGCGACTCGCAATTAGGAAGGGGTGTCCTCTTCCTAATTCCAAGTCGCAGTGCAATGTAGGATTGGTTTGTGACCGCGAACGCAGTCGCAAACCAATCGCATTTTGCACCCTTTTCAAATGGGTGGTAACCCATTCGCAAAAGACAAAGGGTCCCCATGGGACCCCTTCCCCGTTGTGAATGGCCCTATTAAAAAATTTTCAGAGCAGGCAGTGGTCGTGAAAACGTTTCATTTTTCGTTTTTGTAATGCATCTCGTTTTCCTTTAAGGAAAACGGGCTGCATTACAAAAAAAAACTGCTTTATTAAAAAGCAGTCACAGACATGGTGGTCTGCTGTCCGCAGCAGGCCACCATCCCTGTGAAGGCCGCCATTAGCAAGGGGGTCGCAAATTGCAACCCACCTCATGATTATTCATGAGGTGGGCATTTGTGACCCCCTTGCGAATCGCAGATGGTGTCAGGGACACCATCCAACATTCGGATTTGCGACTCGCAAATTGCGAGTTGCTCTGACTCGCAATTTGCGGGTCGCAATTCTGAATGTTTCTACATGTGGCCCTATGTCCCCAGCTTTCAGTAATGGCTCATTGAGGGGGTCCCCGGATTCCAATAACGATTCAGTGTGGACGTGGGGGGGGTACCTGGGTTCCAGTACTGATAAAGTGGGGTCCACAGAAGACAAAAGGTTGGGAACCACTGCCCTAGAAGAGCAATCAAAGCAAGGCAGGTAATGCTGGAAATGAGACAATCTCTTTATTCGATGAGTACCACTTCTTAGTGCATCCCTGCTTAGGGATTACTGAAGGTAGATGGAGTTTGTTTAATATAAAAGACAGGGATAGAGGGAGCCTGCCCTGGCATTGGACTGTGCCTACATCCCCAAATGTGCCTCACAGAATTTGTGATACCCCAGAAATCAGATTAAAGGGTTTGGAAAGCTCACTACGATTCCAGGAAGTTTGTTTAAAAAAAAAAAAAAGACGGGGATTCGGGGGGTTGGTATTGTGAGCAGTGTGGAAACTCAGGGAGCTAAGAATTTTTTGGATCCCTGCAGTTCCTGGGACATTCCTTCAATGAAATGCAAGTAGAATGTGTGATTTTATCCAATCCTTGACATTTCCAGTGCATTCTGTATAAGAAACCATAGAGGGGATCCATGCAAGTCACACCACGGTAGACTTCTCTAGGTGTCTAGAAATCTTGTTTGGAAACACAGACTAATAGAACATTTGTTATTTTCTATTAAATTTCTCTCCCATTTTAGCTTCCAAATGTAAATTAGAAAGAACACATTTCACAAAATGCCCTTTGAATTACCTGATAGTACGGATAATCCAAAGGTCAGAGTTGTACAAATACCCGGTATTCCAAAACTCAGCATCTTGAGCATATTTAAAAATGCATAGGTTTCCTTCATACTCATTTTTCATTTATATTTTACCATGCAAATTGTTGTATGATCAGTAGGCAATGGAATATCCTTATAAGCTGCAGCTCAGTGGTTGACTCTGGGTATCACATGTTTTTGGACAGTGAAACAAACACATTGGGCCTGATTCACACAGGTAAACTTTCATTTTTGTGCGCATTTGATTGTGTGCTATTAACAAAGGAATATTACAAGCAGTAGCTTTACAACTGCGGAGTCTCCTCACATAAAAAGATAGGATTGCCCAATATTTCATAAAGTGTAAGTTTACCTTTGTGAATCAGACCCTATATATCCTGTGACTAGAAAGGTCCGACAGATGTAATAGTGTATTACTTTTATAAATTAGCCATCAGAGCAAAGATTTAAAGGTAAACACATTGTCGCCTATTTTTATGTTCTCAAATTTCTTTGTTTGGGAAAACCATGAACGATTTACACAAATATACATCAAAGCAGAGAGAGAGGCAACACATATGTTGGATCTACTTCCAACAATTATATCAAACAATCAGTTCAGAAAGTGGAGTTTAGAAGTCCGTTCGTTGCTTTATTCACTGTTTCTTCTTACACAGGCACTCTATACTTCTTTACTGTCCTTCCAATCAGTAAATCAAGTCTTTCTCAAAGTTGGAGCTGATTGGTGCCTAATGTTTACAGTATAACAATTTAGTTATCCAGGGTCATTTTAATGTGGATGTTGCTAATTAGAAAGATCCTTAATCACAACACTTAATCGAAGCCATGTATTCCAGTGGGAAGCACAAGATTATTTTTCACCTATCCATATTAAGTGTCATATTTTGTTCCCAGGTTTGGGCAGAAAAAAGTATTATTTATATTACAGAAATGTAATCCCTACTCTGGTATTACATAAACTAAGGGTAAAGGGCAAGGTTAAAGTAAAGTGGGATAGTGCTACATCACGACCTACAATTATACCTAGATGTTATTCCATTGACAACCCTGCTACAGCTAAGAAAATAAAGTTAATCTTGGAAGAAATGTATATCTAAATTTTCCTCAGCTGATAAGGCTTTACACTGTTTGAGTGATGCTAATGTTATTGATCAGTTCATTCCTTATTCCTTGAGAAAATGTCAAAACTAGGCCACAATTTCCTTGTCCCATGGAAAATCTTAGGAAAGCAAGGCTGCGGGTTCATCAACTGGAGAGGAAATGGTGTGTAACCTATGTACATATGGTCCATTGCTTTATAAGCAAGAGTTGAAGCAATAGAAGCATGACATTCTCAGTGGTAAATCACTATGGCCCTCATTCTGACCTTGGCGGGCGGCGGAGGCCGCCCGCCAAAGTCCCGCCGTCAGGTTACCGTTCCGCGGTCGAAAGACCGCGGCGGTAATTCTGACTTTCCCGCTGGGCTGGCGGGCGGTCGCCTTCAGACCGCCAGCCAGCCCAGCGGGAAAGAGGCTTCCACGATGAAGCCGGCTCGGAATCGAGCCGGCGGAGTGGAAGCTGTGCGACGGGTGCAGTTGCACCCGTCGCGTATTTCACTGTCTGCACAGCAGACAGTGAAATACATGTAGGGGCCCTCTTACGGGGGCCCCTGCAATGCCCATGCCAGTGGCATGGGCACTGCAGGGGCCCCCAGGGGCCCCGCGACCCCCCCTACCGCCATCCGGATCCCGGCGGTCCGACCGCCGGGATCTGGATGGCGGTAGGGGGGGTCGGAATCCCCGCGGCGGTGCAGCAAGCTGCGCCGCCGCGGAGGATTCAATGGGGCGGCGGTACACTGGCGGGACTCCGCCAGTGGTGCCGGTCCGACCGCGGCTTTACCGCCGCGGTCGGAATCCCCATTGGAGCACCGCCGGCCTGTCGGCGGTGCTCCCGCGGTCCTCCGCCCTGGCGGTCAAAGACCGCCAGGGTCAGAATGACCACCTATATGTTAGCTGGAAACTGATAGCCTTGTTTAATGGTGCTAAAGGTTAATTTAGCATGTTGCAGGCATTCATTCGCCTCAATGTTCAAAGTCAGAAAGCTCACTGGATCAAACTTTGTTATGACTTAGCAATGTTTTTCATTGCTAAAATACAAAAATTCTAGGAGAGGACCTGAAGCTGATCCACCTTTAAGATAATTCTTCACCACTTACTCATGAGGAGCATAACCAGGATAATACCTGGTCATCTTTTAGTTTGTAATACCTGGTCATCTTTTAGTTTGACAGACCAGGAGAAAATAGAAACTGTGCTAAATTAGGTTAAATTAGATTTCGTGAACAGTATTTGGCCCATCAACTTTTTTAAAGAATGTAGTAGACAGTGACTCTAATGATGAATAAAAAATTCTCTTTGTCTGTTGCATATGGTATGGTCCTAGAGGAGTGGAAAAGACTAATTGTTAGGATATTGCAAAAAAATTGATCTGGGCCATAGCAATGTTGCTATCTATCACTCTACTATGCTTCAGTCATCACCAGGTAAGCTTACTGAGCAGGTCGTAATCAACTCACTAACTACCTTGAAGAAAATTAATTTCTCAGTCTCTGGCAACTGGGTTTCAGAGCAGGAAGAGGCACACAAAGAACAATTATTTTTTTAGCAGTGGAGGAGATTTGATCAATCACTGATCAAGGAGACGCAGCAGCTCCGTTACTTCTTGACCTGTCAACACAGTGTGCCATACCATCTTGATAACCCATTTAGAGGGCATCAAAATTCAAAGACATATGCTTTCCTAGCTCAACTCTCTTCTCAAAGATCACACTCAAACAGTGGTCATACCTCCTTATTGGTCAAAGGCTCGCCAAATTGTGGGATACACAGGGTTACTCTTTGTCAACAATTTTATTTAGCACCTACAGTATATCCACCCTCTGACAATTCATATTAAATCCTTTGGCTGCTCTGTCATACAGTATTCATTCAAATCAACAATGCATGGGTTCTGTTGCTAGTCTTCCGCAATTTCTACTTGTGGCGCTGGACTGGATGCCCTGTAATTTCCTTCAATTCAGTGGAGTAATGAAACTTGAGGGGGCTCCCCTTCAAAGTACCTGGCGGGGGTCCCTTCCCACCTGAACCCAGTCAGAGGCCTGCCGCCTATGCACAGTATACTATGCTGAGGGGGTCCCCTGGAGCTCGAGGTCCCCCCTGCACTGCAGGGGCTGCGGCTGCCTTTGTTACGTCACTGCTTCAATTTAGTACCAAGAAGTCTAAATTGTTTGTGATTGGAAAAAAAGACCAAAAGGTAGTTAAATCATCTACAATAGATGGTGTCAGTTCCTCTTCCAGTTAAGTTGGTAGCGTTTATGTGGTTCCTTCTGGACTCACAGTGAAGTAGATGTTAGTTTATTCGTTTTAAAACTGAAAATTCTGGAGAGAGCGCTCAGGTTCCATCCTCCTAAACTCCATGGACAAGAGTATTGATTCATGTTTCTTATCAACACTCTACCATTGCAATCTCATTTATGTTGGTCTCTCGGAGGTTATACTGCATTAGCTTCAAATCATGCAACATTTTGCATTTAGAGTTGCTGGTGCACTTAAAAGATGACACATCACTTTAATCCATGTCAGCTTCCTTTGGGTTACTGTGAAACATAGGATTTCTTTCAAGGCCCTGTGTCTCATGCAGAACGTTTTTTGTGGAATTAAAAAATCCCTCCTGGTCTGTTTGGTTCAAGCTTGCACACCTGCATTGAACTTTCAGTCTGGAAATGCCATGATCTTCATTCAGAGACACTGTGAAATTTAGAATTGGCAGATAATCGTTAGCTATACATGGCCTTCAGTTGTTAAACACTTTTCTGGTTTAAAATCCATTTCTTCTCACCCTAACTTCAGGAAAGCTTTCCAAATTGTTATTGTTTGCTAATCATTGGGTTTACCCTTTGTTTTTAATCACTTTTTTTACCTTAATTTAGCGTCAATCTGCATCTCAAGTGAAAGCTCGCTCTCTAAGTTTTCATTCATTCATTTATTCATTCATTCAAAATACCTTTTACACTGTTGCTAGAGACTTCTATGAATGTAGTGATAGAAAATGGTTTGAGTGTGAGTTGTTATTTAATTACGTTGTGTTTTTAGGTGGTACTTACTAACTGTAGGAGGGCTCCCATATCTTTGTCTCGGGCTCAACCCTTCCAGTTTTTTTTAGAGATGTGGATGGTGATTGCTCATAGCGGCTTCCATCCGCATCTCTAATAAAACAATGCTTGTCTGTACCTCAGTGTGTATCTCCCTTTCTCTATCTCTCTCACATGAGGTTCAGGCAGATAGGAGGCAGGGTTGGATTGGGATTAAAAATAGGCCCGAGCACCCTAAAGCAAAGTGGCCCACAATTTGCGGATTGTGCCTTTTCGTATAACACTGCCTCAGTGTTTGAAGTATTATCAAAATAAGGAGGGGTGTTCTCTAACAGAGACATGTCCAAAGAACTGAAACAGAATGATCTGTCTAGCTGTCAAGATCTATGAGTATAACTTTTGTTTTCTTAGCTCCACTGAGATTTAAAAAAAGGAAACATTGCCAGCACTCCTTGTTCATGGATTAGTTCACACTAGTGAACCACAGCTGAATATCATTGAGGTCACTTTTGTTCAGTTCCACTGCTCAAACTACACACATTAATGTGCCTCTAGTCAGCCCCAGTTAGCTTTTTGTATCACTTTGCTGGCCCTTCGAGGGGTTGAGATTGATGACTCCTGTCCTGTTGGTGAAAGGGAGATATCAAGGCATCCAGAAAGGCCGCTTAGATCCCCACTGGGCTGCTAGTCGCATCTGAACAGGCACAGATCGATTTCAAATCGGCCACCACTCTACCTAAAAAGCGGTCCACAGCTTCATTTAAGACATAGGCCCATCGGTCACTGCCCGTGTGCCCGCCTTACCAATCTGACCCTGATAGGAGGTTTCCAGATGCTCATGCGCTAGTGCGCATGCATCCGTTAACTTTTTTGGGTGACGCAAGGGGGCTTTAGCCCACGGAGGCCACGAAGGGGTGACCTAGTGCCAGTTCTTACCTGTAATTGTCAGAGCTTTTAAGAGACCACCCACTGATGATGCACAACGGTGTCACATGTGACAACAGTCCAAGCACCTAGGGCATAAGAGGAGCTGCATGTCACTCATTCTTTGCATCGGCTCTCTGATTCACCACCCCCAATACCCCTCCCAAGTCTTCACAGGGTGGGGTGGGGTGGGGTCGGCAAGCATCACTGACCCCAACCTACGCTGTGATAATTTGGGGAAGTGTGAGATTAAGCAGGAGCAGTGTGCATGAAGGAAAACAATTGATGACAGTGTGGATTCTTACCTGCTATTGAAAGTTATTTACATAAATAATTATGGGGGTAATTTTGACCCCGGCGGTTGGTGGTAATGTGGCGGTGGTACCGTCAACAGGCTGGCGGTGCATACGTCACAGCCAACCCGCCAATGTACCACTTCGACCGCCATGGTGGTATCACCCACCAGGCTGGAGATAAGAATACTGCCTCAGGCATTTTGACCCTGCCTACCGCCATGGTTTCCAAACCATTGGGGTAGGCCCTATCACTGACAGGGAATTCCTTCCTTGTCACTGATAGGAGGCCCCCAAACACTCCCCAGATGCCCCCCTACATCCACGCTCCCCCTTCCAATCTACCACCCCCCTACACACATACGCAGACACACACTCACTCACACAGGCATATATGCATTAATACACGCATGCATCCATTCATTCATGCACACATCTATACCACATTCATACTAACATGCAGACACCCATTCTCATATCCATTCATACACGCATTCTAACACATACATTCGCATTCACGCACATACACAGATTCATGCACACATCCCCACACACACAACACCCCCACCCCCCTCCCCTATCAGAAACCCGACTTACCTGAATCCAGTGGGTCATCTGCCAGCAGAACACCACCAGCCCGTATTATTTGGCATAATACCACTGGTGGCAGTCAACTGGCGTGGCGCTGCTGGTGGTAGCAGCGCCACCTTAACGCCATCCGCCAGCATGGCCACAGCTGGATTTCCACCCTTCTTATGGCAGAAATCTAGTTGTGGTAATTATTTGGCGGATTGCTGTTAGCCACGGCCACGGTCTTTTGGTGGCCGCAGCCACGGCGGTAGGCGGCATTTACCACCAATGATTTAATGAGGGCCTATGTTTTTTATGCTAAACGGCATTCCAAAGTGCTGCTCAGAGATGTTGACAGTCCTCCACACTAGATCTTCAAATCTATAATGACTTAGGTCATTAGCACATCCTGAGATCACGCATTTCAAGACGCTCTCATAACTGCTAGTGACGTCATTAGCACATATTAGACTGCCCGGAAATATGTGCGCTGAGGACGTGCGTGATACTAAAAAGGAATCCTTTTTGTACAGTGCACATCATGAGCTCATGTATTTCATGGCACACCCATATGTAGTAATGACTTAAGTCACTATACATCTGAAGGTCTAAATATCTAGGGCCCGATTCACAAAGGTAAACTTAGACATGTGATCTAAACTTAGACCACAGGTCTAAGTTTGCAACTTAGGGAATTCACAGACGTAGATGACTTTGTGAATTTCCAAAGTCATAAGTCATAAAATTAGAAGTTTGTTCTAAGTTTAGACCAAAAGTCCAAGTTTACTTTTGTAAATCTGGCCCTTAGTGTGTGGCAGGGAGTGGGGGAGTTGTCTGCCAGCATCTCTCATTAGTACTTTGGAGTCCCTTTATTATAAAAAAATGAACTTTTGTATGTAGATACAGTAGTTTTCTATAGCACAGAACTGGACTCCGTGGCATTGGAGCACTGTACAAAAGAAAAATGCATAAAGTAGAAAAAAGTGACCATAATACGCAAGGGCAGGAGCAAGATTGTAATAATGCATTACTGCAAAAAAGCAATTTAATGTCTGGCATGGTATACATGGGATGCATCATGCTGCATCAGTCAATCAGAAAAAAGTCGATACAATCTGAGGGACATTAAAAAAAAATCTAGATACTTGTGACACCATTCCCCTCTGCCCTCCATGGCTTCACGTTATTACCCTCACTGCACTGTTGTTCTCACTACTGACATGAACCCTCACTGCCTCTATCAACTCTCAATGCCGTCAAGGTCTTCATTGCTTTCCCAGCTCTCACTGGCTACTAACTTTCCCTTCCCTTCCTGCTCTGTCTGTTCCAGACCCATACTACCTCCTCTAGTCACTGCCTCGCTTGCTGCCATCAGTGCCCTCACTCTCATCTGCTCTCACAACATACACTATGCTCACTGCCATCAATGCACCCACTGTCCTCACTAGATTCTCTGCCCTCTGCCTCAATGTTAATTTATGTTTATATTTATGAATAAATGAACGTAGCACAAACCTAGCCAGCGGCGGCCGCTGCAAATGTCAAGGGAGGGGCGGGGCGACGACAGGGACAGGAAACCAAAACAAAAGAAAAAACACTTACCGTTCTTGTGGTCATAGCCGCCGCCTTGCTCCTCTTCTGGTATCCCAGTCACCAGCACAGGCTCCACAGCAATTGTGGCACTGCTTTCATGCTAAAGCTAGGATGAAAGCAGAATCAGGATTGGTCTAAGCAGCTTGGACTGCTGCTCAGATACAAGCCTGGGGTCTGTGCAGTTTCTCCAGCCCGGCTGTGTACACAGCTGGGTTGGAGAAAGCTAAGTGCGCATGTGTGTTTGGCCTGCCTGAGACGGCCGGCCAATTAACATATGCGCACTTAGGTGCACACTCTCTCCTCCCCTCCCCTTCCCCCCTCTCTCGGCCCAGCCCCATCTCTCCCTGCACTGCTGGCTGAGCCAGCAGATGAAAAATGAAACAATAGCAAGCTATCATTTTATTTTTCATCTGCAGCTCTTAGGCAGGGAGGTGACGCCCCTCCGCCATTGCGGAGGAGCCGCCCCTGAACCTAGCCAAAGGACAGCTAAACAACTGACTCTGGCTCAAGTGCCCTCACTATAACTTAAGTCATTAGTACATGTGAGTGTGTATTGAAATACATGAGCTCAGGATGTTTGCTGTACAAAAAGGAATCGGATTTAGGGCCTGATTTAGAACTCAGCGGATGAGTTGCTCCGTCACAATGGTGAAGGAGATCCCGTCTGCCAAAATCTAAGTCCCATAGGCTATAACGGGATTCAGATTTCAACAAATGGGATGTCCGTCGTCGTTGTGATGGAGTAGCCCGTCTGCCGAGTTCTAAATCATCCCCTTTGTCTTGATGCTCAAAGTTCCACTTTCTGTCAATCATCTGAGACTGGAGTGGTGTTAGATGAATGAGAGTGAGTGGAACCATTCTGACGACGATGCTGTCAGTGAATCAAGAGGAAGTTCTGAACCTGTGCTATGTGTTTTATACTCTAAAGGGGCGATTCCAAGATGTCTTACCCGCTACCCACACCCTTTGGGCGTACAGACTTGCTGGACAAACCATAAATTATAAGACATGTTTTATATATTTTCCCTTAAAAAGCCTATAGGAATTGTCTTTTATTCCATATAGTAAAAACATTGTGCTGGAAACTGCGCCATTATTCATGATTTTTAAAAATGTTCTAGGGGGAGAACACCCGATCTCCCATGGGGAACATCTAGGTCACTTGCTCCCATGGCAAATTTCATTAATTGGTCTAATGCCCCACCCCTTTCAAGTTCCACCAGGGGGCATTTGAACAAATATTGTGAGGTCATTTGCATTACATTTGGTTTGTGAGTTATGTTTGCATGGCAATGTTGAACCTCTTGACTGATGATGAAGATAGCACTGGGGAAACTCTTTCTGATATCAGGAAGAAGAAAAGGTGTGCGCCAGGCCCGCACTTGCTATACCTGGCTTGCATCTTGCTACGCCTGCCATTGTCTTTGGTCCATCTGGTCTCAGGAATCCTGACAGCAGAGACATCTCAAGAAAATAAATAGTACTTCAAAAGCCATGTGTGCTTTGCGTTATTTCTACTCATATGCGGGCACATGTCCATTAGGAGTCCATGAGAGGCTGTTGAAAGGCTAAGGGTGGGAAAAGCAGTTCACTCGCTGATGTCATACACTGTGAAATGATGCATTGTGGTCCTTCTGCAACTTCTAGAATTTTGATGAAACAACTTCCATGAGAGCCAAGCTATTCCAAGAGAAGGTTGCTAAAGGGAAATAATTGAATTTGCTTGAATCACAAAACTGGAATAAAAAATTAAGTGGCAAAGGTCGAATCAAAAAGTCATGAAACAAAATATATTGCAAAGCATCTTCCTCTTATAAAGTCTTCTTTAAATATGCTTTAAAAAAGGGAATGCACATCACAGGAAACGTCTCTGCCACAGCTTGGAGTCAGAGACTCTGGTCGAGCGTTTCCCCCTTTCCAGTGCCCCATGCTATTGGTTCAGTGTTGAAGATGAAGCCAGTGTGCACATCCTAGATGCTATGCAGAATTCTAGAGTCCTGCTGCCACCTTTCACGCCCCACAGTCCACTAGACTTGTGCACTCGCCATCCCCTTAAAACATGTAAGTTTTCAACACACAATCAAGTACTTTTGGGGTGTGCAGAAAGATCAAGAGAAGTGTTGCCCTGGAATGCCAACACCAATCACCTACCCCCGAGTAGAATTACTCATTCAAACATGTTTGTGAGGAAAACTGTTTGAATGTTTAAGTTAAATTTTCCTTGCAAATAATTTTGTGAATTGTGGTAATCGATGAGTTACATTTCTATCTCTCCTATTCAGAATTTTTGTAGCAAAAAGTGAGGTCTTTGGAAACGTTTCAAAATGTGAAATGGGGCTTTTTTTCAGAAAATTCTGCTCCCCTAAGCAAAATCTCTCATAACTCTACTAGTAAAACAATTGAGGGAAAATTGGAACACGTTGAGTGCAGTGATGCTGAAACTGTGCTGAATCACATCGAGCTGCAAGGATGTGTCTCTTACCCCTATTCTCTTTAATGGTGAAACAAATATGCTATTCCGGAGGATCTCACCCGGGCCTTGTCGGACTCCCACGAGGTTTCTATCTGCTAGTTCCCATAAAACAATGATGCTCAGGCAGGCGAGATAATCGCCCGGGGTTGTACCCAGAAAACTACAGATTCACCGGCGCCTTTGAATTTTAATTTAACCCAACTAAACAAAATATCATAACTTATCTTATTTATTTATTAATTTTACTTGATCTCACCTGATTTTTTTAAAACATCTTTTCATTGTTTTTTTTTCTTCTGAAAACAATGGGGTGGAGGGAGGAATAGAAGGCAAGCAGCACGTTAAATATAAGACTGTCGTAGATTTCAATGTACAACACACACTGGAATTCGATTACATCAAGTGAAGAACATTTAGCAATTCTATCAGTCTGTGCGTCCGGCAGTGCAAGTGCTCCGAGTGATATAACCGTGTGCTTCACCAATGAAGAGGACAGAAATGCGAAATGCATGGGAGTGTCTAAGTAAGGGAAGAGAGGTATAATAGGGAGAAGGGGGGCAGTGGGCATGAGAGGTGCCAATCCAATATACCTGTGGTCATGAGAGGGGTACTGGATAAAGGGGTGTGATAAAACTGAAGTTAGCAATATGTCATGTTGACTGGAGGGGCACACAGCAGAAGCATGCTGAGGGTCAGGTGAGGGGGCGTGGGGAAGGCAGAGAGACGTGAAAGTGGAACAAAACCTGCCAGAAGTGCTGGGCGGGGGCATGTGCCGCAGGGTTGCAGCTGTGGAAAGGAACACATGAAAAGCTTCAGGGCGCTAATTGATCACTACGCTCCTTCTGTTAGGAATACTTTAATGAGAGATGGGATGTTTTTGGAGACCGCGAGCTTCCTCACAATGGAGCGCCTCCTCTTCGGCTGTACCCAGTGCTTAATTTGTGATTGTGTTTTTTCAGTGCGGAGCACCGGCACGTATTTTTTTTAGTGCGGGCCCTTATTTTTGTGCATCAAGCATTTACTGCGCGCAAAGGACACATATAGGAAAGAGGAAGGAAGAGAAAAACGAAAAAGCGTCACAATGGGAGAAAGCAGAAAACTGCATGAGTGAGCTGAAGGGGCAGGGAGTGGCTGTAAATGGATTGAAGAGACCCAAGATGGCTCCAGGATTACGCCGCCTCAGTATTCTGTGCTTGCAAATTTATTTGCAGTAGCCGCGTGTTTAAGAGGAGGGCTTTGGGCACCGGCACGTTTTTATTTACAAACTAAGCACTGGCTGTATCCCAGTTGTGGAGGGCTCCATACCAGGCCTCCACTGGTAGCAGAGTTGGGGAGCACCTAGGTATAGTTATAGCACATTTAGAAAGGAGGAGGGCCAGGGCTGTGACTTGAGTGCGCACTTTGTCTTTTCCTGCGCCGGAAGATGCCAGGGGCACATGCTTCCCACGTCCGCAGAACCATAAGCTCTGTGACCTCCTGTAACATATGTATTGAGTGCCAAAATCCCTGTAGTGAGACTCAGGAACATAGGATATGTTTAAAGTCTGCTTCTAGGGTGGGACAGCATGGGCACGTGATGTGTGCATCAGGGTAATATTGGTTTATCACGGATGCGCCCTAAGCAGTGAGACCTGTAGGGGGTGGAGTAGTGCTTGCTCCCATTCCTTGTAACACAAAAACATAACTTACAACACCACAACCACACACTATGAAAATCTCAACAAATACAGCTGACACAATCGTCACAGTTCGGCCTGTGCGCACAGGCTTTGAATGTGCATGTATGTACGAGTATGTGTTAAAGGTGGCAAAGACAGCACATTCACAGGGGGAGCTCAGCCAGGGTCGAAGCCTCAGTCTCTCACTTGACTATAAGTGCCAAAGCACGAGCTCATACATTGAAGAATCATAATGTGAAGGATGCAGCAGAGCATTTAACATGATGGTATCTTTAAACCTGGAAGGGGCATGTTAACTGAATGTTCACATAACACAGCAAAGTTGCTGCACTGTGTGAACAGGAGAGAGCTGAACATCACCATAGCTGCTAAGACATGACACTCTTATGCTCTCTAACTGTGCTGGTGCACTTCAGGCTGCCTTGCACCAACGCAGGCACTCACACTATCGGGCAAAGGTGCCTGCAATACAGACAGGATTGTTTTTGTGCAGGAAAGGTGGGGGTACAAAACAAAAACACAAACACACAAAAAAAAAAAAAATACCACTTACGTCAATGCCTGCTGCATCGCCGCTCTTCTGACTCCACTACAGGCACAGGCTCCCAGACTGCCCTGCAACCAATCCTAACACTACTCTCATGCTGCTGGCAGCATGAGAGCACCATCCGGATTGGCCTGAATGCCCTCGATTTGCGCTCCCAGACAGAGTGAAAGCCTGTGCTTTTGTCTCCAACCACGCAACACAGCTCCGTTGGAGACAGCTCAGTGCACATGACAGTTTGGCCACGCTAAGATGGCCGGCCAAACTCACACGCACAGTGACAACAGTGCACACCACTACAACTCGTGCCTGTCAGCCCCCATGCTCCACCCCAGAAAAATGAAACAATAATAAACATGGTTTATTATTGTTTTATTTTTCATGTTTTGCAGCTGCTGCTGCTGCTGGCAGAGGGGCGGTGACGCTCCTACGCCATAGTGGAGGAGCCAGCACTGCCTAAGTGGCAATTTCCTCTTTCTATGAGTGATGCGGAATGCATTAAGCAGAGAAAGTGAAAGTAATATGGATAAATGAAGCTGTTTCCCCCTGTTACGCAATGTTAGATGTAACATACCATTTTGGTGCAATCTCATGTTTACTATTTTCAGTAAATCTTGGATTTCATCAAATTCCATGGGTGGATGCACTGGAACACCCATTGCCCAACCATGGAACACCTACCAATACCAAGCGCAAGCCACTGGTTTGCATTACATTTCTTTTCAAACCCATGTAAAGTGGCGTAAATCCCCAACCCTCCTTGCAATTAGAAAAATTAGGTGATTTGTCTAGATAACACACATTGTTTAAATAGTTGTAAATGGCAATTGAAATAAGAAAAAAAATCCAAAAACGTAAAAAAGCACAACAAGCATTTTCGTTTTTGAAAATGATTGTAGACCAATACAGCTATAAGAAACGGAGTTTTCGGTTGACTGGGATGTGAGCCCTCGTGAAGCAGCAACCACAATCCTTGTCAGCATAAAATACAAACAAACCCCAAATTAAACTGTGCTCAACCTCCTGGTAGGTTAACAGAGCGCAGTCAGGCTTAGCTTAGAAGTAACATGTAAAGTGTTTCTGCAACACTTCAGAGAGAAAAACAGTAAAAACACCACCCAAAAAGGTTACATACAAGGTTAGAAAATAAGAGCAAAATTTAATAAATAAAACAATACCAAAATGACAACAATCTAATTAGTAGGACCAGGGATATTGAAAATTTAAGGTTTTTAGAGAAAATAGTGCAAAGAGGCATAAAGCGCCAACTCTGGCTATCTGGCCAGGACAGGTTTGGTAGAGTGTGGGTCAGCTACAGAGATCCAGTTAGGCTCATGACGCTATTGATGTACTTTGCAGGAGTAGTACCAAAATATTGACGCTACTCCTGCAGAGTACATAGGGCCCTATTCTAAATAATGGAAGCCCCATTTTAATGCCTGCTCTTGAGCAGGCGTTAAAAGTGCCGTAAAAAATGGCACAAGGAAATGGATTTCCTTACACCATTTTTCCAACTCCTGTAACAGGGGAAAGCTCCCTTTGCATACATTATGCCTGGCGCAGGCATAATGTAGTGCAAAGGGATACAGAGTGGAGCAATCCCTTTCACATACCTCTTAGTAAATATGCCCTGTAATGTTAGCTGAAAAAATGTGTTCAAAATCTTTCTAAATTGCAGGTAAGCTGAGGCAGTTTTGAGGTTGGAATGAAGATGAAGAAGAAGGCCTGTCTTCTGGTTTGCACTTTTCTGCAGATTTTATTTTCTTGTCTGGCAGTGTCCTCTACAATCTTTGTAAAGTTGAGAGGTGCTACCTTCTCTGTCCCCTAGTGCTGGTCGCAGAAAAACTTCATGGATACAGGGCCAGATTTACAAGAATCTGGTGCATCAGTACTGATGCGGCAGATTTTTTGCGCCCCCCCCACCTCCTAACGACACCATGGCACACATTAGGGCAATAGCATCAATATTTTTTATGCTGTTGTGGCGCCTTGCTGCATTAGCATAAAAAATGTTGACGCTAGTGCAGGAAAGTGCAAGGTGACTCGTTGACTTCAATGGGTGCGTCCTTTTAACTCCTGCTTTGAGCAGGAGTTAAAAATGATGCAAAAAATGGCACAATGAATTCTTGTAGATTTCATGATGCATTTTTGCAGGCCTCCTCATGCCAGAACGCCCCCCTTGCATACATTAAGCCTGACGCAGGCATAATGTGGAGCAAGGGGTCACAAAGTGGCGCAATGCATGCATTGCGCCACTTTGTAAATATGCTACAACGATTTTTGCCTCATTTAGCCACATTAGCTAAAAAAAATGACGCTAATGTGGCACAAAGTGGTGCTAGGGCCTTGCAAATCTGACCCACAGAGTCACTGAATGCCATTTCTCAGCGTCAGACAATCATTTACAGATTTTGCGCCATGTCGCATCAGTGTTAACTCAATTAGTCCGTGGAATCGACCTTATTAAAGTTTGTGTTGGAGGCATTTCAATTTGTTGGCGGCAAAACCTGTTGGTTGTACTCAAATTTGACAGCATTACAATACACTGCTTGACTGTAGTCCATATTGCTCCATATGGCTGTCTTCATTGTTGCAAACAGTATTTAAATAAGTTTAAAACAAACTAAAATACTTCTGACAGTTTTAGGACTCCCACTAATGCAATAGCTGTATTCATAAAATTGTTTAGTCACACATCCCTTTGCCCTTTGTGCACTGTCCAATCATCTCACACCTTGAAACCTCCTGCTGCAGAGGGAATGGTTTCATTTCATCATCGTCTTTGCATTTATTTTTTGTTTTTGTTCTTTTCCTTGAGTTTCTATTTCTGCACGGTAGTCTGTGAAGCTGCTGAGACAGACCATGTTTACTTACAGCTGATATCCTGTGGGATACACAGCTCATTACATGTGTTTGGTATACTTGAAGATTCCCCTGCTGTCTTCTGGAGAAGCGAAAATTCATTTTATCCTTTCCCTTGTTTCCCTGTGGATTCTATAATGTTGCCAACGTAATGTATTTGATGTACTTGACATTTTAAGTACTGTTTGTTGCACAGTGCAATTTCTACAAATATTTGAACTAAAAAATGTACTAAATACATGTGTGGTTTAAAAAGAAGCTAAGAGGCAACATTATAATTCTGCATACTTCAAATGATGCCTTTAGGGACATTTTCACTATTGGTAAATCTCTGTTTCCTCCTGATGCTTGCCATCAATCTATAGTCCTCTGTAAGACCCTCTGCGAAAATCTTTACGCATTTTTCAGTAGAATCACAAAGATTGTTTTGAGCTTACAAAACAGCATTTATGCTCTGTGTGACCATGCATGAAGCTGTCTCCCTTTCATCAATCAATCAATCAATCAATCGATCAGTGCTTGTATAGCGCAACTACTCACCCGTTAGGGTCTCAAGGTGGGGGGGAAGGGGATGGAAAGTGTAGCGTTTACTGGTGAGGGGGTTCTTATAAATGCCATGTCTTCGGTTCCTTCGTGAAGCTGAGGAGGGAGGTGGTTTGTCTGATGTGGAGAGGGAGGGCGTTCCAGGCGGTGGCTGAGAGGTAGGAAAAGGAGCGTCCTCCTGTTCTGGTTTATCAGATGCGGGGTACGTCTGCGAGAAAGAGCTGGGCTGAGCGTAGGGTCCTGTGGGGTAGGTGGAGGTTGAGTCGCTGATTCAGGTAGGCTGGTCCAGTGTTGTGGAGGGCTGTGTGTGTGTGGGTGAGGATCTTGAAGGTGATTCTTTTCTCTATGGGAAGCCAGTGCAGTGTACCCAGGTGCTGCGAGATGTGGAAGTGTCGAGGTAGGTCGAGGACCAGTCTGGCAGCAGCGTTCTGGATGTTTTGTAGTTTTCGGGTGAGTCTCTTGTTGATTCCAGTGTAGAGTGCTTTGCCATTGTCCAGTCTGCTGTTGATGAGGGCGTGTGCGATGGTCTTTCTTTATTCGAGGGGGATCCACTAGAAGGACTTGGTAGGAGGCAGAGGGTGCAGAAGCGGGTGGAGGTGACCGAGTTGATTTGATGGTTCTTGCTTAGGTTGGAGTCCAGGATGATGCCGAGGTTGTGGGCTTGGCTGATGGGGGTGGGAGGGTTTCTGTGGGTGGGTGGCCACCAGACGTCGTTCCACGCTTTGGGTTGAGGGCCCATGATGAGTACTTCTGTCTTGTTTGTGTTGAGTTGAAGGCAGCTGTTTCTCATCCAGTTGGTGACTGCTTCCATGCCTTCGTGGAAGTTGTGTCTGGCTTTGTTGGGTTCGTTGGGGAGGGAGAGGATGAGTTGGGTGTCGTCAGTGTAGGAGATGATGTTTATTCCGTAACTTCTGACGAAGGTGGCTAGCGGGACCATGTAGATGTTAAAACAATGTGGGGTTGAGGGAGGATCCCTGGGGCAATCCGCAGACTGTGGGTGTGGGGTCTGCAAGGAAGGGGGAGAGTCTCACTCGTTGAGTTCTGCTGGAGAGGAAGGATTGGATCCAGTCGAGGGCCTTATCTCTGATGCCGGCTTCGTGGAGTCTTCTTATCAGGGTGTGATGGAAGACTGTGTCAAAGGCGACCAAGAGATCTAGTAGGATGAGAGCTGTCATCTCTCCCTTGTCCAGTAGGGAGCGGATGTCATCTGTTGCGGCCAGGAGGGCTGTTTCGGTGCTATGGTTTTTCCTGAATCCAGATTGGGAGATGTTGAGGATGTTGTGATCTTCCATGAAAGTGGCAAGTTGGCTGTTGACTGCTTTTTTGATGACTTTCGCAGGAAATTGGAGCAGGGAAATGGGCCTGAAGATTTTGAGGTCGGTGGGGTCTGCTGAAGGTTTCTTGAGTAGGGGGTTGATCTCGTCGTGTTTCCAGTCGCCGGGGAAGGTGGTGGCAGCTAGTGAACGGTTGATGGTGAGGCAGAGCTTGGGGGCAATGGTGTCCGCGGCTCTGTTGAAAATGTGGTGGGGCATGGGTCTGTGGGGGCCCCAGAGTGTTTCGACCTCATTGTTCCCAGCATATCTTCAGTGGTGAGGGGTGTTCAGGTGGTGGTTTTTGGTTTGTTGGTATTGGGGTCTGGTGGAGGGAGTTCTGCGCGAAGGTTGTCCTTGCTAAAACTGTCATAGTTGGTCTTGATTTTGTGGTGGAAGTAGGTGTTGAGTCTGTCACTGAGGTCCTGTGAGGGTGGGATGTCTGTTGCTTCACTGCTGGGTTGGGTGAACTCATTGATAATGCTGAAGAGTTCCTTTCTGTTGTGTGCGTGTGAGAAGATTCTGTCTTGTATAGCATTCTTTCTGGTGTTTCTGATGAGTTGGTGGTGTGCTGTGGTGGCGGCTCTGAAGTTGCTATGGGCTTCTGTGAGTTTGGTCCAGATTTTCTCGAGGCGGCGACAAGTGAGCCTAGATTCTCTGAGTTCTGGGGTGAACCAGCTGGCTTTCTTTGCATGGGTGCTGTTGTTCTTTTTGGCATTGATGCAGTCGGTGATCCATTTGTGGAAGGTGCATGCTGCGGTGTATGGTTCGTCATTGTGTGCGATGGTGGGGATGGCGATGGCGAGGGCAGCGGTGAGATGATCGTCAGTTATTCTTGTCCAGTTTCTATGTGATGGTTGGTGTTGGGGTCTGATGACGGTGGGTGTGTTTAAGGTGAAAAGGATGCATCAATGGTCTGTTCATGGGAGTTCTGTAGTGTGACTGAAGGTGGTGGAGGTTCCTGTTGCGAAGATGGGATCGAGGGCGTGTCCTGCTGAGTGTGTTGGCTCCGTCACGTAGGTTTTCAAGGTGTAATTTGAGGTCTCCCAGCAGGGTGTAGTTGGTGGCTGCGACAGCTTGTGCGGAGATGCAGTCCGTGATGGAGTCGGCGAAGGGAGTGCATGGTCCAGAAGGGTGGTAGATGATATGTAGCTTGAAGTGGAGGTGATTCATCAGGATTATTGGATTATTCAGAGTATTCGGAGTGTGTGTTCAAGCGGAGGTTGGTCCTGTGGACAATGGCAATTACCCCCCCCCCCCCTCACCCCCCAGGGCGGCTGGGGCGGTCTTTCCGGGTGATCTTGTATCCCTGTGGAATGGCAATAGCAATGTCCGGCCCTGAGGTGGTGTTGATCCAGGTCTCAGTGAGGAACGAGACGTCCGGGGTGGTGTTGTCAAGGAGGTCCCAGATTTCGGCAGCGTGTCTATGGAGGGAGCAGAAATTGAGGAGAATGCACTTCAGAGTTTTCGGGGTTGGAGTGTTGTTACGGGTGGGTTTTGCTGGGTCTAAGGTCTTAGTGGTGATGTAAGTTTGGTGGCAGCAGAGACAGCTGAAGGGACCGTGGGTGTTAGCTGGTGATGCTTGTTTGCAGTTGTTGCGTCCTGGGTTGAGTGCGACGAGTACTGCTGATGTGTAGAGGTGGCGGGTGGCAGGACCAGGGGTCCTGGCACTGGTCGCGGACAGGCTTGCCTTAGGCGCACCTTCATAGGGAGGGGGGAGTAGAGGACAGCTGGGAGGCGGGAGCGGGAAACAGTGCGAAAAAGGGGGGCAGGGGCCACGGGGGCAGCAGCGGCGGGGAGAGAGAATGAAAGAGAGGAGAGATGAGGCCCGCAGGGACAGCAGCAGCAGCGGAGAGAGTGAGAGGGGAGAGAGAGAGAGAGATGCAAGAAAGAGAGGAGTGAGGAGAAAACGAGGAAAAGATGGAGGAAAGCATTGAAAGCAAAAGGCACAAAAATAGCACACAATAGATAAAAATCAGGAGAAAAGAAAAAAGAGGCAGAGGGCAGCCCAGCAGAAGAGCAGAGCTCTCCCACTAGAGACCAGGTATGA
Organism: Pleurodeles waltl; assembly: GCF_031143425.1. Classification (NCBI taxonomy): domain Eukaryota; kingdom Metazoa; phylum Chordata; class Amphibia; order Caudata; family Salamandridae; genus Pleurodeles; species Pleurodeles waltl. The sequence continues at coordinate 93,695,631 of NC_090446.1, read as the reverse complement.
GGCGCAGGCAGAAGCCTGCGGGTGAAGGAGGGCCTCAAACTACTGACAAAGGTCAGAGTTCAGGGACAGAAGGGCTTCACTTGCCGAAGGAGCTACACTGAGTCAGAGCAGTTCACTGACCAGGTCAGTGTCATGTCAGGAGTATGTTTGTCCAGTCAGGTCATGAGTATGTTTGTCCAAGTTCTCTGTTACATCAGTCCAAGAAACCTGAGCTGCCATTTTAGCCTGTAACTCTGGTTCATGTTCAGATTCTAGTCACCCGCCCATCATGGCCTCTGCAGCTCATGCCAGGGGCTTCATCTTGAATGAACAGTTTAACACCTCACCCCTGATGGCAACAGTTCCACAAACAGAGACATCTTAAGGATTTCAGAGGCCCTGGCCCAAAATTGATTTGGGGGCCACTGTATGGAACAGCTTTAAATTTATGATCCAATTTCAGTTCTTTCTTGCGCTCCTTGGCCAGGTCACTGACACTGCGCAGACAGACTGGTCCCAATTCTAAATGTGGTTACATCTAATATTCAGGGATAATGAGGCATGTTTTCTATATTATAGTACAACAGCTCACTAATACTGTTGCAAATAATCTTTGTGACCCCCGGCCATTTTTCTTATTTGAGGTACTATTTTGATCTTAAAGAAACTATTTTTATGAATGTTGGATGTTGCTGAAAGACAAATATTTCTCTGCAAAATGTCTCCTCAAACTCCCATACATCACCCACATTAAAAATAAATTAAAGGAAAACGTTATATAAAAAATCTATTTAAGAATTATTCAGATAGAGACTCTGCGGCCCTCTGAAAGGCTGGGCTCCTGGTTCAGGGCCCACTTTTCCCATGCCTTGAAATGTTTCCGTCCACAAGTCTGCAAACTTGCCAAATTTTCCCATCTATATCAAAAACCTTCCTCTGACTCCATGGTATTGGCAAACTATAGACACATATCCTTGCTTCTTGCACCCTCTAAAGTGCTGAAGAAATGATTGACTCCCAGGCTTCTGATTACCTCAAAGCTCACTCACTCCTTCATGATTAGTGATCTGGATTTAGGCCTCAGTAGAGCACCCAACCAGCTTTGCTAACAGCATCTGAGCAAATCAAACCATACTAGACCAGGGACGATCTCCTGAATTAGTGTAACTTGATTGGTCAGTAACCTTTAACACTGTCTCCCCTGCCATCTTCCAGGAACATGCATTTTGATAAGCTTCTCTCCCACTGCCACTCAGTGTACTTACAGATTGGTGGCCTTGCGCCGCTGGGCCCTCATCTTCAGGGTTGTCCAGCCCCACCTGGACACCCCCACATCAGGTATGGCATGTTGGTGAGCGGGCAGAGAGCCCACCCCTGGCCACTCCTGCTGGCTCTTTGCCCAGCCAGCACACTCCAGTGCTGCTGTGGGAGTAGGTGTTCAGGCGAGCAGACGTTCCCAGTACAGACCGTGAGCTGGCTGCATGGTGGGCATACTAGGGCTCCCCATCCTCTTTCTGGGGTCTGCCCCTCCTGTGGGCAGACACAGTGCTGTTTTGGCCTGCTGCTGCTCCTATGCAGTGCTGATGGCAACCCTGTTGGACCTGTGGGGGAGTGCGACGGACCCCTTACCTTCTCTTCATTAGGGAACCCAGGAATGGGGTCCTGGGCTTTCAAACTGCACCTTCATTGGGAGTGCGATGGCACTCCTCCATCTTTGCTTCAGGCTCCAGTCCCTCCCACACCTTCCCTACTTCTCTTCAGCTGTGGCTCCTCCCTCAGCTTCATGTGGAGCACAACGGCACTGCCCAACTACTTCTTTGCCCTTGGGAGGCCCAGAGATGGGGTGTGGGCCCCTCCCCTTTCACCATTGAGGGAGTGTGACGGCGCTCCCTCACACCGACTTTCTTGCTGGGGCAGCACAACGGTGCTCCCTGGCCCGGATCTTCCTTGGGGGCAACTACCGGACCCTGCTCCACCCCAGAAGCAAGTTGTTGGAGGTCAGCAGCAGGACCCCACATGCTTTGTTGCTGGCCTGTAAAGGTCAAAGGTTGCCAACCCTCATCCAGGGATATCTAAGGCCCTGGGGGCCATTTTTGACCATCTTTGGCTCATTTGCTCCTGGTGGCAAGCCCTTGTCACCGGGAGCATGTTCTTTAGGCCTCCTGGCCTAGAAGGTTCTCAACTTGGTAGGGAGCCAGTCCCACTGACTCCCTGCCCCAGCCTTCCATTTAGGTGTCTTCCTCCCTTCTGGGCAGCGTGCTCTCCTTGTGCGAGAGCCCAGTCTTTCCCCCAACAGGTCCTCAGGGAGAGTAAGGGGACCAACTTACCTGGTCCTGGGGTGTGCCCCACTGGGTCTGGGGACATTTAGGGGCAGAGTCCTTGCCCCAGTGGGAAGTCAGTGGGGTTCTTCTTTTCAGTTGTTCATGATACCCGTCTTTAGTCCCATTAGGCTGCAGAGAAGTACATCCAAGAGAGAGCTCTCTCCCCGATGCAAGACCTTTTAAGTGGGCATGGAGGTGTCCAGCAGGGCTGCGCCTCTGGCCCATCCTGATGTGCTACAACACCTCTCTGCCCCGTTCACACCTTCCAGCACCGTCTTCTGGGATAGCGCAAAAATGGCATCGTCCAGGAGTCAGTTGCCACATGGTCTCTGAGGGATTCAGCCCCCATCCTCCCTTATATTCCTGCCAGGGCCTCTCTCAGCCATTCCTCCAAGGAGACCCTCCTCGTTGAGGTGCCTGGGGCAGGCCCAGTTCCTGGCATGGAATTATAGCTGACTGAATGATGCAAGGCTCTGCTTTTGTAGCTGGACAGAACAGTAATTGGCCCTTATCCTGAGAATAGTCAGAGAAAGATTTCCTGGATGACTCATAAGCTGTGCAAATATGCTTTTGTAACCTACTGCATTAATATTTTCATGCATGTTACGGTGTACATGGGGAGACTCTGGGGACTGTGATTCCTAGGGAACCGGAGTTGCGCCCTAGAGCAGCCTTTCCCATTGGCATATGATGAAGTGTCACTACAATGAAGACAGTAAGCACATTGACTATCCCTCCCATGTTTGCACCCATCTCAAAAGGCCTAATCCAGGTCATCACCCACTCTGCATGATCCCTTCTGTGCCAGGCTACCTAGGTGCAGTTCGAGCAGAAATCCTCCCAGCGTAGTCCTAACAGGGGTACACACACATGTGCACACATGATCACGTGTAACCAGCCCTGGGCCTCCTATCCTTGCTGTGTTTCAGCAGCCTTTGATTAACAAGGCAGCATCATTGGTAACCACATACAGTTCAGTTTACCATGAGTTTACTGTGGGTGAGTCCCAAACTATGAGGCTCCTTCACAGTGAAAGGTCAAAAAACAGGTGATCCAAAAGCAAAAAAATGTGGGTGGACCATGTAATCAGAACCGCCCTCTCACACCGCTGGAATCGGTTGGGCCAAATCTGGTTTGGAGGTTTTTGTCCGCCCAGGTTTTCATAATGAATATGACATCCACTTTTTTTCCTTTTTTCTTTTTTTTTGGTCCTCATACACATGCTAGAGTTGGGGGGAGGTCATTTGGCAATGGAATCTTCACAGGATATCCCAGGTAAGAACACCGCCTGTCTTGCCTCTATTCCCACCTCCAGTCAGACCCATCGCAAGGAACACTTTTATGCCCAGCATAGTGTATAATCATTGGACCAATCACAGAATTAGGTTTTGCTTATCTCACTATTTACTCAACCATTCTTTGAGTGGATTCCAAAACCTGTGTTTCTTATTATCTTCTCTATAATCCAATGTAAAATTATACATTATTGAGTCTTTCCAGTCCTTAAACAGAGGGGGAAGGGGACTGATCCACTTTCTAAAGATCTCTCTCCTGGCCAATAATATCATGTAAAAAAGTAGTTTAGATTCATCCATCTTACTTGCCAGGGAATCATGGCGGCACCCAAATATAACTAGCGGGGCTCTTACCTCAAAATTTACTTCGAAAGATAGATCTTGCTTATCACTTCACCCACCTCTCCCTGGAATTCTCCAAGCTGGGGGCACTCCACAAACATATGTAAGTCATCAACTGCAGACAGTCCACATTTTGTACACTTAACAGGGGCTTCAGTCCCTATTTTTGGGTGCCTTGCTGGAGTCCAAAAAGCTCTATGAATTGAGAACAAATGATTTCTCCTGAGGGAAGTGAGTTTAACTGTATTATACAAAAGAGATAGAGATGTTCGCCAAAGCTCTTCCCATTGTACCCCAAACAGACGATCCCTCCAAATTTCTTCTGGGAGAATAAATTTGCCATCCGCACTCTTCGTTATTAACCAATACCATCTAGTCACCTCTTTTTTCAACGTGGTAGCCAGCTGAGCCTGGTCCTCCAAATCGTTTGAGCTTCCCATTTCCTCCTTCACATTTTCACCCATCTTATAATCTGAAGGTATTAAAACTTAGAGAGGTTACCCCCACCTCTCTATTCAAGTTGTCATATGACTGTAACTCCCCGTTATAGCAAAAATGACTCCACTCTACAAGACTCACCTCCTTCAACGGGAGGGCCAAAGCATCTTTAATCCAGCTGGGAGAACCTGGTGAGTCGCAGACAGGAGCATTCCCGCAATAATATGGCAAACCTGCAGCCTTCCTCAGAACATACCAGAGCTTTTCTGCATCTTGAAGTACCTTGAATCTCACTTTTAAAAAAAACTCTGGATCTCCAAATTTGTGTGAAAAGCCCCACAGTCCTCCTCCATTTATCTCAATCATTACTTTGAATATTTCCCTCAGTTCCAAACGTCCTGGCTTCTTCAGAAACTCCCTTACATTTTTCAATCAATAAGCCCAAGCATAATTTTGCACCTCCGGTAAGGCCAACCCCCCTCCTCTTTTTCCTTCTCAACTTTTTCCAAGCGATCCAGGGACTTTTGGTGGCCCAAATATAAGAACTAATTTTTCCCTGCAGTCTCTTTAGCCAATCCTTATCATACAGTAACAGGACCAAATTAAAGATAAACACAAATTTGGGTAAGATCGCCATCTTAACCAAATTTACTCGTCCCACAGTAGTTAGGGGGAGATTCATCCATCTCTTCATCAACTGATCGGTATCTTTCAATAATCTCATAAATTTAGTTTTGACTAGTTCATCTATATCTTGTGTGATAGTAATCCCCAGATATTTACCTCCCTTTTTGTGGACCAACTGCCAGTATCCAAATTCCAAAACATGGCCTCAGTCTTATCATTGTTAATCTCATAACCAGAAATGTCCCCAAATCCCACTATCAAGTCTTCCAGTGCTGGCTTTGCTTGACTGAAGTTAGTTGTATACACCATCAAATCATCCGCCTGTAGTGCTACCTTTCTCGATAAATTCCTACACAAGAATGGCACTATTCTTTAATCCCTTCTTATTCTACATGCCAAAGGCTCAATATGCAAATCAAACAGTAATGGAGAGAGAGGGCACCCCTGTCTCATGCCTCTCCCAATCTTAAACAGGGGTTTAAAGAGCCATTTACTAATATCCTTACAGTTGGATCCTGATAAGTCTTTTGTAACACCTTAGTAAACCTAATTATAAATTATAAATTTATAGATTATAAATCTCGCATAAAGTAATCAGGTAACCCCAATTAACCCTATCAAAAGCTTTTGTTGCATCAGCCATTACCACGGCCAGAGGAACCTTACAAGTACAGGCAAGATCAATTATCCCTATCAGACCCTGTGTCAGTTCATGCATATACCTTCCCTTTATAAAACCTTTTTGATCAGTATGAATAAACTTCCCCACCACTTCCCAGAGTCTATTCGCCAAAACTTTTGCAAAAAGTTTATAATCACAATTAAGCAGTGATATCGGTCGATAAGAGTTACATTTTTTTGGATCTTTACCCTGCTTTAGGATCACCGTAATGGTGGCTTCCTTTCACGAAGGGGGGAGCCCCGCACCATCTAAGATATAATTACACAGCTCCACAAAATGTTCCACTATACTACTCCCCAAGGCTCTATAAACTTCCAGGGGTAACGCATTCGCACCCGGTGCCTTACTCCGTTTCCCAGCTTTAATGGCTTGCTCCACTTCCAACTTCGTAATTGCCCCATTAATCCTTAACTTTTCTTCCACATTTTGTGAAGCTAAACCTAACTCACCTACCCACGACTTCACTGCCTCGGGCGCCACCACTAAATCTTCTGTATATAGCGCCTTTACAAAACTATAGAAACATTCTCCAACTTCTTTTCACCTCTCCAGAGTGCTTATACCAAATCTCAGTCACCCTGTTCCTAATTGAATCCATCTTCGTTTTCCTGGCCAGCATCTTTCCACAGCTCTCCCCATACTCAAAATGAGCCACCCTATTAGCCTCATATCTCAACCTAATCCTTCTATCCACTACAGCAACCAAATCCGCCTGATCTTCCTTATGCAGTTGTTCCACTACACCCTCCTCCAAATCCGGACACACCAGCCTTTGATCAATTTGGTATATTCGCTTTTCTAAAGTGCTAACCTCCTCTTTATAGACTTTCCTCTTAAATGATGCAGCTCTTATCAACCTCCCCTCAAAAAGGCCTTGAAGGCATCCCATAGCTGGGCTAATGAAGCAGACCCTCTATTATGACAAAAAAATTCTTCAGTGTCTGCACGCAGTTCGGCTATCACATCCTCATCCAATAATATTGTTCCATCTAACGTCCATCTGCTATCTCCTCCCCTCATTGGGATTCTTATCTTCAGACTGATAGCCGAATGATCCGAAGGGTGTGAGCCTACATGTGATACTTCCTCCACTTCTTCTCCCAGGTCATCATCAATTAATACGTACTCAATCCTTGATTGATGATTGTATTGGTATTATTATACGTGTAACCTCTCTTAACCCCATGCTCTCTCGCCACACATCACATAAGCCAAGCTGTGTCATCATCAACCGAACCTGAGCCTGCATCTTCTCATTAACCCATGACCTATTACCAGCGGACCTATCCAACTCATAATTCATAACCACATTAAAATCCCCCATCCAAATTATACGTGCTTGATATTGCATCAAAATTTGAAATAACTCTACTAAAGAGGAAACATCATCTCTATTGGGCCCATAATAACCCACTAATATAAATACAAAATCATATGCCCTTAATCTGCCAACCACCCATCTTCCGGACTTATCCGCTACTTCCTTCACCACAATAATATTCAGACGGTTCTTAATGTGAATAGTCACTCCCTTGCTACCTCCAGCTCTATCCGTACTGACTATCTGTTGTATCCACTTACAAGGTTTGAACACGTCCAAACACTCCAGCCGAGACAAATGCGTTTCCTGCAGTACCAAAACATCAGCAGGGGCATCTTTCATAAATTGCATGAGCCTCCTTTGTCTACTCTTTACCTGTAAACCATTAACATTCCAAGACAGGACATTCAAAACCTTCACTCCCAACTTCCAAGAATATCTGCACCTGTAACTGCTCCACCTCTTCCCACCCTCCAATTCCACCTTTCTGATGACCTAGTTTTTATTTTTTCCTTTTCCCTTTTTGCTCCCCTGCTTGTGCTCCCCGTAACCCGATTCCCTCACCCGCCCCAACCCCCCTCATCCCCAAACACCCTGGGAGAACCATCCATAACTCCTTCAATCGGGTGTGCTACCTGAGGGAAGGGAAATATTGCTGGCTCGGGCTCAACACTAATTATCTCCTAGTGGGCTCACCATTAGCTAAAAGGAGAGGAACTTATTCTACCACCTTATCTAACCTCCTAATCAACTCATCAACCTCATTGCAATCCCTAAAACTATAAATTTTATTATTTGCCATCACTCTTAGAGATGCCGGGAACCTTAATTGGCCTGTTGCCCCCAATTTCTTTAATGTATCAATTATTTTCCCCATCTCCCACTGTTTGTTTAACGTTACACTTGCGAGGTCTGATCTAATCTCGAAAGGAACTCAGCCCTCTGAAAGGGTTTTTCTCTTTAATGCCGCTGCTAAAATATGCTCTTTAATCGCATGCGTAGGAAAACAACCCACAATGTTCCTAGGTTTTCCCCTCTTAGGGGGCATTTGTGCTGTGAATCTATGTACTCTATGGGTATCTTTCGCAATATCAATATCTCCCTCTCCAAGCAGGCCTTCTCGTTCTATCAATTAGACCACCAAAGCTTTCAGATCATCCCCTTCCAACCCCTCCAGCACTCTCAAAAACCTGAGATTATTTCTCTTTTGATTATTCTCCAAGGTTTATAGCTTAACCATAACCTCTTCTTCTCTTGTTCTAATTTTTTAATTTTTTTCCTTATTTTCTTCCACTACCGCTCTCAAATCTCCCACCTCTAAAACGGCAGTTCGTCCAGCTAAATCGTCAATTTTTTTACCCAGATCCTCAAAGAGATTTCTGGTTTCTAATTGGTTAATATTAGAGGTCTTGAAACCTCCCTTCAATTCTGTTTTCAACACCTTCACAATAGAGCAAGTAGCATCAACCTCCAGATTGTTCCCTCTCAATGGGTCTTCTTCTCTACTTGTTTCCAGTCCCATTTGATTAAGTCCACCCTGACCTTCCTGTAATATCTGCATCCTTGATCCTTGTAATGGAAAACAACCTTGTAGACCAGCAGAAGAGTCCGCCTGGTCATCCAATACTACATCCCCATGTGTGGTCTGAATCGAAGCCATACCACATTCAGTATCACATATCTCCGCGTTTACCTGACCACACTGGGCTATTTCCACTGATTGAGTCAGAGGGGTTACCCATGTCATGGCTTCATCAAGGCCCCCTGAATATTATGCTGAGCCATAGCCTGCTCCACCTTTTGTCCTAGCTCCTGACGAGATGGAAGAACTCTATAGTATGTTCTCAATGACAGGGTAATGTTCACCTTTGAGTTCTCCACCGAGCCTAATTTATCAAAAATGGTACTCCTTTTAACTCTACTCCCACTGTGCTGGCTGTTACTTTTAAGTACCCTTTGCTTCAAAGGGGGCTAAAGACTTACCCCCATATTCCCTTTAATTACCGTCTTCCTACCGCTTCTAAGTGAGTAGGGAGGTGCTGCAGTGGCACTACAATTCCGCCTGCAATTCAGCTTCCTCCCTCCACCTCTACCTCCTCCTCCTCCTACCAGTGTCTCCACAGTCTCCTCTGAAGGTTTGGGGAACCACTATATCAGAGCAGACACACGTACCTCTACGTTTGCTTTCAACCACCTGCTCCTTCCCCAGCACCTGCTTCTTCTCCTGCCCTTGTTCTCCTTTGCTTCGTCTCATGCAGGGATCACCTGCACCACTTCCTCGCCAGCTGCTCCCTGTGCTGGCTCTGTCGACTCTGACGTTCCTTCCCCAGAACGGGATACGCGCCGCTGCCTCTCTTCTGCGCTGGAAGTCAGCAGCAGCCCTAGACCACAGCGTGGCTCTCCCTAATCCGCAGGGTCGACGCGACCCCTCCAACGTGTCCGACCCACTGCTTCTCCTGCCATCCTCAGCCAGAATCCACCCAATCTCGGGGATGCCGCCCCTCCTCCAGCCCACCGACCTGCCGCCGCTTGCCAACCACCGTCAGTCCTTCGGTAAGCCTCTATATCCTAATTTGCCAAGTCTGCCAGAGCCCTCCCGCAGCCAGCTCCTTAGCCGGCCGCCATGTTCTCCTAGATGGGATCCCAATCATTCAATATTATATCATATTATACTCAGCAAAATCCAAATTATGCTTCACTAAGGATTGTGCGTTGAGTGGACTACAGCTGAATGATTTCAATGAGATTATGTGTGAGGCTCCCTGGGAGCTTACAGTGTGGCTGGTTGGGATGGTGGGATATGTAAGAGTGAGTTTACAGACAGTGCACTGAGTGGGACCAAGTTAGGGCTCTATAGTAGTGCAGCTTGTATTCTTACCAGCTGTGTTCAGTGCCAACAGATCCTCCCTTGAGTTTCTCACTGAGGACGATAACCCTGATGAAAAAGGGGTAGAGGTTTTGACGCTGGGCACAGACGGGCGCAGATGGGCTTTCCTTTGGTGGGGCCAGTGGCACACCCACTGCACATGCCCACTACGCAGACGCTCTTCCATATGTTTTAAATAGCCCTTGGAGGACAGGGGGTATGTCTCAGAATGTGGCTGCAATTGATGTTTCCTGCGTGTAGCAGTGTCTTGTGGCAAACTAGTGGGGAAATTAAAAACAGCAACGTCATCAGTTCTGCAGCAGCCTCTCCTGCATAGGACTGATACTAGCAACTTAAGTAAAATTAAATAAAAAATGCAAAATTCCAAACACATAAAATTAATAAAATTGGGCAAAGACCATTTCTATGATAGCGCCTGCGCTAACCGGAGCCAGGCAACTTCAAACAATGGCACTGTTGTGCATGAAGGTAAAGAAAATAATGCAAGCAATCCAAGCAGAGTGGAGTCAGTATCGCCGATTTTGAAACTGCGCTGATGTGGTTCCATATGTTTTTAAATAGCTGTCGACGGACAGGAGGTGTGTCCCGGGTGCGTGGCTGCAATATTCCTTAAACGCAGCTCATCTCCTGACATCTGGAGCTTCAATGGTACCCTCTAGATAAAAGAATCCAGTTCAAAGCCCTTTTAATTACCAATAGAGCTCTCTCTAAGAACAGCCCAACCTACCTTCAAAACCTGATTTGGTCCTCTATGAATAGTCACAAACTGCGAAATGCCAGTGTCACCTTAATTCAGATCTCACAATTCGCAAGCAGTGGTTGTTACTTTGCACTCCTGTCTGCAATCCTCTGGAATAAAATGCTTCAAGCGCTCCCAGCCAATCCTAATGCTTCTCTGAGCAGCGTCTCGATTGGCCGCAGGGCTGCCTGGGAGGCTGTGCCTGCCTGCAGTGATGAGGGAAAGAGGAGCGCGTGGCAGCGGGTCAGGTACGTTTTTATTTTTATTTAGTTATTTTTATTTAATGTCTCTCCCACCCCTGCGCACCGCAGCCTTCCTGCCCCTTCAGAGCACAGCGAGCCCTGACTGCCATCACATCATCCTAAGAAGTTTAATCCAGTGGCAAAAATTGCCCCTCGAAAATAGATGAAGAGCTGCACCCTTTGAGGAGTTTTTTATCACTTGCTTCCTCTGTAGCAAGTCTCGAGATGAACTCTAACCCGAGGCTCTGGTGAATGTTGCACACAGTGGCGTCTAAATGTCTACCTCACATAGCAATGTATACGAATGAAGCAGGTGTACGCAACTACATTAAGGGGTGATTACAGTGGCTCTATGAGAAAATGCTGGCAAAACAGAACCAGATGGTGCATTCTGCAGCAAACTTCTCACATCAATTGGCCAAAACCCATGTGATTCTGCAAAAAAACTTGCACAGCTAAAATCGTGTCCCTAGGCATAGGCTCAAAATCAGACAACCAAACCTGCTGTGCATGCTGCAGTGGATGTGGGTATGCCCTTGCAGGCAGAGAGGGCAGGTAGCCAGAAGGTGTACCATAGACAGACCCTATGCCTCCTCTTTTAAGTATCAGGCTTCTTTCAGGCTGCTGCAGCCAAGGGTAAAGCCTAAGGCCAGGTGCAACTAAAGCTGTGGGCACAGGGAGAGTTGGGTGTGGCTGGCTTATGCTCCCAAAGTCCACAAATGAGATGCCAAGGTAGGTAGCATCCGTCTGCCATTGCCTCAAATAGCTGCATCGTGATAACAGCCTCATGGGGTTTACTTTATGTGAAATTGTGACTCTTGCATGTCGTGGTGTGCCTTATTAGGGTATTGCAGTTTACATAGCACTTTGTGCATCTATCTGGGGAAAAGATAAAGATGCAGGCATGCGTGTCATATCTAATTACAGTATTGTGACATGAGGTTGATCCTGTGACTAATATAACATTGATATTGTTAGTGAGAGGTTAAAGAAATGCAAGTAAGTGGCCTATAGTCAGTGCCTCTGGAATTATGGGATTCTGGACCCACAGTGATTTTCGCATAATTATAGATTTGCTGCATTTGCCACACAATCCATCATTTGTTGCATAATCTGTAGATTTTAAGAAACAAATGTTTCTAGCTCAGACCGTTCAAATGTTACTAAAAATGTAGTGACACGTGTTGTCGAGCAGTAGAAGATTCTACGCAAAGATGGACTGGTCACCCTTATGTTGCTTATTGCTATATTTTAGTGCTAAACCCGTAATAGTGAGGTCCAGCCAATGCCCAGACGGTGTTACCAAATGTACCAAACAAAATGATGACATATTGGAGTAATACGATAGCAAAATGTGCTGCGTTATGATTCATAATTTGCCTTTTGCTACTGCATAATTTACTCAACTCTGCCACATAATTTGGCTCTCTCTTGCAGCACAGTGGCCATCCCTATAGTGACTACTGCCTAGTGTGAGCGCTGAGACACATCAATAGAAACTCAGTATTTCCCTTAGAGTTAATATACAGGAGGGCTGGCTGAATTAAACGTTCAATCGAAATGTTCAAATCGCCCATCACTCCTCTATGACAGATGTGAACAAGCTTTGACAAAGTGAATAGGTATGGCTTTGATATGATAAAGCAGAGAAAGTGGGTTTATGCATATATGTGCTTGCATCTGTTAGCTCATCAGTGTCAAACCTGTTGGCTTTGCAAGGGTTTTTTGGTGTGACAACAGAAGAGGAAGAGGTGTGGATAAGAGTTAGGTGGAGAATTCACCAAGAAGAGTGATACATTGAAAAAATGGAACTAAACCTAAATGGAACTTCAATTGGAAAGACAGTGAGGGGAGAACAATGGGGAAGATAGCAATTTTGTCATCACACATTAAATTGTTTAGTGTTCAATGAGTTGATAAATAATTCAACATGCTCTGCAACACAAGTAGTCATTGGAAGTGGAGTGATACACCAAATAGCCAACAGCATGAGATGGAAGTACTCTTGAGATGGAAGTACTCCTCTTGGGTGGAGGCAAAGCCAATCAATTTATATTTTAAAGAATTGGTAACAATAGGGGTTGTTGGAAGCTCTGCTGTGAAGCCAAACCTAAACATTTGTAAAACCACCTTGCAGGGCAGGGCATAGTTTGGTTGGGTAGACAATACTACCTCTGCTCTGTTGAATTGGTGTACTTTGCATCTGATATCAAGATGACAAAAGAAGGAAATAGGGTCATTTTAATGTTCCTGCACAAAGATAAACTTCTCTAACTGCTGCCACCCGGGCTCCTTTTTGACGTCACTACTACCACTGTGTATTGAACATTCCCTGTGGAAGAGTTAATTTAGAAGCTGTTCTCTTTAATTCTTAATTAAAACCATGGTGGAGGATGATTCTTTTACGAGGACCGTTTTCGTTCTCAGACTGTTTTTTTACTTTTGAACCTATGCAGTAATACTTAACTGTAGCATCAAGACAAGAAAAGACCCAAAGTGCTGGTAACCCCACGGACAGCTTGAAGAACACTCTCTTGGGCTTGGTATACAACATTCTTTGTCGGACTTGATCTGATTCTTGAATGCTCATGGACGAGCAAATTTTGTTAAACCTCGGTTCATTGGTCTGCAGTGGTAGGAATACTCCCCTCCCCGGGAACTCATGGAGGTAGTGAGACATCTAACTGTTGTGATTGACTACCTAGCTACATTTACTCCCGCATATAGCCAAGGGTGACCAAGGAGCACAATATCAAAGGATTGAAGGGAAGAGCAAATGCCTTCATTAGCCAAGCTACATAAAATAGTCTTGTACTTGGCAGGTCAGACTCATGTCTTGGTTATCTTCATTCTCTATAATTTGGACTCCCGGGTGTAGCTATAACACATCTGTCGAAGGAAGAGAGCCTGACTTCCAGAGTGATCCTAAATAGAGAGATCTGTTCACCAGAATTATTAGTTAATATCAAACATTCATGAATTGTAAGGTCTAATAGAGGTCAGCAAGGAAAGAAAGATAATCTCACATGGAAACATATATTGGTCAGTTAAATATCTACTTTACAAGTATACAGTATGAGTGGTTATTTCCAGAAACAGCACGATTGCACATCATCTATAGGTTCTAAAGCTCGGTTTATTGAGCCCCCTAAGATCTTTGATCTGAAAATGAACAGCAAACACATGTTTTGCCCTTCTTGGCTCGCAGGCCTGTGGCTTTTTCAAGGCTCTCTGCAATGGAGTTGGTTTTCTCCAGCTGTGAAAAAATACATAGTGGCGAATTAAGTATGAGCGTCCTTGGTAAAAGGAGTCTGAACTCTGTGGGGGTCTTCTAAGTGGGATGTGATCTACATGTCTGCAAAAACCTGCTCAAAATGGGTGGCAACGTGCGGCTAATTATTACACCCTGAAACTGTTTAGCATGAAACGAAAGTGACATTTTGATCCAGTCTCACCCATCAAGAATGTTACTCTGAGAGACACAAATTGCAATCTTGTCTAGCACAAAGGAAAATTATTTAGGCGTGGGTGCGGATTACATAACCTTAGCAATAGTACACCTGCAGAACTTCCTCCTACTCACACTAAGGCAACAACAGAACCTTCTATGGGTACAAGGTTGCTTAGCTACAGCCCTGTTCACTTCAAGTTTCATTCAAGCTTTACCATTGTTTCCTAACATGTGACCCTGGTTATGAGTCATGAACATACCCCAGGCAGCAGCATACAGAAGCTGCCACTTTGTATGACCATCTAACTCCACATTATCACAGATAGTCTCTCAAGGACTTGGCTTTCTCACTTGAAACTAATTAATTCTGGGTATTGTAGTCTTCGTTTGTGTCCATTAAAGTAATTCGACTATGACGTCTGGAAGTAATGAGTAGTTTAAAAGCCCAGGATTGGAAACAGTGTCTGTAGTGACAAGGAGTGAGGTGTTCACCCTACAGCAATTGGCTGGGGGAAATCTGTATGCATGGGAAAGCTGAAAGAAAACCTGTTAATATAAAGTGTGGACCCACTTGGATTGGGTCTGCCTATAAGAGGTTTAGCCACCTAAGCTTTGAAGTTATGGTAAAGTGTTCCAGAGCCACATATCCACTGTTGAACTGCCACTTTCTTGAGATTTGTTTTGACGTTGATGCCATAGCATATTCAAAATATGGGCTTGAGCTCTAGTTTTTGTCAGAGATAATACAAACTAGGCTAGTATGAGTATGTACACTTATGAAGGCATGCTATAGTAACAATAAACAGATCGGGTAATAATTCATTAAAATTAAAAACATACACATATCTTAGAACAACTAAAGCTCATAGTTGATTTATTTTTATTATTCTTTGACTAATGTTTTAGCCAACAGGTGCTTTGCCCTCTCTTAACCCTCTCTGGCTTCCTCAAGGCTTTTGTTTAGGCACTTTAGTCATGTGGTAATTGTAATCAAAAGATGCAGAGTCTCATGTGGGATTGTGCTACTGAACATCATCCTCAAATATTATGGTATACTACTATCGAGGACACAATATTGAGGGACCAAATATTAAAAAGTAAATGCATATGGAGAAGTACAGATTTACTATTCCTAGCTCCAGCTCTGCACACCTTGAAGGTATACGTACAATGTAGGCACGTATATGTGGGGTTAGGTATAGAAAATTGTGACTTAATTACCTGTCTATATTATATTGTTGATATTCTGTCTCATCGATATTGTTGATTCGATATTAAGGGCGGTCACACCGTCTTGTGGTCAGTGTTTTCTTAGAGCGTTGGGGTCGGCAGGGAGACTAGACATGTATCCATCTCGAGATCTGGTAGAGAAATGTTAATTTTGAATTTGCTGCTCTAAGTTGCAAAGAGCAAACAAGTGCAATGAATCACATTGACAATGGTAAAAGTGGTAGTCATATTTTTTTATCTCGGACAGATACTCATATTGAAGTGGTGAGTGTATCCCAGTTCACCTTGTCAAGGTTCAATATCTGTCAGTAAGGTGCAACATGTTGGTCTGCTTTAAGCAAGGGTGCCCATTGTAAGCCCAGACGGGCCATATTCATGCCTGATTTTCAGCATGTCTGCATAATAGACATGCATACATAAAATGTATCCAAATGGATATCATTTACATACTCAG
Source organism: Pleurodeles waltl (assembly GCF_031143425.1). Classification (NCBI taxonomy): domain Eukaryota; kingdom Metazoa; phylum Chordata; class Amphibia; order Caudata; family Salamandridae; genus Pleurodeles; species Pleurodeles waltl. The sequence goes on along the minus strand of NC_090446.1, from coordinate 93,679,623 downwards.
TGGCTATCCAGTTCGTCTTGTGTGGATCCTGCTCTGCTGGACCTGAGTTGGACACTCTGGAACTTATTTAAAGTGATATACCCCACAATTTGTCACATTGGTTCAGGTTCTCAGTCTTTATCTGTAATCCTTACTTGCTATCTTTGTAAACAAGAAATAAAATTACATGAACATGTGTTTTCTGCTGCTAATGTATGTAGGAGGCTGGCCTGGATTATAGTGGGTACCTGATGGTACTTACACCTTGTGCCAGGTCCAGTTATTCCTTATTAGAAGTGTTCCAGAAGCTTAGGCTGATAGAGGTAGCTATAGCAGAGCAGCTTACGCTGAACTATGAGACATGCAAAGCTCCTACTATACCACTTAAATCATATAGGTACTATATCATAAGAAAGACAATACTCAGAGTTACTAAAAATAAAAGGTACTTTATTTTAGTGACAATGTGCAAAACAAATCTCAGAAGATATACTCCCTTAGGAGGTAAGTAAAATACACAAAATATACACACAAACCAAAATCAGGTAAGTAAAACAGTCAGAAAGTAGTGCAAAGACTGTAGAATACAATAGGCCTAGGGGCAACATAAACCATATACTAAGTGGAATGCGAACCACGAATGGACCCCTAGGCTAATGTAGTGTGTAGAGGGTCACTGGGAGTGTAAGAAAACACTAAGGGTGTCCAAGATACCCCACAGCAAGACCCTGAAAAGTAGGAGTAAAGTACTACTATTTCCCCAGAAACACCCTAAATTTGTGATAGAGGATTTTGCAAAGACCACAACAGACTGCAAAGCACTGAAGATGGATTCCTGGACCTGGGGATCTGCAAAGGAAGGGGACCAAGTCCAAGAGTCGTGAAAGTGTCCGGGGGCAGGAGACCACTAAACCCCAGATGAAGGTGCAAAATGGCTGCCTCCGGATGGAAGAAGCTGAAGATTCTGCAACAACGAAAGGTGCTAGGAACTTCTCCTTCATGCAGATGTCCCACGGAGTGCTGGAGGATGCAGATTTGTTTTTTTGGCAAAAGACCACAAACAAGCCTTGCTAGCTGAAAGAGTTGTGGTTGAAGGAAAAGGGTGCTGCCCGGGCCCAGGAAGGACCAGGGTGTCGCCACTTGGGAGAGAAGTCAGAGGGGGTCCTCAGCAACATAGAGTGCCCATGCACAAGAAGGTAGCACCCGCAGAAGTCTTTGAAAATGGGTTCAAGAAGTCTGAACACAGCAGTCATCTCAACAATTATAAAAGAGGGTCCCACAAAGCCAGAAATCAACTCAGGGAGCTGAGCATTGCAGGACAGAGTGCTGGGGACTTGGGCTAGGTTGTGCACAAAGGATTCCTTGGAAATGTGCAGAGAAGCCCTAGCAGCTGCAGTTCATGCGGTGCACAGGATTACTGTCTGGAGAGGGGAGGCAAGGACTTACCTCCTCCAAATTTGGACAGTTGGACCACTGGACAGTCTGGGTCACTTGGGTCCACCACTCATGTTCCAGGGGCCACACTTGTCAGGATGAGAGGGGTCCCAGAGTACCGGTGACACTGAAGTTTGGTGCTTGCTGGAGCAGAGGGAAGATGCTGTCGACCCACAGGAGATTTCTTCATGGCTTCCAGTGCAAGATGAAGGAAGGCAGCCCCCAAAGCATGCACCACCAGGAAACAGTCGAGAAAGCCAGCAGAATTAGGTGCTACAATGTCACAGGTAGTCTTCTTGCTACTTTGTTGCAGTTTTGCAGGCGTCCTGGAGCAGTCAGCAGTCGATCCTTGGCAGAAGTCGAAGAGGGAGATGCAGAGGAACTCTGATGAATTCTTGCAAGTCATTATCTGAGCAAAAGCCCACCGGAGGGACCCTAAATAGCCCTCAGAGGAGGATTGGCCACCTAGTCAGGTAAGCACCTATCAGGAGGTGTCTCTGACATCACCTGCTGGCACTGGCCACTCAGAGGCCTCCAGAGTGCCCTCACACCTCTGGATTCAAGATGGCAGAGGTCTGGGACACACTGGAGGAGCTCTGAGCACCACCCCTGGGGTAGTGATGGACAGGGGAGTGGTCACTCCCCTTTCCTTTGTCCAGTTTCCTGCCAGAGCAGGGAGTGGGGGTTCCCTAAACCGGTGTACACTGATTTATGCAAGGAGGGCACCATCTGTGCCCTTCAAAGCATTTCCAGAGGCTGGGAGAGGCTACCCCTCCCCAGCCTTTAACATCTATTTCCAAACAGAGAGGGTGTGACACCTTCTCTCAGAGGAAATTCTTTGTTCTGCCTTCCTGGGACTGGGCTGCCCAGACCCCAGGAGGGCAGAACCCTGTCTGTGGGTTGGCAGCAGCTGTAGCTGCAAAGAAAACCCCAGAGAGCTGGTTTGGCAGTACCTGGGGTCCATAGGGGTGCTCCGGGGGTGCATGGATTTGGCTCCCAAATACCAGATTGGAATTGGGGGGATAATTCCATGATCTTAGACATGTTACATGGCCATGTTCAGAGTTACCATTGTGAAGCTACACATAGGTATTGACATAAATGTAGTGCACGCATGTAATGGTGTCCCCGCACTCACAAAGTCCAGGGAAATGGCCCTGAACTATGTGGGGCACCTTTGCTAGTGTAAGGTTGCCCTCACACTAAGTAATTTTGCACCTAACCTTCAGCAAGTGAAGGTTAGACATATAGGTGACTTATAAGTTACTTAAGTGCAGAGAAAATGGCTGTGAAATAATGTGTGCGTTATTTCACTCAGTCTGCAATGGCATCCTTGTAAAGGTTTGTCTGAGCTCCCTAAGGGTGGCAAAAGAATTGCTGCAGCCCATAGGGATCTCCTGGAATCCCAATACCATGGGTACCTCGGTACCAAATACTAGGGAATTATAAGGGTGTTCCAGTGTGCCAATTAAAATTGGTAAAAGTGGTCACTAGCCTATAGGGACAAATTTAAAGTCAAAGAGAGAGCATAAGCACTGAGGTTCTGATTAGCAGAGCCTCAGTGAGACAGTTAGGCACTACACAGGTATACACATTCAGGCCACAAACTATGAGCACTGGGGTCCTGTTTAGCAGGATCCTAGTGAGACAGATAAAACACACTGACAAATAGGGTTTTCACTATGAGCACTGGGGTCCTGGCTAGCAGGATCCCAGTGAGACAGTAAAAACACACTGACATATACTCACAAACAGGCTAAAAGTGGGGGTAACAATGCTAGAAAGAGCCTACCTTCTCACAATATGCACCTTTAAAAGGATGCTGAATGAAGAATTTAGCAATTTCACTGAAAGATTATGAATGGTTACAAGAGTTCTATTTAGGACATAACGTCTAATGTTCAAAGACCATACAGAAACAAGCATTCCATCAAATACATACGCAAATTATGGCACATTTTATTGAACTCACAAACAAATAAAATTTAAAAAAAATAATAAATAATAATAATAATAGGAAGGTTCTAAATTCAATTGAAGCCACACACTCTACATAGCATATTCTATTTGATGCACCTGCACGGCTCCCATGAATCAATTTGAGGGCACCAATTTAATTTTTAACCTCCAATTTCAAATTCCTTCACATTTATAGTATGTTTTAAAATGTTCAATTGTACACTGAGCCACTTTATTTATATACATTTTATTAAACTGTTACTATTAGTTAATTTTCTGAGTGGTCACAGACCCCCTGAAAAGGCTTTGTGTACCCCAGGCATCCCCAGAGTACAGGTTGGGAACCACTACCTCACTGTTTAAGTTTACAGCCACTACTGATAATACTTATTAAATAACCATCTATTGATCATAAAACATATAAGTGACAATAAAACATTTCTGGAAGTCCCTTCAAGGTTAAAATACTTAAAAAATAAGGGATATGACAAATTGTTAAACCCAAAAGGCTAGCTCTGGCATAGATGAATTACCCGGATGATAACTAGAATAAATATATTCTGAGGAGGTGGGGTCTGTAAAAGAGAAATCAGCAAAAAGAACAAGAAGGGCAGGATTTAAAAAGAAAAGTAATAAAAGTGCGTAGGCGCAGGATGGCTGACATGTTAAGTTGATTTAGGTTTGAGCAGTGGTTCTTAACTTGTGGTCTGACGACCCCTTGGGGTACTCAAAATCTACCTTGGGTATGTGACTGCTTAGAAAAATAAATAATTAACATACTAAAAAGTGTGTAAAAATAAAGAAGCAAAATGTAAAGTAGAAAGTTATAAAATGTGAAAGAATTTGAAACTGGTGGCTAAAAATTAAGTTACTATCCTTAGGCTGATTTGTGGGAGGAGTGCAAGCGCATCAAACGGATGTTGGACAGTATGTGGGGTAAATTGAATTGAGAAAATCTCCAATCCTCCCATTAACATGAAACGTTGGTGTTTTTAAAAAAAAGTTTGTGAAATAAATAAAATATTTCATAGTTTGTGTATTCGTTTGATGAATGCTTATTTATGCATTTTTGTGTATTTGTTTGCAGCTCTAACATCAAAAATGCTTAGGCTTGGGTTCTCGGCTTCCAGTAACAACTTAGTGGTGGTGGTGCCCAGAGTCCTAAAACCAACAAAAACAGGGTCAGACAAAGGGGAGGAAGAAGGCAAAAAGGTTGGGGGTAACCCAGCCTCTTTATTAGGTGAGTATATAGTGGGCTGGGCCGGCCTGGTTGGCTATTTATAGGGGGCGAAGTCATTAGAAGCTTGTTTTGGAAGGTCTTTGCCCGCTTTATGATAGTCTCTGCAGCACCTTGGGGTTTATTGCTGTGGATCCAAGACAGGTATAAGGGGAGAGAGAGAGATTCATGGCGTGAACATCTTAGCTTGGGCTACTTTGAGTTACTGCCCACCGGTGTGTGAGCACCCATCTATCCAAAGTGATCCCCAGTGCTGTAGCACTACACCTAAGGGAGCATGAAATGATACATTTAAAAAAAAAAACGAATTTCCTCTCTCAAGGTCTGCTTAACAAACTATTTTCCTTACTCCAGGTTTAATTTATGCTTACTCCTGACTTCCCAGGAGTAAATTGCATCTATTCATGAAAAAAACATATGAATGGTACCCCCATTCTTTATCTCACCCTCTCCATCCCTTCGGGGCCAAACAGCAGCAACCTATTCCGTCTTGCTTCATCACTGCAGCAAACCAGGAGGTCTTCGTCGGTTGCTAGGTTGAAAATTAAGTAAACACATTTTATTCCCAATTTATTTTCTTTCTTTTTGAGTAGCTGGAAAAACACCCCGGCCTGACCTGCCGGTGTCCGGGCTCCTTCTCATTAGGCTAACGGCGTATTTTGAGATGGAGGTTGCGCCCCCCCTTCGGCTGAAGGAGTATGGCCGCACGGTGACTGCTGCTCATTACAGCGTCAGGTGGATTGAATGCGTAATCTCGTTATCTCTACTGAGTGTTCGTAGGTGGGTATAATTGCATTCTCTCCACTGAATGGCCATGCAATAAATAGCCTGCAACATAAATTATAGCTGCTTGTGGCTTTAGGGAAGCAAAATAAATTGTGGACGAACCGCCTCAATCCTTCTCTTGATTCGTGAAGCCTGTGCGCAACTTCCTTCCTGGCGCTCCTTCGACGGGTTACAGGGGTCGCACGGTATTTTGATGCACGTGAGCAGGGCTAGTATTTAAGGGTCTGATTATATGCGGTATGTAAACTGAGATTCTTGCAGAGATCACAAGTGCGAGTGGACCGATATTTACCGAACTCAGCAATTACCAGGCGTGATAAAGAACAAACTTTTTTAAGTGTCAACAGATCAAATCTGCCAGAATTTAGCAAGGGGAAAACAGACCAGTATTTAGTCGGACGTATGGATTTTGATGCACCGCCAAAATCCATATATTATTCCCTAAACCTCTGAATAAGCAATAATTTGACAAACAGCTCAGTGAGAAATTTGTATCGCCTCAGCTTCCGACAGACCCAGTCATAATCAGGCCCTAAACCACACAAATACTGTGTTTCAAAATTTAGTTTCATTTTCCTCATTTTATTCCCAACAAAATTATCCATTTTTGGTACTTGGCGCCTCGTTGTCATCCGTTTTCTATGTTGTTGAGCGTTGTCAGTTACACCTGTGCTCCAGGGGGCAGAAAAATGATTGCGCCCTATTTTGTCAGTGGCATATCCCGGTTTGTCCTTTTATAAATGTGGTCACAATAGATAGAACACACATGTAGAAGAAAGATTTCATAGTGATTCCCATTATAAGTGATTTGGAGAGATTGAGTTTTGCAAAGTCACTTGGTTTATGGCCGTCTGATGACCTTTTGTAAAATACAAAACCCATTTTACAAGTCCGAAAAGTTTTTCCTACTCGTAAAATGGGTTTTAAGGCCAATACAGAACCTAAATATGAAAGGTGCCTAAAAAGGGATATTAATTCCAAATTATAATTAAGTGCACAGTTAATGACACCTCAACGGAGGTGATAACAGAGAAAGGGTTCCCTTAGGATCACTTCCCCTTTGAGACTTGTGTTGGCAGCCGCGGGTTAGCCAACAGTGGTTCGGGTTACCATTCCCTTCTCTTCCTGCTGTTGTCCCAAATAGAAAAGTTCTTATTCTTTTAAGGCAGCAGAGGTCCTTTTAAGTCCCCCGCCACCCTGTCTGCCTTCACTCCATTTGCCAACTCCTAAATCAGGCCCTCTCCCTGGAAAGTCATAGTGAATAAAGAATAGTTGTTTAAACTATTATCCCCAGGTACTGCCAGTGGTTAGATTATTTGCGAGCATTGGTCCCTTCAGCTTCTAGGTGTTCGATTGCCAGTAGCATTCCTGAAAACCTGAGGCTGGCGCAGCTTTTCAAGCCTAATAGTGCCAATGTTGATGAGTTCTAAAGAGTAGTAACTTTACATCCATAGAAATAGTCTTTCTTCAGATGTAAATTGCTACTTTTTTGGTAAACCAGCCACTTTATATATATTTAAATTCCAATCTAAAAAATAAACAAGCTTGAACCTCATAATAACATCAGTAGGATGAGAAAAACACCACTGACACAGCAGAGTGGACTCCGGACCCGTAGACACAACACCAAGCCAAGACTGCATTTGTTTGGGGCATGCCACGCACAGTCTTGTTCGGTTTGTGAGCAGCCACCCTCTTCTGACTCATCCCTCTATTCCCGCTGTCCAAAGCCTTGCTTTACTTCAAAATGGTGCAGTCGTATGAGTGATGGTCAGCAACTCTGCAAGAGGCTAAGGTCATTAGGGTTGTAGAGAGCATCCTTAGGAGCCTCAGTTTCAGTCTTTGGAGAGATACTGTGATGAACACCTGCCAGGAGTCACCACTGAACCTTGAAGTGCCATCATTGTTTAAGCCAGTCCCACTCTTCTAAATCTTCGGATTATAAGTGACAGTTTGTACTGCCTTATGCTCCTATTTTGCTACTTCTCACAGAATTTTTTCAGCAAGTGATTGATCAGGCAAAATTAGTAGGTTTGAAGTCTCTCCTTCCATCCAGCTCAGGTGGGGAAATTGTTGCGTAAGGAGCTGCTAGAGCTAAAGGAGATCTGTAACAGAGGGGATTATTATTTTGGAAAATGACTGCAGTGAATGTTGTGGGCACGACGGTGAATATTGTAGCTAAGTCCTCCAACTCATACTTCTAACCCTAACCGTACTCATACACTTGTTCCTAGTCACACTGCTACTTATATTCCTAAACCTAACCCTATGCCTACCCCTAGTTCTCCTCCTACACTGGCTATGTCTATCAATGTCAGCGAAGGATGGTGTATTCAGCTTGCATGTCTATAATAGAGCAAATGGTCTCTTTCTTACCATAAATATCCTTCAGCTGACTCTGGGCTGTGGCAGTAGTTGCTTTATCATTGCGAGCAGCTCAAAACCACCTCTCAGCCCCTTGTTGGAAGGCAAACAACTCCCCAAAATTGCTGTTGTTTTATCTTTCCCTTGCAAGGGCCAGGCTCTCCAGTTCTCAGCTGGAGTACCTGTCTAAGGAATTGGCTAAATCCGTGACACCAGTTCTTTACCCCGGCTTGGGCGATGAGTTTGGTTCTCAAAGATTTTGGATCCTCTTCATCTGCATGGGGTCAGAGCAGCCCTTTCAGGGAGTGTGTCATATCTTTGGTGCCACAGATGCTAAGAAGTGCCAGTTCCAAACTGGCCCGTCCCACCTCTGCCCACAGCTTGTCCACCTGAAGTCACTGGGGGTGGTCTCCTGGAATTCTTCAATTCCTGAAGTACTCTGTCTCAGAAGTTTGAGTTCTTCAAGTCATGGAATCTGATTACTATCCTAGTCCTTATGTTTACAACATTCATGTCTCGTAATATATTCAACACTGCACATAAATCAGGTGAAATCATTAACTGCTTTCCCTTTGATAAGGCAGCACACCTTTTGCTGTTGTCATGTAAAATCAAGCCGCTGTGTATTGTAGTCGCGACAAACCCTATGTGCACCATCTACCAGTGATGTAAAGTAAAAAACTTGGGGAACCCTCCTGACAAATGTGGTAGGATGGTTGTAAATGTTTACTTATTCTAGTCACCTCATAGTTATTTACAACAAAGCCTACTGCTGAGGAAGTTGCCTGAAAGATGCAGTGCTACAGGTTGTCTTTTCTGTGTGATGCCCTTGCCTGCTAATGTGCAAGGGCCAAATATTCTGAGTCTGTCCTCCTCAAACAGAGTTGACTTTGCTTGATATCACATCCACTCAATGTGATTTTAGTAGTGCTTGGTAAACATGAAAGGCCCGATTCACAAAGGTAAACTTACACCGAGGTCTAAGTTTAGACATAAAGGGGGTCATTCCAACCCTGGCGGTCATCGACCACCAGGGTGGATGACCACGGAAGCACCGCCAACAGGCTGGCGGTGCTTCCCTGCCCATTCTGACCGCGGCGGTAAAGCCGCGTTCAGAAAAGGGGATCCTGCGGTTTCCCGCCGGATTTCCCCTGTCTGGGCTGAATCTCCATGGCGGCGCTGCAAGCAGCGCCGCCATGGAGATTCCGACCCCCTTCCCGCCACCCTGTTTCTGGCGGTTTTTACTGCCAGGAACAGGATGGCGGGAACGGGTGTCGTGGGGCCCCTGGGGGCCCCTGCACTGCCCATGCCACTGGCATGGGAAGTGCAGGGGCACCCTAACAGGGCCCCAGCATGATTTTCACTGTCTGCTTAGCAGACAGTGAAAATCGCGACGGGTGCAACTGCACCCGTCGCACCCCTGCAACACCGCCGTCTCCATTCGGAGCCGGCTTCTATGTTGCAGAGCCTTTCCCGCTGGGCCGGCGGGTGCTCCTTTGGCGGGCGCCCGCCGGCCCAGCGGGAAAGCCAGAATGGCCTCCTCGGTCTTTTGACCGCGGAGCGGCCAAATGGCGGTGACCGCATGGCGGCCGCGGTCAGAATGACCGCCAAAGTCTACAATTTGACCGGAATTCTAAGTTTCAAAATGTCCATGCAGTGTTCAGTGACAGTATTCTTTTTAGCCAAAGATTATGGGCCTGATTTAGAGTTTGTCAGATGGGGTTACTCCTTCACAAACGTGACGATATGCTGTCCACCTTTTTGGGAGCCCATAATATCCTATGGACATCGTAATATGGGGGGGGGGGTGTTTGGGATATCCGTCACATTTACGACAGAGTAACCCATCAACCAAACTCTAAATCAGGCCCTATGTTCATGATTTGTTTCAGTTTATCACAATTCATACTGTTTGGTAATGCAACCCTTACTTTATATTGATTTTAATAGCATCAAATGCTCTTTTACTTTGTTTGTAATAGGAATATAAGGAATTTTATGGTAGGGCAGAGAAACCTGATATGCATTACAATCGTTTAAAGTCCACTGTCTTGCTGACTGCATCTATAGTACCATAAGGAGTGGTTTTGTTAATACAGTGTCGCTTTAAGGATTTTTGGGGCTCTGGGGCCAAAAAATGTTTTAAGGCCCTTTGTTGATAACAACTTTGAATTTTTAGCACCCACTTCTGTGCTAATTATACCACAAAAACAGTTGAAATATATCTTTGCCACGATCCCACTAATCATTAAGATGATGGGGGGCAAACAGAGACAGAGGTAGAAGTTGGCAGTGAGTAGAAGAGAAGTACAGATATAGAAAAAATAGAGGTGAGCTAGAAGGAGATAAACACTACTTTACAAGGGGAGGGTAAAGGGCACCCTGGGCAATTGGTCACTTTGTCCATGCCTTAAAATGCATTTGCTTGAATGCAATGAACTATGTCCCCACCACAGGCCCACTACCATGATTTGCTGCTCACATGTTGGACATGTACGTTTGCGGAGAAACCTCCGATGATGCCCTGGTGGTGATGTCTAGTGCAATACATTTCCATCTGTTCTTAGGCAATGGTGAAACATTTTCCACAATGGCAGACAGAATCTTCAGCTATCAGTACCTTTTATCTCAAACTAGGTCTTAGAAAAAACAGCAATGAGAGCTCAGAACTTTCTTCTGGCCCACATTTGCCCTCCTCACAATCTTTTCTATTTCAGGATAAACTTGAAAACCTATTTGTTTTAATCCCTCTCTCAGGTTTGACATTGACTGTGTCCTTTCGATTTTGAGTCTTATAATTCTATCCATTTTTTTTGCTCACTTGTCATTTTCATTTGTTGTTCTTGGCAGACTTTCAGAGTACTTTCTTTACTCCGTAGTCCCGGAAGCACAATATAAATCTGACAAATAAATACAAAATTGATATGCACTGTTCTTTGCAAACGACAGCACAGACATGCCAATTGGTGGATTAAAATACAGTCCATTTTTGTCTGCAGTCTCTCTCCCTTCTTGATCCAGACCTCAAAGGAATTTCCAGTTCATTGTAAAAAAAAGAACAGGTAAGTAGCTACATAGTTGTTCTCAATGATAATTCCAGAAATTTGTCTCCCGTAATATCCGAACATTTCTGAAAGGCAAGAGCCTTAGAGGTTAATGTTTTAGGAGGGTGCTCATGTGGCACAATGCAACTTTGTGAAGCTCTTGTGGGCCCTTTTAAGATGTAGTTAATATACACTTTTTGGTATATTCACAAAGGCATTTTGAGTATGTAAAGTAATACTCTTGTAGTACTTATTTACATACTCTGATATGCCTTTGTAAATTATCTCAAAAACATCTCCACACCAATACCACCCAACATCCCACTCTCTGCATCTCACACAATCCTGCATGCCTGCTCCTCAACACTAACTGACTCACCAAACAAACCACAGAGACCTAGGACCTGCTGCACAACAATGCCCTAGACCTACTCTTTCTCAAACAAACCCAGCTGAACCCTGCATTGGCACCTGACATCGCCATAATCACCCCCTTCTAGCTACAAGACTGCCAGGCAAGACAGACTTCACAAGCATTGAGGCAGAATCGCCATCATCCACCAGAATCCCATCAGCTGCACCAAATCTAAGGACATGTCATCCTCTAACATGGAACACCTGTCATTCACGATTCACATCACAGCTAACTTCACATTAAGCAGCACTCTCATCTGCAGGCCACTGCATCTGCGCAAACTTTTCACCATCATGGACTTTGTTACACCACTTGCCCTGGATGCTAGCAAGTACATTCTACTCAGAGAGCAAGAACTTCCACCTGGAAGGTTATGCTGATCCCAACCCAGGCTCATCAACAGGAACAGCATCACTGACATGGTCTGGAACACTGTTCTCAACACCCACAGTCTGGAATACAGTAAAAGCCTTCCCAAAGCCATCAAGGATTTCAACAATTGGATTACCTCCTGTGCTGACACCCTGCCACCCCCTAACACAACAATACTACAAGATCCATATCACTGGGCAGTTGCTAAACTGATAGACTAAGACTGGTGAAACGCCAGTGCAAACAACTGGAGCACAAATGGAGAATGAGCAAGAGTAATGCAGAAAAAATCATGTTCAAATCCCTCTTGAGAGGCTACCACCAAATGAACCAGACCACCAAATGAGCTGGTCTGGTGGTCCGCATCAATGCCACTGCCAACAGCAGTAAAGAAGCCTTTGCCGTTGCCAAAGATTTTCTTCCAGGACCTCTGCACCAATCTCTCTCAATTCTTCCGTGACAAAAGCCATTTACTGCAATTTCACCCCACCAGACCCAACAGACCTCGCCAAACAGCTCCCAATCCTATCCACAGAACCAGTGTTAGCCTCATGACCTGTCATCAGTCCAGAAGAAACCAACCCCACACTAAGGTTCATCCATTCAGTGACCCGATCGAGCCCCTGAACCTGCATGCCTACTCCAGAGGACTGCAACCTATTAGCATCATGCTCATACCTATATTGAAAGTCTCCACGTCTTCCTTGAATTTTGCAGATGCTTGGAAACATGCAACTGTCCTCCCAATGCTGAAGCAGCTCTTTGCAGACACTTCAACCCTCACTAACTACAGACTGATCTCCCTGCTACCATTCCTCGATTTTCCTAGAGAAAATCATCAACAGACACCTCACCAAATACCTCAATGAACACCAACCTGAACACCACTCAGTTTGGTTTCAGGCCCAAAATAAACACAATCAAATATGACTGCTCCAACAGAGGAACACTGATTCCGGTTTTCTCAACACCAGACCTGCCTATTGAGGATCAGTTGTGCTCTTTTCTGGCCGTGGGGTTGGGGTCATTCCTTATATGGAAGAGGAAGCCTCACACAATCAATAGTGGTATGCTTCATCCTCAGCTTCTTCTCCCCACCCAAGTGGGAACAATGCCACTAGGGTGGACTAGACCACCTGCCATCTCAGAGCAGGATGGAGTTCTTAATAAGTAATTACTGGATCCAGACTACTACGCTAAAAATACCTTGTGTTGCCCTGGCATTTCACCATCATTAGTAGGGAACACAGGTATTGTTAAAAACAGAAGACAGTGATATCTCGACAATTATATTTTGAGTCACCTATTAAACAGCCAATGGCTGTGCCATTATACCTCTCAAAACAAAAGAAGAAGGGGTGGTTATTTTCTTTTGTAATGTGTAAAATGAATTATTAAATGTAGTGCACTGAAATATATCAGTAAAAGTGCACAATGAGTTCAATGTTTTATGTATGCCTCAATTAATCTTCCTTTGCAAGAATGTTTATTTTATAGTATTTTAGAACTATTACCCTTTATAATAATTTTATATTCGACAAGAATAACGTTTAAACAGATTGAGTTGAAGGTATATTCATGTTATTTTTAGTTTGGTCAAAGTGAAGGCTGAATTCTTTTTGTGTGTTGTAATCTTCAGCGTAAAAGCTTTTTTTTCTAAAGCTGCAGGTGCTGAAGTTAACAAGGAGCTCGTTGTACATGAGAGATAAGAGAGCCTGAGTGAAGGCTACAGGACAGAATCGGTATCTTGGAATTGGCAGCTACAACTTTTGAAATTCTTGAATGCAAGGTCAAATGTTAAAGGCTTCAGAAGTCTATAGTATCAATCATAATTGATATGTGATTTTGTTTTCAAATGAGAGTTTTGGTTATGATGTCATCACACCTGGAAAAATCGAGATTTAAATGTGGTTTAGATGTTGAGAGGTTCAGATTCCCTTTGTCCCTTGCCAAGAGCGAACCTTTTTGCGGTATAGACCTCATACTTTAATTTCTATGTGGCTTTATGTTGCTGCACCTCTCTTGAATAGAATCTTTTCCAGAAGTTCTGTTTGCTAACCTTTCTCAGATATTGTTTTAATATAATAATAGTTACAGAGTTAGATTCAATGGTTAGGCAAGAGAATTTAATTTTGGAATGCAGACATCACATACTTTTCCTGATTTTCTGCATTGTTGCTATCGAAGTCTTCGGGCCTCATTATGAATTTGGTGGTGTTGGCGGTCTGACTGCCATGGGGTTGGAGGTTGGACCGCTGTATTACGAGTCACGCTGGCCTATGGAGCAAAGACTGCCATAGTCCCGCCGGCACCACCAGGTAGCACAGACTGCCATGGTCATGAGGCTGCACAAACAGGCCACTAGAGCCTGTGTTTCTGCCGGACACGTTATGAGGTTGCACACCAGCAATGCGACCAAGGCTGTCCAACCTCCACATCTCAGCAGGCAGAAACACGGGCTGTAAAGGGAGCACTCACCTGCAGGCAGCCTCACATGTCCGGTGCCACCATGTAGCCCATCGCACATGTCCTGCTGCTGATCATCGATGGAGCACAAAATTCAAGCCACTGTGGGCGCAACCGACCATAAGTACACACACCTATCTGTGCCATTACTCTCAACAATTGTTCGTTGCACCATCTGTCACATCATATGGAGGTCACGCTACGGGCACCAAGTACACTTGTAATCATGTTCTGCATCAGAATCAGACTCAAAGAATGACACATACACAGTCACAAAATACCCCCTTTGGGCAGGTCACTCACACTGCACCACAACACTACACAAAAACACACATCTGCACATCTCAGGCAAAGGGACAGTGAAGTGTACACAACATCGTTTCACACAACACCAACAACACACCAACATCACATCTACAAATACTACTTACATTCCTCACATGCCATGGACTGTTGTCACAATCAACACGCATATGTATGTACGTTTCAATGAACACAACGACCACTATCATCGAAACAGCCCTGCAATGGACACACACATCACCCACATGGCAACACAGTGGAAGGTCAATGGGATGCACAATAGACAGAGAGACAAATATATCAAGATCACTATGCACACAATACCTGCACAATAGGGATGGGACCATCAGGAGCACTCACGTAAGGAGGCTGCACTGGGACGCACATCACTTTGGACATTCCCCTTAAACAACATTTGCACAGGATCTGGCCGTACATGTATCTCCAGGGACAAAAAATACTAGACCTAAATTACATCCCTATCTACACAATGTGGAAGTGCAAGTCAACAAAGCACATACAACTCCAACTGCATGGGACATACCGCTACATGAAGTAGCTGCAAGGAAAACACAGCTAAATGGACACATGCACAGTGAACTGCAAACAAAGCTAGCACAACTAAACACACTCCATGTCTGCACAAACAAAACTCAAGCTGCCACACATTAGATAAATCCATAACCCATATCGGGGGACATGTCTAACGCCATACATGCTAACATTGGACAAAACAAGATGATGAACAGTACACAATGTCATGACACCACAATTGCATTTACACTCACATATCCATACAGTGAACATACACCCTTGTATTGGGGGACACTAGCACCACCCACAAAGACAAATGCTGCAAACAACAGCAAATGGATCAGCATGCAGGCTGAAACACACACAACTGTACACAAGTCGCCCAGGAACAACATAAAGGTAGAAAAGGAATTGCAAAACAAATGTATACCAAACTAAACAACTGTTTGGGTTTATTAACTGTAATTTTTTGAAAGTCCAAGGTCATTGGCCAGTTCATATGTCTCTGCACAGGCACATCGTGGTGCAGTCACTTGACTCCTAACAGCCAGGGAACCTCCACAGAAAGGGGCATCAAGTGGGCAGGAAGGTAACACAGGGATCATCTTTGGTGGGGAAGGGGGTCACATTTGGGAGGGGTATGGGTGCTTGAGGGGGGATAGGTGTGACAGGGGAAAACCTAGAGGTTATCTTCACTGCTTTTGTTTCGTTCGCACTAGTCCGTTTTCTACTACCTTGTAGGCGCTCACCCATATATGAGTGACACGTGCATGTCGGCGTCTTCTATACTATTATTGCACAACTCGGCACCAGCACAGTAGATGAGCCTGCAGACACTTTTGCAATGCTGGGATATAAGGTTTACTTGTATTTCTCCATAACGTTAAACCACAGCAACCCTCGTCGAGTGCTTCTCTACATGTTTTGGACTTCTTTTTTATGATAAAGATCTTTTTTTAGTAAATTCCCGGCTGTTCCCAATCCATCATCATTAGCTTCGCTCCGATTGAGGGTGAAAACAATTTTTGCTCATCTCGTAATACAAGTGAATATTTTACTGACAGTTCTGCCCACATTACATTGGACTTGCACACAGTTATTTGCAACTGTTACAATTCTGTCCTTACATGTTACCCTAAAATTGACATCTTCTCTCATGGTTACGGCGTACTCAGTTGGTTTTCCTTATACGATGTTGACCCGCTCATAGTATAGTCTTTCGGCCGTGATTTGATTTGGTACAACTACTGTGTTTCCCTTCAAGTAATTTTGAGTATAGTATAAATAACTATTAATGATCTCGCCTTGCACGATAATTAAAATGTATTACACAACATATTTGAAGAGCACTTTACTAAACGTTTGAATTTTTACATAGAGAACCGCTAGTATCACATAGTCTCCATTCATGACAACATTGTCTATGTGCTAATGGGCACTATTTTTTACATGCTTATCAGGGCCATTTATCTTTGAGTACGTGAACTCCTCCAAATATAAGATATACAGTCCGCGATACGTAAGGTTTTGTTTTCTGTTATGTGCACATGGGGCAATATTACATTTTTTATATTTTTCACTGGCCTGTCACATCCATCAGTTATTTGGTAGCAATTATGCCCGTTATGGTGCTGAACCTTAATCTATCGCTTGTTTTGGTGCGAGTAGCTCCACATTAAAATTAGTACAACTTTCTTAATTAAAGACAATTTCATCACCCCTATTAACTATACTTATGGGCATCACCAACCTTCCACCCATAATGTCAACTATCAATTATAGCTTATCTTTGAAGGTTCTATGCAATACCTTACTTTTCCATTTACGTGATTGAGTAAGGTGTTTTCCATCTTAGAATAGTTCCTGTTCAGGGCAGATGAACAACACTAATATGGTTTTCTTGCCTTCTCCTCTTAAGAATGAGGAATTTCTATAATATGTCCTCTACCAGATTAGATTCATTATCAATTGTACAAGGTATGTCTCCTTCTCTGCATGAATTACTTAGTCACCATCAACAATTTTTCTTACTGTCACATGTTTTTTTTCTAGAATATTCACAGATATATCACTTTTTTCTGAGTGTCCTAACAATGCACAATAACTGATAATTTACTAAGATTGGGATGCCAGATATAGCCTACACACGATTTTATGGCTCTTGTTCGATCCCTTTTTCTTTGACCCCCCCTCTCGGTCCATAACCTTCTCTCCTATGGCAGGAGTGTATCTTAGCCCTAACATCACGCACACATTTGTATATACACAGTTTCTTTTTGCGGGCACTTAACTCTTCTGGATTTTCTAATAACTAGTGAAGCATGTGCGATGAGAAGCTTACTAGACAGAAATCCCTGTTAGTGTCATTACATCTGATTACGTAAATCGTCTTTTCTCTCACAATAACATTTATAGCCTTGAAAAAGCCTATTGACTTGGAGGTGGAAGTGAGGGTTTGGGAGATGGATCGAGGCCTCTTGGGTTTGGACAGGGGTGGAGGGAACAAGGGAAAGGTCAAGCAAAAATACTTTCTTAGGGACACAGGATGGTTAGCAGAAGAGGGTGGGATTTGGAAGTCGAGGGAGTGGTTGTCTGCTGTGTCGGTGTGGATGTCATGGATGCATGTGTGTGGGAGGTACGCTTGTGTTTGGGTGGTGTCTGTAGTGTGGGTGAGGGAATGCATTTGTGTGTCTTGGGGCTGGGAGATGGAGGTGCTGGGGGATGGAGTGGTGCATGTGTGCATGTCTGTTGGGGTGGTGTCTGCGGGTATGGTGGATGTGGTGAATGTCTGTGTGTCTTTTGGTGTGTTGCCTGTGGGTATGCTGGGTGTGGTGGGTGTGTCACTGAATGTTGCAGTGGTACCTGTGGGTATGCTTATTGTTGTGTGTGTTGTGCTGGGGGTGGTGGGGATGTCTGGGGAAGTGGTGACTGAAGTTGTGTCTGTGTGTGTCTATTGTTTGCTTGCATGCCGGTGTGTTTTGTGTTGCTTGTGTCTGTGTGTGCTGCTCTTGTGTGTTGAGGTAGGTGCTTGCGGATCAGTCTGTGTGCTTTGGGGAAGAAGGAGAAGGAGGGATTTGGATTGGGAAGAGGGAGGTGGGGGAGGATGGAAGGTGGGGGGTGACTGGCTGCCGTCAGTGTGAAGGCCAGAGCCTGAAAAGATCTCTGTAGGCCAGACATTGCACCATGAATGCCTTCCAGGAATGCATTTGTCTGCTGGAGTTGGGTTGTCAGAATCTGGATGGCATTCACAATGGCTGTCTGACCCACAGTGATGCTTCTCACTGAGGGCACAGGTGGTAACAGGGGCTGGGGCATGGGTGCCTGCTGCAAAGGAGATGCCCAACCTCTTGGGTGAGCTGGTGCGGCCAACGGGGTGGAGAGCAACAGGCAGGGTGGTAATAGAATGGGAGGGGTGGTGGACAAAGATGGTATGGGGGATGCACCAGTGAGTCCGCCACATCTAGGGAGTGTCCACCAGAAAAAGAATCCGATGATGAAGAGGATGTTCCGGTCTCCCCTTGTCACTCCCCTCACCCTCCGAGGCACTAGGTCCCTCTGTGTCTATAGTGTCTTGAACCAAGGACCTGTGGGCAGATGTGTCCCCACTTGGTTGTGTCCTGTCTCTTTCGCTTGCCTGTGCTGATGCTGCAAATACAAAGAGAAATAGATTCAGCACATGTCCATGATCACACTTGAACAACAGTTGTGATTAGCAAACAATACCATGATGTCAAGAAGGCCCCTGCAAAAAACTCCACCTAAGTGGCCCATACATGTGCCATACCATATGCATGCATGCCATTTGAATTGTCAACAGTTTCCCACAGGAAAATCAGGATCGCAGACAACTATAAATGCATGGCTGCATATGTGCAATCACAGTAACCATTCAACAAGTAGGAGACCTCATCACCCTCAAAGCTTTGCCCCGTGGGGCAGGCCTCAGATACCTGTTGTCATACAATAGTAGGCCAATTTCAAATGCATTCCCACAGATCCCACACAAGGTCATGCACACATCAATTTGTCACATACATAATGACATACATAATGACCCAACAATAAGAAATGATGTTCCAAAATCCTGTTATGTTGATGACAAAGGTACAATAGCTTGGAGAAGGTGACTTGGAAATACTCATGTCACACGGGAAGCAGTTCCACTATGCACACTTCACCAAGTGATATTTGTCGCAATAGAGTCATGGAGGTAATACTAATGTTGCTCAGATAGGCTCACAACATGAAATGTACCCCCATTGCAAATGACTTTTTCCACACATAGGTTGCCATGCACATATATGTGAGGGAATACAGACATCATCCCATCAGCACAGGTAAATCATACAGGGAACAGCAGCTTACAAATGTTTTGCTAATGAGAAATGGACACAGGCTGACATGTAGGAACAAGAATGTTGGCAACAGTGATGGCACATAAATCATGTCAATGGATATTTTCCACTTACCACAAACTGCAAACTAGCCCACTACTCTGCTCAGGGCCTACAAGGACTAAGCAAGCTCACTGATATCAGGTAGCTCATGCTCTAGCAACCTGTACTGTGATGTGAGCCACAGTGAAATAATACACACCTATGTTGCTTCTGAAGGGTAAACTCCTTAGTCATGAATGGGCCAACACATTCACACTTTGTGAGAATGATTCACTTCATGAAGTCCCTACAGGCAACTGCCAGAATGCAATCTCCGACATTAGTCATGAGTAACAATGAAGAGGTAGGCAAGGGAAGGCACAGAAAGTTTCATCCCAATCCATGTGTGGACATGTGGACTAAAAAATGCAAACTCATGCCACTTCAGGGGATGGGGTTATGTGATATGTACCTGTACCACAGAACACTCCTTTGGACAAATGTGTCCATCCTACAGAGATGGTATCCAACAAACAAAGGCATGCATTGTCCAGTTTTTGCTATGTGACCAAGCTACGAACCCACATATCATGGCCTCCCAGGAATCAACAGACTGTCTGCACTGTGGGTCTGTCAGTTATGCAATATACCTGTATACAACAAATATGACCGGTGGGAAGGTGACATCAGAGCTGTGGGACTAAGCAACCTGTTGTGAGTGTAAGACACACACTGACAATGATGCACATATGGACTGGAACAGTGATTTACCTCTGTACCCATTCCTTATTATTTATTATTTATTATTATTTAACCCATTCCTAATCTAGTCAAAGAACTAAGGCATTCAGAGCAGGTTTTGGCACCAGAGCCTCATATTGGCCACATTACATGATCTTCTGGTGTACAGGGAGCAGACACAGGGTCACAGTTGCATAGCCACAATGATTCACCCACAGCCTAGATTAGGTCCGAGATATATGTGACAGGCCCTGGTCTCTGCAGGCTGAGCTGACAGAACTTACATGGCACTCCATTCCCATCACCTCCTTGCATGAAAGTACATAATGTAGCCAACAACAATTTGTCATGGGGTGTGTGTGGCAGCCTGAAGGGCAGAGTGACTCTTGATATGCTTTCCACACAACAGTTTAGCAAGGACAGATGTGGTTTGAAAGATCTGTGGCACTATACACATTCCTCACATTATTCTCAATTGAGTCATACAACATGCATACACAGCTCATGTTGTCCGACCTTTACTGCAATCATGAGGAAAGAGATGTCAGTGGATGACAGTGATATTGCCTAACCTAGTTATGTGCATCCAACACAAGGATGATCTAGGATCCCGAAAACCTCACACAACACAATGTGACTGATCTTAAAACATGGCACTGGTCACCAAAACCTGTACATTGTCCATCCCGTTGATGCCACACAAACTGCAACAACAGGCACACGAATAGTCAAACTGGCACACATGGGCACATTCTAGTGTGAGGAGGGAAAGGATGGTGAGGTACAGAGAATATTGTGCACTTGAGGAACTTACCTGCTCCTG
This sequence comes from Pleurodeles waltl, assembly GCF_031143425.1. Lineage (NCBI taxonomy): Eukaryota > Metazoa > Chordata > Amphibia > Caudata > Salamandridae > Pleurodeles > Pleurodeles waltl. Next base: position 93,658,790 of record NC_090446.1, on the reverse strand, counting down.
TGGTGAGTCATAGAGTTGTTCATACAGAAGTAGGACCTCAGTAACTAGCCTCTTCGGCTCCTCTGGAGAAAAGGCAGGGGCCCTATCACCTGCTGGAGTTGGCATGATTGTTCCCAGCTCAGGCCATGGAGATCTTCCTGGCAGCAGTGTCAGGAGTCAAGTGAGTTAACCTGCAGAACATGGCAGTCACATCTGCCACGTACATGGTGTCACTGCTGGCAGACACAGCCAAGGGCCTTTGGCCACTAGTGGCAACACCGTTAACCTATGGTTGTGTCTGCCGCGGTTGCAACTCTTCCGCCAGCGGTCAAGGGTTGTTCCTAATGTCCAGTGGAGTACGTCAGGGAGCCACCATTTTGGCGGCCTGAAATGCTGTACTGGGCCATGTAAACTGTGTCACACATGTGAAAATTGATTTCTTAACTCAGAAACAATCTTACCCTGTCTGGTCAGGTAGGACCTACTACTCAAACACCAGTGTAGTATGTTGCAGGGCATAGATGCCATTTAACAGTGGGGCACAGTCGACCACCGCTGACAGTCAGTTGGTGGTAGGGATATCCAGTCACAATCCGAGGGGCAATTGTGTTGCACATCTTTGAGTTTGATCCATATACGTGTTGTGACCACATAGGTGGAAAACCATGGTGGCCACATGTGACCCTTGTGTTCTTTGCAATTGTGATGTGTTCTGGTTGCCTTGTCCATCCATCTTGTCACATGATATCATCGACAGGCATCATGTATGTAGCTGTGGACATGCTGACTAATGTTAGAAATCATGTCTTGTCATACATTGGTCCCAGGGTGCTACAACCTCCTGTCTACCATATACTGCAAGACCTTCGGACCATAGTAGAACAACACATCATCCTGTTATACCTTCGGAATAGGCAAACAATAGTGGACTTATGACATTAGTTGGAGCCAGATCTGATGCCAGCTATTAGTTATCCAAACAGCATATCACCCATTCTACAAGTCATGTCAGTATTGCACTTCCTAGCCACAACGTCTTTCCAACATACAGTGGCCCTATCTGCTGATATGTCCCAACCTATGTTGAGTCTGGTGTTGAATGATGTCCTCTCAGCAAGGTTGAAACATCTGGACAGCCATTTTCAGTTTTCCCTTTGTGAGGATTAAACCCATATGAACACTAACTGTTATGGTTTTGCACGCATCCCACATGTGGTGGGGGCCATTGATGGCACACATGTCGGCTTGGTCCCACTGCAGGCCAATGAACAAGTATACCACAAAAGAAAAACTTCCATTCCATCAACATGCAAATTCGTTGTTTAGCAGATCTCTACATTTCACAGGTCTGTGCCCATTATCCGGGTTCACCCCATGATTCCTTCACAATGCAGAACAGCACCATACCCCAGCTGATGTCACAACTGTACCCAGAGAGTGCCTGGCTGGTTGGTAAGTCACATTTGTCCTGTCTGTGTGTGTGCAATGTCTGATGCTACAATCATGAACTGAGTGACTTATTGTTGCACATATGTCCCATTACTTAACAGGATGCTCCACATATCCAAATCGTCCTTGTTTATCAACGCCAATAAGGAACCCAACTATGCCAGGGGAAGTCTGCTTCAGCGAGGCCTGTTAGAAATGGGGTTTCTGGTTGGCTAGGGTATGCACCAAAGCCAGGCAGAACCCACCCACTCGAGTCGGGCGAGGTAGTTACACATCCAAAATAACCCCTGCTCACTAGCTTGGTAGCTTGCCACGAGCAGTCAGGCCCATCCCAGAGGCAATGTGTAAAGTGTTTGCACAACTCACAAACACATGTGACTCACTTTCCCCACCACAAAGGAAACACAACACCAAGTTACATGAAAATAAACTGTATTGTACACAATATCATTAGACCAAACACAACATGTCAGTAATGCCCTGCTACCCTAGCAGTTGTCAGAACATTACACAGTACTATTACTCTGCAGAAATCTGCATTAGTCACATATAACTCACAGGTTACTCATTATTCTGCAACATAAGCAGTAGTCAGGAACAACATTACTACAATTATGCACTTGTCATAAGATCCTCATAAATGCCCATACCAGGAGCATTAGGAAAATGCATGTCAAGCCATAAAAACGTATTAGCATAGATGCCCATAAAATTATCATTAGATGGTACATGGTGCATCATCAAAACCAAATTATTGTTATTGCCCATCACAGGAGCATCATATACCATGCGGCAAGTCATAAGAACACAACAGCATAAAGGCCCGTGAAAAGGAGCATCAGAGTATATCTGTCAGATCAGGGGAACAACATTACCCCTAAGAAATCCTCCTCAGTCCAGTTCTGGCAAGGGGAGCCCCGGTGATCTTCAGCGCAAAAACAGGGGGCCACGTAATAATAGGGGAGGTCACGCCCTTGTCTGTGCTTGGGGATGGGCTCCTCTGGAGGCCAGAGCCCAAACGGGGCGCTCCCTGGCCTTGTGGGTTCCCCACGGCCATGACCTGCCCTCTCAGGAGGCGAAGGACAACAGAAAAGGGGCCCAGCGGTGTGAGGGCCTCCTTTGAGGCTTCTTCCCCGCTCGTGGCTCCTACACAACTATGGGGACCAGGTGGGATGAGCCTTCTGGCTCCGATTTTGGCCGTCACCTCGCTGGGGCCGGGGGAGCCTTCGGAGGGACTGCTGAGGCCACAGAAGGAGCCCTCTGGGGCTCCAGACGGGCACAGCCCCTCTACCTGGCCAAGGTGAGCCCTCGGCAGACCTGCCCGATCAGCATGCAACTTGCTTTTCTCCCCGGTCACTGTATCCGAAGGCACCAGAAATGGATGCCTGCTTGTGCCCCGGGGTGCTTCTTGATGGCCTCCCACGTCCCAGGAGCTCCACTGGAAGTGCTCCTGCTCCCGTCTTTGCCTCACTCATGCCCTGGGGGCACTTGAAGGAGCAAGCTTTCACCGTGCTCAACTTTTCCAAAATGCCCAGGTCTCAGCTGTGATTTCGGCAACAACGTGCTCCCAAGGCACCATATTTACAAAAGAAGGCGCTCCCAAGGTGCCAAGGCAGCAGCTAGAGCGCTTCTCCCAGTGCTAGACTTGGTGAGAGGCAAACGCTATCCCAGCGCTTCAGCAAAGAACAAGAAGGCACTTTCAAGGAGTAATGTAATACAAAAGAAGTGCTTCTCATGCGCTTCACACAGGCAACTGCATGGTCAGGGGCCACAGCACCCAGCTCCTGGAGACACCACGATAGAGCACAGAGTGGTAGGGCCCAGCAGCAGGCCAGCACAAAGAGGATGCAGACAGTATCAGTTCCTCCAAGTGACCCAGGATGTCACAGGTCAGCACAGCAGCAGTCCAAGGCGGTTCCTGGTGAGTCCCTCCAGCAGCATTCTGTGTCCAGTTACAAGCATGTTAGAAGTGTCCGAAATGTATCTTTTTCATGGGGAAAATCCCCTGTACTTATACTCAGTTTTGCAAAAGTTTAACAGAGAGGGGGAGAGGAGGTTCCAACCAGTTACAACTGGCTCCAGGAGTGTCCCCCCTCTCCTCCAGCACAGGCTTTGGACATCAGTTGGGGGTAAACGAGCCCTTTGTGTGAGACCAGTGGGGCACAAATGCTGGCGTGCCCCGCCACCCCTTCTCTGAGCCCAGGAAGACCATTCAAAATGTAGATGCACCTCTGTGACACCTCCACCCTCCCTGTGTACAGGCTGTCTGAAAAGTATACACAAAGCCCAACTGTCTCTCTGCCCAGATGTGGATTGGAGTCAAGCTGCAAAACACCAGAGTCATAAGCACAGAGAAATTCTCACTTTCTAGAAGTAGCATTTCTGTAATGATAATACAAAATCCAACTACACCAGTAAGCAGCATTTCTCACTACCATTACAACCATACCAAACATGCCTATGCTACCCTTCATAAATCAGACAATACCCCCTAGTCATAAGGTAGGACATTTCCAATGCAATCCTATGAGAAGGCAGCACTCACAGCACTGAGAAACCAAATAGGCTGTTTGTCACTACCAGGATAGGCCACGCAACCAGGCACATGTCCTGCCTTCTACATACATAGCACCCTCCCCATAGGGCTAGCTAGGGCCTACCTTAGGGGATGATGTACATGTAGTAAAAGGGGAGTCCTGGGCATGGCAAGTAAATTTAGATGCCCTGTCCCTGTGGCAGAAAACTGCGCACGCAGGCCCTGCGCTAGCAGACCTGAGACAGGTTTGAAAGGCTACTTCTGTGAGTGGCGCAATCAGCACTGCAGGCCCACTAGTAGCATTCAAGTTATAGGCCCTGGGTATAGAGATACCACTGTACAAGGTACTTACAGGTAAATTAAATGTGCCAATTAGGTGTAAGCCAATCATACCAACTTTAGAAGGGAGAGCACCTGCACTTTATCACTGATCAGCAGTGATAAAGTGCTCAGAGTCCTAGAGCCAACAACAAGAGGTCTGAAAAATAGGAGGAAGGAGGCAAAAGGTCTGGAGATGAGCCTGCAAAAAGGACCAGGTCCAACAAGGTCCATGGAAGAACACAGCGGGTAGTGGAGCTGGCTTTTGGGCTCCAGAAGGCCAGATTTAGGTGTCTTGATCAGACTGTTGGAGCCCTCCTCTACTCACCCGGAAAAGTGTGTCAGAACACTCTGGCATGCTGCATGCTACACAACATTGCCCTGGGAAGGAATATCCCATACATTCCAGGAAAGGGGGGACCTGCAGTGCCACCGGGCAACCCCCTGAAATGCCAAGTGAGGATGACTGTGGTGAAGAGGAAGGAGCTGACTTGTGGGAAGATCACATCAACAGCTACTTTTCATGAGTGTAAGTATGTCATGTGATGTTATGACTGTGTCTGTACAATGAATTGTAGATGTAAGAATGTGTGGAGTTGAATGTTTTAGTAACAACCTGGGAGATGATACTCTGCAATATTCAGCCAAGGGCTGAAGAGTTAGCCTTTGACATATCCCCACACCTTAATGATTCTGCTTTGTTTGTGTCAGTCTCATTGTAATGTAATTTCATTTCTAGATGGTTGCTATGTGATTTGTGGGATAGGTATGTTTTCAAACCTATACTCCTTGTTTAGTCTTTGTACGGGTACCTTCACCTTAACATCCTCATGTGGGCATTACAGAGTTGTGACATTGCCAGGTATGTGATGCTGTTCTGACATACAAAGTGAAGATGGATTGTTACAGGTAATGGAGGTCACAGATTTGTGGTGTGTGAGAACTATGCCAACAGTGTTTGGGTGGAATGTCAGAAATGCACATTGGACTTGTTTTGCGTGCTGTGTTGGGCCGATTGCATCATGTGTGTTATTATGTGGGCATGAAATATGTAGTCATCAATTGCGAGCAGGGCATTCTCCCTTCACATTGGCTAAATACTCTTTTTGTATGACCTATAGGTGGCTGTAGATGTGTTTCATCATTGCAGGCCACACTGCCTGTGCCACAGCACTGACATATGTTTGTGCCATTGGATAATATGGGTGTGTGATCAGGGACTGTTGTACTGTCATCTGTCTCTATCTTGGATTATGTGATGTTGGATTACTCTGGTGTGATATGTGATAAGATTCAAACTGCTAACATCACCCACTTTAATTTTTGCCTATTCTACAGAACAACGTCTGACAAAACCTTCCCTTCCGTGGTCTGGGGCTCTACCCAGGAATATGTACTTTGGCTGAGTATGAGTCACAAAGGTTCAGGCATATGGACTGACTATGTGTTGTACACTGGAATAAAATGTTTGTCGTGATCAGATACTTGTTCTGATGTGTTTGTGTTTAATGGTTGTAATCCTGAGCAGGACACTATGGGGGTCATTCTGACCCCGGCGGGCGGCGGGAGCCGCCCGCCTGGAGGGAACCGCCAGAATACTGCTGCGCGGTCAAAAGACCGCCGCAGTTATTCTGGGTTTCCCACTGGGCTGGCGGGCGACTGCCAAAAGGCCGCCCGCCAGCCCAGTGGGAAACAGCCCTCCATGAGGATGCCAGCTCCGAATGGAGCCGGCGGAGTGGAGGATGTGCGACGGGTGCAGTAGCAGCCGTCGCGAATTTCAGTGTCTGCTGAACAGACACTGAAATTCAAAGTGGGGCCCTCTTACGGGGGCCCCTGGACACCCCTCACCGCCATCCTGTTCCTGGCGGAAGGAACCGGCAGGAACAGGATGGCGGTGAGGGGGTCGGAATCCCCATGGCGGCGCAGCAAGCTGCGCCGCCATGGCGGATTCCCATGGGCAGCGGAAAGTCGGCGCTACACCGCAGACTTTCCGTTTCTGGCCGCGGCTGTACCGCCGCGGTCAGAATGCCCGGCGGAGCACCGCCAGCCTGTTGGCGGTGCTACCGCCGACCCCGGCCCCGGCGGTCCTTGACCGCCGGGGTCAGAATGACCACCTATGTGCCTGTGACATATCCCTCCTTGGAAAGTAAGTCATGTCTTCATCATATGGTTCACATGGTCTTATATCTCTACATAGCAAAATGCTGAAATTAAGCAAGCAGACAATGAGTTTGTGATGGGTGAATTTATTGCAGTGCTGATGTAGTAAATAAAAATTGGACTGTAAAAAAGAAAAATAACAAAGTGAAGCGTTCAGTCATGGTGAATTAAATAATTATAGTGGATGCCACACCATTGGAAGTCCAATGTTCAGAGATCTCCTCCATTGGAACTGGTGGGTAGTTCAGATCAGTCCGTGGAGTTAATGTGTGGCACACAAAGGAGTTCCTTTAGGAAGAGGTCACCTGCTGGCAGTGGTGTGTGTCTTGCCATCCGCACTTTCTGGATTCTTTGCCGGACATTCCTGCTTGCGTGGTGGCGGGGATCTGCTGCTACAGATGCAGGGGTGTCTGGGTCTTGTTCCTCTGGCAGGGACTCCCTTCCAGTGGCTGGCACCAATAAAGAAGGGACTGGTGTTGATGCGCTAAATGAAAGGATAGCATTGTGTTGTAGAGCCCTGATCAGGGTGGTGTTGATGTCCTTCATCACCTCTGTTAGGGAGGCCATATTGGTATTGTGAGCCTCCCACTGTTCAAACATTTCCCTGTGCAAGTCCCTCTGTAGCTGCTTTATTTCCCGAAGCTCAGTTACTACCTGGCACATCATGCCATGGGACTCCTGATAGACCCCCAAGACATGGCTGATGGTGTCCTGGCCAAGAGCAGCCCGAGTAGCCTCATTCCGCTGGCCCACAGCATCGCTCCCCATGCACATTACCCCCACTGCCCTGTGCCCTTGCCACAGGGTGCCCTCACCCACTGGGTCCTGGACCTGAATTGTTGGAAGTGTTGCTTTGCAACTCAAGATCCAGGACAGGGGTGCATGGGATGGTAGACATTGTGCTGGGAACACAGATTGGGGGCAAATGGTTGCCTGTGATGTAGAGCTAACTGGGCCTCTACAGTGTTGATGTGGCCACAATGAGGCTCACTGGTGGTGTCTGACTAGGTTGACCAGATGGGCCAGAACCACCCTCCACTCCAGACATCCAGGAGTGTCTTCTTCACTGAAGGCTTCATCCAGGGTTAGTGGCAGTCTCTTCTGTGGCCTCTGTGTACCCAGTGGCAGCTAGACCTGTTGATGTGAAAGATACAATGTTACTGGTTGTATTGTGACATCTATCTCAAACAATTTAGTGTTACATTAAGAATGGACCTTGTACAAAGTTCTTTTGCAGTTAATCTCATTGTGGCAAGTAGCCATGACATTGGTTCAATTGACATGACATTTGTGGAGCATGCCAGATTTGTTTGACTAAAGCAGCTGCTGAGATGTGCAGATCATTATCCCTTGGGAAGATGGCCTGAGAATGTCATCTTGCTACCAGTGCAGTAGCTAGACAAGATATGCATTTGGCCATTTTTAGCCCTAGTTGATTGCTATGCAGGCATAACATAGCATAATATAACATAGCACAGCAAAACATAACATAATATAACATAACTTAGCATGAAATGACATAACATAGCATAACATAGCATACCATAACCTAACATAACACATCTCAGGCTAAAAAAGAGTGCTTGTCCTATGCCCCTTACTTGGTATTTTTGATAATTTTCAAGTGCTCATACTCCTGTTGAGAGTACATTCTGCTGTGGTGGAGCAGGAAGAATGCTCATTTAATTTCTGTGGGAGATGAGTGTATGGGGAGAAGCAGAGACACAAAGAGAAGCACTGTAGCAACTGGAGAGGGATCACCATCTTAGCTTCAGTAGCAGGCAGGAAGTCCAGAATTAAAGAGAGAATTTTAAAAAAATTGGAAATCCCACAATTTACCATTTTGAGCAAACAGTCAGTTGTTCAGCAGTTTTTGTCCTAGAGTGTCACTAGGAGAGCAGGTGATTTTTCTCCTCATAAGGGGGAAGGTATGTGGGTAAGTATGGAGCATATTTTGTAAACATAAAGGAAATTATAGGATTCCTACAACTTTTAGGTGACCCCCTCTGTATACCTAGCCGATTGCAAGGTAGCCTGATCAACAACACATGTTGACAGCGGAAACCAGGAACGCCTGATGCTTCCTGGCTAAAATGTGAGAAGGGGCAGTCAGCCCCATCACAATATCCTGTAATTAATTCTCCGGGGCACCCAACTTGCTTCTAAACTGACAACAGGAGGCATGCCTCTGCTTTCAGAAGAACAGCTCAGAAGCACACTTTCCACTCTGGAAAGACCCCTCAGTGGGGGTATACGTATCGACATGCACACCTCTTCTTCATGGTCACTACCACAATGGCCAAACAGTCCTGTCCTTAAGAAAGGCAGGGTTCTCCACCCAAAAAAGTCTGTGTCCACTTCAGAGTGCTCCCTTTTTCACGTACAATGTTCTGTATTGCTCTGGGAATGTCAGGATGCCATTCTTGGCTGACAGTTATTTCTCATTTCCATGACCATAAGTTCTTGTCATAAGACCTACGTGCATTATGGACTTCTCCTACATGACCAAAGCTGCAGTGGCAGGCAAACTCTCTCTCTCTGGGGTCATGCAGTAAACTTGTGACACTCCCCGCCTTGTCCTCTCAGGGAATGGCAAAAGATGTGGTGGACATCAGATGCTGCCTCCCTCACCTGCCGTGGGTCAGTGCCCAGGCTACATAGTGCCATCTGTGTCAGGGCAGAGTTTGGCTTCCCAGTCTTAGACCTGGATGGTATCCAGCTGAGCCCCAGGAAGAGGTTCAGGACGTTAGTGCTGCAAAGAGAACAAACCCTCCTCCATGAGAACATGAGTGACAAGTCCCACCAGGTCAGTGTCCTTTCATGAGGGGAACCCCATTACAGTGACAAAGCTTGCCACCAATCATCTAACATGACGGTGACAGACAGTGTTTGTGTGCACGAGGACCTTCATCACATTGAATGATGAAGGTTTCCTTTTCTATGTCGTCACTTTGTCAAGGACAAAGAGGTCAGAAAACACTATTCCTCCCCGCCTCCGCACCACAAGACTATAGATTTTAACTCAGGCACCCAATATTGGCATGATTAACTGCTTTTGAAGGTGCTTGAGAGCAAAAACGCAGACCTCAGTGAGTCATGTACCAAATATTTCTAGGACAAATTGAAGAGTCAGCGGAGCACTGAGTCCCCAGCGGATCCAGCAGCAAGAACAGAAGTAGTTTGGTGTTTGCAAAAGGCCAATGCAGAGCAATAATTTCAAATTAGGCGGTTTCTGGTGTCTGCAAAGTGCTGTGCATTGCCGGAATACACTGTTGGTTTAGAAGTACAAAAAAATGTAGAAGGGTAAATGAAAACAAATACAGTCCAGTTTTGTTATTAACATCTGCAATACAAGTTCAAATCAAATACCAAACATCAGTTTCTATGGCCCTTAGCACACACCTGTCTTTTATTACTAAAAGTCTCTTATTTTAATTTGTGTGTTATTTAGACTCCAGAATGTCAGCAGAAAAAGTATAGTTGGCCAGATAGTTTAATTTTAGCATTCACATTAATACAGCTGCTGCAGCCTTTTAGAGCTTATTGGTAGGCAGTAGCCTGTTCACCACCTCATGCCTTATTTGGGTGTCTCCCTTTTGTGATAGATTCACATCTTGGAGTGTGAGACACTATTTACAATTACAAAATACCCCTTAATTTCATAGGTCTGCAATGTGGCCTGTCATCAGATGATCTCTGAGTCCTTCATAAACAGGTGCGTCTCCATCATCTCACGTGCTGCCCCATGTCACGGAGTCACTTTTTGTCAGCAGGCCTGTACAACTGGGAGCTCCCAGGACAGGTCTAACAGCACTTTTTACCTTCTGCATAGCTCCACACCCTGTCCCAACATTGTCTCCCCTGCAACAAAAATTGAAGTTTTTTAAAGTCTAAAACTGGTACAGATGTTGCATAGATGTTAAGGGTTAGAGAAGCAGCACTGCCCTGGCTCTGAAATGTCAGCAGCAGCAAAGGGAGAGAAATCTAGGTGACCTACTATTTCACAGGCATGGTAATGTGATACTTCTCAGTACCTGTCTGCTAAAATTAATCATGAAGTGATAGGCGGGTCCTCAACCTGAGCACTGTCGGGAAAGGACAGATGAAGAAGTAAAGAGATGAAGATGCAAGAAGAATGCGAAAGTTAACAGACCGCTCAAAGAACAGGTCTATATTTTTATGTCTGGAGTTCTCCATACTATTAACTCATAGTCTGTGAATACCAAAAAATTGTAAGCTTACATAAAAGTGTAAGTTTACCTTTGTGAATCGGGCCCATATTTTAAATCTAAACATTTTGAATTTTTTGGTTGAAACATTTTAAATTATGTGTGCTCTAAAAACATTTTTATGTTTAAAAAATCATACTCAGATTTAAACAAAGTTTAATTTTTTTATAACATTTTAACTGCATTTAATGGTTAAACATTTAAAATATATTTTTGGATGAAATTAATATGTTAATAATAATTTATGTTGGATATTATTCAGTGTTTTGATTTATCATATTTATAATAGTTTCAATATTTTTCAATTAATTTAATTTTGCTGCCTTTTTAACTTTAATAAGCATGCATCACTAACATATTACATATTTTGAATTTATTTAAATATTTTCTTTCAATTTGTTTGTCTTTAATATTTATTAGGTACGATTGTGAATAGTAAATTTGATCTGCCAGCCACTATTATTTTCTACATTGCTTTTTATTCTGGATTATGATTACTCCATTTGCTAACCCTTCCAGGGTCAAGCACTTTCACCAGTGTTTCCCTAGTTTGGAGTTGGAATAGTAAAATCCACCCCACCAGGTTGCCACACTTTGCCCAATGTTGCTTAGTTTGGAGGCGGAATGGTAAATCTGAACCAGAGAGACCAACACCTTCCCCCATGTTGGTTATTTTGTAGTGGACATAGTAAATTCAGTCCCGCCCAAGGTACATCACATTTCCCAATATTGCTTAGTTTGGAGTGGGAATTGTAAATGTGATGCCCCTTTCATGCAAAGGCCAACACTTTCCACATAGTTGCTTCGTTTGAAGTGGTAACAGTAAATCTATCCTCCAGAGTTAAACACTTTCACCAATATTGCTTAGTTTGGATAGAAGAGGGTAAATCTAACCATCGCAGAGTTCAACTCTTTCCCTAATATTGGTTAGTTTGCAGCAGGGATAGTAACTTGGACCTCTCCTGAGTCCACCACTTTCCCTGACCCTGTCTAGTATGGAGCGAAAATAGGAAATATCACCTTCTCCAGTCTCCAAACTTTTCCATAATGTTGCTTAGGGGTTGCTTGGTTTGGAGTAGAAATAGTAATTTTGAACCCTCAAATATATGCATGTTCTTCTCAAAGCTAGTTAGACTGGTGTTAGAATAGCAAATTTCATATGCATTTTCTCTAATTGTAGTCAACTTTAAACTAGAATAGTAAAATTACACACCTGCCCCAAAAAATATGTATTTTCTCCAATTTTAGGCGGTGGTCTTATATTTCTGTAGTTTTAGAAACAAACATTTTATATTTTTAAATGGTGAAAAATACATTTATTTGTGAAGCTTTTTAATTTATTTTTTAATTGTAGACATATAAGGTTTTTTTTTTTTTTTCATTTAATTGATTTATATAATGAAAGCATTTTTGAGATATGTTTTAAAAAACTACTGCAACTTTTTAACATTTTTAATTCATTTTATTTTTATAAATAATTTTTTTTAAAATTCATATTATCAATATTTTTACACAAATGTTGTTTTTCAATATTTTAGTTGTTTCTATTTTTAACATTTAAACTAAGTAATGTTGTGCTCTATATTTTAGTATTACACCATTTTTAAATTGAGATATTTTTATAGAATATTTTTGCAATCAATATTTTTGTTATTTTCACTATAAGTATAGGATTCACATTATTTTGATAGCCGATATTTTGACATAAATGTTTGGTAGGGTAATATTTTTTATTGATATTCATGACTACAATCAAGGCCATAATAGAGACTGTACTTAACATTTGAGGACTACCAAGATAATCATGGAAGAGGCACTCGACATCTTAGGGCAGAAATGGTTCTGAACGATTAATTTTGGGACATATTTGTCCGTGGATAGGCTGCATTTGATATTTCTGACCATATGGGCATATGGGAAGACAGAACTGAGCATTTTTTATGAGGCTGCATGTTTAATTTTTAAATCTATCCCTGAAATTTGAAGCGATACCTGCTGGTAGGGATAATGCATAGGACGTTTGAGGCTAAGCCTTTCACATGGGACAGTGCACTTGGTAGTGAAGGTTATACCTACATTGAAAAAATCAGGCCATCTTTCTAAAGTGGAGAGGTTGCATGGAACATTTGGAACCAAGCATAGGCATCTTGGAGGCTACACTTGGAATCTGATGCATACCTGCATGTGGCGAGGCAGAAATGGGCATTTAAGGCTTCTAGCAGGGGACTCTGGCTATTTGAGTTTAGACTGGAAATTGTACATCCCGCCCTGAGCAATGAATGTAATATCAGATCTTCGTGAGGCAATATCTCGATTTGTGTGTGTTGTATTGTGTCATTTGGAAACAAATTAGCAGAAGTAAGCTGTGTCTAGTTGGTGGCATCCCCCCACCCTATTACGAGGTTTCCGCCGGTCTGACCTGGCTGACCGGCGGAAACCTTAAAATAGAGCATTCCCACCAGTCTGCCCAGTGGGAACAATGCTAGGAGATAGCACTAGGCTTCCTTAAAGGAGCCAAGTGCTATCTCGTAGAACAGAGGGGGAATGGACAGTGCAGGGGCCCCTCTGTGGACCCCTGCGCTTGTTCTCTGCCAGCCTTTTCATGATGAGGAAACCGCCATGAAAAGTCTGGCGGAGTACAAGGTTGTAATCAGCAGGGAGGCGCTGAGTTCAGTGCCGCCCTGGCTGGTTGCAACCAACACCGCTGTCACCCCATCAGGATCTAGGATCCTGGCAGAGGCAGCAGTCGGATGGCGGTCCATTCACTAAACTTGTAATGAGGCAGTCAGACCACCACACCCATGGGGTCCAGCCGCCACAGCGAGGCTGGCAGACTTGTGATCGGCAGCCTCGTAAAGAGGCCCTAAATCTTGTCATGTTCAGCTGTTTTCATGTAAGTGATGACTGTGTCTTACAGATAATGGTGAATCCGAGATGGCAATGGATGTTACCCTTGCATATCATGGCAGCACCCTACTAACATATGAGTGAAAAATAAACTAGACTTTTAACATTCTTTTGTTACTTTTTTGTTATAACATTATTCTTAAGCTTATTGTTAATCTTGCCAAATTCAGTAACATTACCTCCTACAGTGTTATGAGGTGAAAATGTCACATGATTCAACTTCATGTGATGTCATCAGTGTCAGAAGGCACTTCATGTCAATTCTTATGCTATTAAAATCAAAACTGTTTTGGTGAGGTAACTCATTAAAAAGCAAATAATTTAAATTGTTTACACTTTTGGTGTGTTTTGAACAAACAATGTATTCGGAATTAAAAAATAAAGATTTGCCTTGCAATAAGGTATCACAGACATCAAGAGGCATATTTACAAGCCCCTTGTGCCACCTTAGCACTGCCAAAGCATCATTGTTTTTACGCTAAAGCGGCTCTAAGGTGACTTTTCTGCCACACCCTAATTACAAAGTGGTGCAGTGCTTGAACTGTGCCACTTTGTAAATCCTTGTGCCACATTATGCCTGCGCCAGGCATAATGTATGCAAGGAGGGCGTTCCAGAGCACGGAGGCCTAAAAAAAGCCACCGTGAAATTTACAAGATTTCAGTGTGCCCTTTTTCTGTCATTCTTAACACCTGCTCAGAGCAGACGTTAAAATGACCCACCCATTATATTCAATGGGCCTCCCTGTGCTTTCCTGCACCAGTGTCAACATTTTCGATGATAGTATAGCAAAGCGCCTCAACAGCATCAACAATTATAATGCGATTGTGCTAACGACTACCATGGTGCACTGTATTGTAAATATGGCACAACTATGGTGCAGGTGGGGGGGGGCCTAAAGAAAAGCGGTGAAGCATCTATGGTGCGCCACTTTCTTGTAAATATGCCCGAAGTGTTTTGTTTGGTGTAGATGTTAAATGAACAATGTTGTAAAGGCTGCTAAGTACAAGTGCATTCAGTGCAAATGAGTAAAGCAATTGCAGTGCATATAAAAAATGGGTGTGAGATCTAGGACATCACTCAAACCTTAGAGGAAACCTGCTCTGTCAAGTCTGATCAAAGGCAGCTATTGCGTTTTTCTCTGTCACTGGGGTCTTCGAAGGTACTTTGACCCACTCATATCTTAGGGGTCCTCATCAGGTCAAAAGTGTTCAAATCTGAGCACAAGTAGGTGGCTGTGGTGTTCAGAAGCAACAAAGAAGGTGAAATACAGGATAGTCACCCTTGTGGTGATGATCCAAAGAGAAGCAGGATTGTGTTAGCCGAGGGGTGACTTGGGCTGAGGATAAGTAGGGTGAAGTCAAAGAAACTTTGACCATCAAACCAATGGAAGATACCGAACATAAATCAAGGTGGGATTTAAATTTTAATTAATTATTCCAAATAGTACGTATGATAACTTACTGCATGGCTCTCCTTTATTGTTTTATTTTGTTTTATATTTATTGCTCTTAGGATTAAGAGTCACTTTCTTTGGGTCGTGGGCTTGCCTTTTAAAATCTGCTTGTTTTCGTTTGTAAAAGTCATGCGTATGTTATACCTTTTCCGGTGTTTAGCCCTCCTCCAGATCACCAGTGGATCCCCCCCCCCAGGAACTTTGCAAGGGGGGGCTCAGGTTTCGTTATGCCACTGGGCAGCCTCTCTGCCTTCCAGCCACACTAGCTGCTGATAAGCTTACAATGCATTGCGTGGTTTCTCTGATACAGACACTGATAAAGGTTCTCCAGTGAATAGCCTCCTGAATGCTAAATGGCGGATCACCTCTAAGCCCCGCCCCAAACCTGCTGGAAACAACAGGTCAATACAGGCTATTCTTGTTAGGATTATCCAAGGCAAACACAAGATGCCCTCCTAACCTGTCAGGTATCAATAGCTACCAAACTGCAGACTGTTTAATCAGCTAACTGCAAGCTCTCGGTGATGCCCCTGTCAATAGAAACATGATGGGCATATTCCTGAATAAATATTGGACGATTTAAGAGGATGGCAGTTATTGATCTGTTTCAACTGCTAGCACTGAATTCAATATGTGTGTGGCTAAAGTTCCCAGAGCGCTTTGAAAGAGTCTTACGTCGCTCCTGGGGAAGGCAAGAAAACAAAAGGGATGTATTGTATCCAAAGTGCAGAGAAATACGTTCACGGGGTCATTGTTATCTCTAAAATAGCGTGGGCGACTCTCCACGTGCAGCTGGCATGCCTCCATCCTGGCTAGGGATAGAATCGAATCATCTTCTTTGAGAGATGAAAGAGAGACTTGTTAAGCTGTTGAAGAAAATGTGCATGAGAAATATACACTTTATTTAATGTATTAGCAGATTTATTCATTATGTGTAGATACGTCTGTGGTATGTGTTTTTTATTTGCATTATGCTGTTTTTTGTTGGTTCTGAATGTTTTGTGTTTTTTTATATGTCTAGTAATGCATTTGTTTTGTGTTTTTTGTGTGTAAACGCTCACACAATTGTCATTTGTTAAAATGGTTTTGATTGTTCTCTGTTTTTTTCTTCATTTGTTTTCAGTGATGTGTAGTTTGGTGCAGGGGAAATGGATGCGATGCATTTACCTGTTAATGAAGTTATTTTTTTGCCATAATTTTTTGCCCACAAATAAAGGTCGCACCAGCACATATGTGACTATACTATTTAAAATACTTCAATTAATGCTGGTTGTATCATTAACCTTTCAAAAAAATCTGATAATATGCAAACCAGATCTGATTTCAAATGTATTGAGAGCCTATTTCATTTCAGGGCATATTTACAAGAAAGTGGCGCATCAGATCTGACGGGCCACTTTTCTAGCGTCACCATGCGACCCCCCCCTAACGTCACCATGGTAGCACTGTATTTACTATACAGCGCACCATAGTGCAAATTAGCCCAATAGCGTCATAATTTATGATGCTATTGTGGCACTTTGCTGGATTAGCACCATAAATCATGGCGCTAGTCCAGCAATGCACAGGGAGGCCCATAGATTATTATGGGAGCGTCACTTCACCACCTGCCCTGAGCAGGTGTTAAAAATGATTGAAAAAATGGCGCAGTGAAATCTTGGAAATTTCACTGCGCCATTATTTTGGGCCTCTGTGTGTGTGAACCCCTCACTTGCATACATTATACCTGGTGCAGGTATAATGTGGCACAAATTGTTACAAAGTGGTACAATACATGCATTGCTCCACTTTGTAAATATGTTGTGCGGTGGAGGCTCATTAAAGACTCCTTAGCGTAAAAAAAGATGATGCTGGGGTGGTGCAAGGAAGCTCAAGGGACTTGTAAATAGGCCCCCAACAATGCTTAAGCCATTTGAAACAGTTCCCGCTGCATCAGTGGGCAACAAGGGTAATGGTGCCCCTGAGGCAATCACACATCAGTTATTGCAAGCCCCTCGAAGTAAAGACTCGCTCTAGGAACTCAGCAGCCAGGTGAACTTAAACTGCATTTCTGGAGGTCCAGACAGTGTAAAGTTTTCCAACGTTGTTCCATTTTGCAAACCAAGTTACAAGTGTGGCCACTCCTCAAAGTATCGATTGGGCATATTCTTACATTTCTTAAACCGTGAAATGCGCAAGGGATTGTACAGTTGTATGAATCAATTTGTCCACAACACAAAGTTTTTTATGTACAGGGCCACTGGAATTATGTGGCAAGAAGGTGAACACTAAACGAAATTCGGCAGCACATTCTGTGGTATCTTAATATTTTGGGGACCACTGGCAGGTATTTTTGGGAAACAGCACTCAGGGGCTGATTACGAGTCTGGTGATCACAAAACCACAAGACCACCAGACTCATGGTAGCAGTCCAACTGCCACAATACAAGGTTGGCAGGCAGACCTGCCAACCTACCGCCATCCCAACCAGGATCCAAGATCCCGACGAGCTAACGGTGGTCCTGGTTGCAATCAGCCAGTGAGGTGCTGACTCAGCGCCGTCCTGCTGATTACAACCTTGTGCTCTGCCAGTCTTTTCGTGGTGGTTTCTCCACCACAAAAAGGCTTGCAGAGAACAATTGCTGAGGGCCAAAAGGGGGGTCTTGTACTGCCCATGACCATGGCATGGGCAGTGTAAGTGCAGCGGGTCCCCGTACCCAGCACCCTTGAAATGCACACTGTCAGCTGTGCAGATAGTGCGCTTTTCAAGGATGCTGGTGCACCCTGCGTGCAGCAGAATTGCTGCTGGATCAATTATGAGCCGGGAACAATGCTGCTGCACCTTTCCCTCTGGGCTGACTGGCAGAAGCCTTAGATTCCTCTGAAGAGCCCAGTGAGAAAGTTGGAATGGGGCCAATGCGTAGACCGCCGACACTGTGGCAGACTCCTCATCAGGATTTTGGCAGATGGATGTTTCTGACCGGCAAACTCCTAATGACCCTCTTATTCTTCTGTATTAGTTAATTACAGAGATAGGAAAAAACAAGCAAATCCGAAAGATAGAGAAAGAGAAAGACAGAGAAAATGTCACAAAGGGAGAAAGCAAAAACTACCAAGAGTGAGAAAGAGGTAGGGAGTGGGTGGTGGTGTTTTTAGGAATACTAGCCTTGGTTTGCAGCAAGCTGACATCTATTAGCGCCCGCTGTATGCTTCTATGCTTCTGAGCAGTGATTTGAGCACCGCTACTCTTTCTTCTACAAAACACACTAAAGGGATCCCAACGAAATGCAAAATTACAATGTTTCTTAAGAAAGAAAACTATACACATTTATGCTACATTCTTCTTTTAAGACATGAGGCTTAGTTCACTGTGCTATCAAATTTCCATAAATTTCCCTCTAAGAGTCAGGTGGGTTTCTCACCCACTCAAGCTCTATGTAATTCCAGTAAATCTGCCTTAAAAGCCCTGAGCATCCGTAAGGCAAGAGCAGGCGGCCATGCCTTTTGCAGTCTGGCTCCTTTATTACCGGCTTGAAATCAGGAAAATCTCTTGGCACCTGTGTAGGAAATAGTCATGCGTGGAAGCTCAAGAAAGACAGTTATTAGCACTCAGCATTCTAACACACAACTTAATATAACTAGTTTAAAAAATAAAAGATAACAGTTAATTGTTGTATTGGTCTTCACTTCAATTTACTACATACCCCCACCAGGGACCTCTGGAAATATCCCTTTCCATCAAATAACAGCCTGCAGAGAAGTATTAAACAAGAATATGTGTGAAATAAACATTTCTTACTAGGATGAACTGTACGATTCAAGATGTTAGACTATAGTAAGAAGCGTAGAATATCTGGATACTTGCTGTACTCCGAGTGTTAATGTAAAATAGTGTCTGCCTTGAGAATAGGGTCCGTGGTGTAACATTGATGTGCACAAATAATAAAATATAACATTTTCATGACAAGTAACAAATCAATATTTCCACCCTGGTTCCCACCATAATTGTTTTTCATGCTGTGAACAGAATCCCTTTTTTCACGTCACCAAATGTGGACATTAATGCTATCCTTGTCAAAGTTATACTTTTTGTGCCTGTTTAATAAATGAATAAATCAATTTGCGAAATGATAGGTGACCAGTTTCATGTGGCAATGCATATGCTACCATATTGCACCATTAGTTGTATTTTATGTGTAGCTTTGGGTCTGTTAGCTCTAGAACAAAGGGCCTTATTCAGCGAAATACTACCATGAGTTGGTCATGATCCATTTAAAGTTGTGGGAAGTGCCAGTTTTATACTGACAGAACCTCTTCTGACTCCACCAGTGTCAACCTCTGACCTGGTGGCCCATCCGCCAAGTGGCCGCCAGAAAACAGCAACAGTTGTCCCACTCTATTAAGGGTTGAGCAACCATCCACCATTTCTTCTGCCAAATTCTGCCATGCAGTGCGGTGCCTTTCAGAAGCAGGCAGAGAAACATGATTTGCAGAGTTGGGGCCAGATACACGTTGCAAAGATGTTTTAAGGCAGGAGCAAAGTGGGCTCTGGCCCACAGCCCTCACCTTTCAAGAACCCCACTGACTTAAGCTTTTGGGAACAGGCCCAGACTTTCTGGAGTTTAAAAAAAGTTTGGTTACTTGCTTTCCTTTGAGTAAGAGCAGGCAGAACTTGCCTGGGAGACAGAGAAGGTAAGAGAACAATATCTATTTGATATGGCGAGAAGCAGAAAGTGCTGGAACCTTTTGAAGTGCACAGGCCCAGCCAACTGCACAGGTGTTTGCCTTTATTCCGCATGTGCCACTGATGTAAATTAAAGATAGACATTGTGTGCTCCCTTTCTAACTGCATCGTACTGTGCATCTAATGCCAGAAAGTGAAATCGCAGCTTCTGCATAATGAGTCCAAATACCTGATGCATGCAGCACAGGAAGTGCAGTAAAATAAGCACCCATCAGCACCGTACGCCTGAATGGTGCTGACAGACTAGCTACAACACACATTGTGGGTAGATGGCTTGGTTGGACCACAAGCATTTCTGCTTTTATGAGGGGTTGGCCACGTGTCAGTGTGCAGTGCAGAGTAGCATTATTTGCTCCCTCTTTTACTTCACTTTCCATGTGAAGCAGCTGCTGGACCGGTGCGATCACAGCCTTGTTCCACCTAAGTCAGTGTCCCTGATCCTGGTCAGTTCTACCAGCCTCAACGTCCCTGATCCTCACAAAACATCAGCTAGAGTGCATTAAACAATGAAAGCACCCTCCTTATCCACAGGTGAAAATGGTGAAACTCCTGTCCACCTCACCACAGGCAGGGGGCTTGCAAGAGTGTAAAATATTCTATTATTTTCTTAATGATTTCTAACGTATTAATCGTTTGGTGAATTAATATGAGAAAACGGGTGACTTCGGTAAATGGTCATCATAATTCATTTTTGTTCTCTGGCTAGGCAAAAACCTAGCTGCAGTCATAGTTATTTTCCGTTGCTCAATGCTTACATAAAAGAGTGTGCTTAATAGCTTACATATATGTAAAGAGCTACCCCTAGCGGGTTGCTGCATTATATCTTACAACGTCATATTTATTAAGTCATTACACAAGTTTGAATGTTCTATTGTTTGAAATTGTCACTAATACATGGTTTCTTCCTCGAGAATGGAAGTAAATGTTGTGAGCTGAAAAGTTTCTTCCTGAGAAGAGAAGTTTAGACGAGATGGAACAATGGAGTCACAGACGAGACGGAAGAGAAAAAATTACTGTTATGAATGTGCCCTGGTTATTGTTGATTTCATTGTATTTTAGGTTATCAAATAAAATAACTATTGGTTGAATCGTAAACCACCCCCATGTACTGACCAATCATAGACTTTTCAAAATTCAATTTAACGATTTGTCATCTGTTCGAAGGGATTATTATTTGTTGTCGTTGTTGTGGTTGTTGCTGTTGTTGGAGAAATGTAGGAGAGAGAAGAGAACGAGATTCCGTTATCCCTTGATGGTTCGGGTTATGTTAGCGATGTGAGCTTAACTGTCGATGTAGGCCCGATCCTGATGGTGTCCCCTTGCTGAAGTAGACTACATGTTGTTGTTCTATGGGTAATGTATGAAATTGCATTGATATATGTGTCTCTTTTGCTTTGCAGTTACCAGCTGCAACTTATAGTTTAATTGCTGCATAATAACAATAATGTTTTTTTTATAATAACCCGAGCTAGAGTGATTTTTCTAAATTTGTTTTACATGAAGTTCAACATGTTGATGTTAATTTGTGGTTAGTAAGGGAATCTACCTTCATATGCTCATATTCACATCCTTTGATTGTTTGTACTAATGTATACTTTACCTTTGAAGACAATTCTAGTGTTATTAATTAGTGTTATGATACTTGAGATTATTTGCTTGATTGCTTTGATTAAACTCAGATATATAAGATGTTCTAATCAGCCACTATTGATTCTATATGCTTATCATTTATGTTTGAGAGTTATTTTCGTGACATTAGCATTGTTAATCTTGGGAAATAAATTCATAATTTTTCTTAATAAACTGGTATGGTTATTGTTTGAGGTCTGGCTCTTTGAATATAATGATTATTATTGATGATTACATTACTCCTTATTACATCCTCTCAGCCTTTGTCATGTCGATACATTGGCCTCTAGCCCAAAATCCACTCTTCAGTCAGTTTGGAGTAATAGTTAGGATTTCGTGGTGCTGCAGCAGGCTTGTTTAGGCCGCTAATCTGCCTTCCTCTCTGGTGCTGAGAGAGACTATTTGCTCCAGGGATGACCCCAGATGCAGGCTGGCCAAGGAAGAGGGTTGTTAAAGATTCAACCATACTCATTGAGGGCGTGAATGACCCTGAACTAGACAATAAATTCAGACTTGTTCTAAGCAAGGGATTCCAAGTTATATTTGGCCGGACCCACCCAAATCCTTAAAATGTCCCTGACACATAGGTCTCAGTATTGGGCAGATAATCCTCAATCTGGACAGCAAAAGACTTGGACCAGCTCTCCTCCAACCCTTCTAAAGTGTTTTTTTAAATTGAAATCTGCAGCTTATGTAACATGTTATGCAATAAAATAGTGTGCGAAATCCATACTTAGGCAGGAAATGTCATGACTGCAGAGTCACAGAGTGGCCGTGGCTCTGGATTTTGTACATTAGCAGTATGAAATACATAATTTCTCTTTCTGTACGCCTGTTATTTAGTGTATCACTAGGGCCGGACTGGCCGTAGCGGGCATTTGAAGTTTTTTCGGTGGGCTGGAAGAGTGAGGCACATTTTAAGCGGTGGGGGCCGGTTTTTCACCAAGAGCCGGTTTTGCAACAGTGCCACAATATCGACTCCCTTTAACAAAAGAACAAAATCAGCAGTGATTCGTCCTTCCCTTACCCTGCCCTCTCCAGCCCCCCTGCCCCACCCCAATAGACCCTGGGGCTAGTCTGACAAAATTGCCAGGGCTGCTTTGGGGTCCCTGTCCGGCCCTGTGTATCACAGGACTTTTATAATTGCAAAAATACAAGTTTGTGCTACCAGTGAGATTGTTAATGTTGACTTACAGTCATATTAATTTCAAGGTATGTATGTTGTGAAGTTAGAATATGATGCACAGTTACAGAACTGGAAGGAAACAATTATTAACAAGTTCAGTTTTTATTATAGTTCTTTTTTTCTCTCTTAGCCAACTACAGAGCATTCAGGATGTCAGTGAATTGACATTAAGACATGTGATTGACCTAGTAAAATATATTTGGAAAACATGTGCTATTTTTCCATTTGAAAAAAACATTGATGCTATTTTTTCTGAGCTGTGAAACTGGCGCATCACATTTCATGGATGGCAGTGCTTTGCTTCATCTGCGTGAAAGTGTTTTCTAGAGTCAAGTAATGTATGAATAGATCCATCTGCCTTAGAGCACCACCCTTATTTTAATTATTTCAATTTATTCAGGATTCTGCAATTTTGGTTTCTCATTTAAATTGTAGACTGCGGACAAGGTCCCAGTCCCAAGTCTGCTAAATGTGTATTAATCCGTCCCAACATATCCTTCAGAGTACATTTTCAACTATGAAATCTTTGGTCAATATTCACTAAGCTTCATTTGCACATAAGCATATGAGTTCCTTTACGAAATTTGTAGAATAAGTTATAGAAATGGCATGGAGGTAAACAAAGGGTGATTTTGGAATTTCACATGTAGCCGTTAATTAACTCGGCTATTCTCAGTCTTATATCACAACTATAATATATGTGATGTGACAACTGATGTCCTCAGGTCATCTGTATCATTTTACATAACATTGTGTGTTAGATCATAAATTGTGAAGTAGTTAATCATAATTGAGGTTTTTGGGTGCTTTCAGCTTTTTGTTCATAACCACAATCATTACAACCTGCGTTTATCATGGAATGTGTATGTAAACTAATGTATGTTTTAGTGTAGAACCATAACATCCCAAAAACAATTTTTTTTGCCACTGGCAGATGACAAGTCCTTACTTTTTTTCACACTGCATGATCCTGATCTGCAGAAGTACCTAATATATGAAAGAGGTTTCAGCAGTCGCGGCTCGCCGAGGGGGTGGGGAAGCGTGCACCAGCAGGGGGGGGGGGACGGCACATAACATAAAAAAGAAAATTATTTAAAAAAACACTTATTTCCGCTCCCGTGCTGCGCTTTTACTCTGCTCTTTCATTTCGCTCTAGGACAGGCTCCCAGCCTGCCCTGTTGCCAATCCTGATGCTGCTTAAAGCAGCGTCAGGATTGGATGGGAGCACCCAGCCAGGGCGCTCCCAGGTAGACTGGGAGCCTGTGCAGACTCTCTCGAGACCCTTCTGCGCATGTGTGTTTGGCCGGCCCGAGACAGCCGGCCAAACATACATGCGCACTGAGGAGGAGTGCTGAGCTCTCCCCCTCATTGCTCGTCACCCCGTGGCCCCATCCCTTTTTCCCCAAAACTGTGATAAACATAGTTTATTATAGTTTTTAGGGAAAAGGTTTGCAGCTGATGCTGTTGGTGGTGGGGGGGCAACGCTCCTCTGCCCTTATGACGGAGCTGCCTCTGCAAAGAGCAGACCATTCCCTCAAGATAGACTGTGACCAAATGGAACTCAAGCCTGCACATGCTTTTATGTCAGTTTGACCACTCAACTATATCAATGACTCTTTAATGCAGGACAAAATCAAGGTAGGTTCAATCATGCCTATGCTACCTCATCCAGATTCTCAAGAGGTTTGAATAAGTTACTGTGATGACTACACTACCATGAACCATATCATCCCTGAGATCACAAGACGTGTGAAGATTTAGCTTTTCCCAGGAAATTACTCGATCAGTTAGATAAAAATTACAGGATCAATAATCAAATATTGGCATATAAAATGTACAATGACACCTTTATTTATTCTATCAATGCTACACATCTTCACTGTCAATGTGTCTGCAGTGTTAAGACTATAGTATAGAAAGATGTAAGACGTTCTTCTAAGTAGGTTTTAGGTACATGATTCAGAAAGGCATACACGTGAGACTGCAAAGTGAGCTAGGGAAGGGCACCTATTTCAAAGCATCATTCCAACAGAGGCAATATATTCCCTGCTCATCTGGTGTCAGGGTGAATAGTACATTTTCTAGATATTCCTTCGTTTGGAAAAAAAAATATTGCCAGTTCTATATCCAGCGGCTCATAAAATGAGGTATATGGAAATGTTTTTAAAAACCTACCACTCTTGGTAACTTCACCACAAACTGCATATACACAATAAAGGAGGCTAGGGGAAGAAATGTTAGAGCAGTGCATGAATGACGGTGAATAAATGATGCCGGATAAAAGTCCAGTGTTATATTGGAAGCATTAAATGGAGCAGTGGCTGTCACTGAGAAGACTAGCAATAAAAGATCTATCTAGTCATGCTGTCTGTGTGTCTTCTAAGACTTTTTTTTAATGAAGATGGGAATATCATCTATTTATTTAGAAGTGTCATAAAGTGCTACACACCACCAAAAGGACTTTGGAGTGGGGTAAACAACAAATAAGACCAGGAAAAGTAAAAAAATGCGATAGGTGGTGACCAGTCAAATGGGAAGATAACATCCTAGATCTGGAATTTGTTGGCCTCTTCCATGGAGATGTTTGACATAATTGAAAAACATGCTTGAAAACTCTAGTGTTCAAGAGTTTCCTGAACCCATGGTAGCATATTTCTATTCAGAGATGGTTCACTCACTGTTCGGAGAATGCAGGATTCTACTGAAGTACATTGGAGTGTCTGTTCCTTGAGGTTGTTGAGACCTTTGCCTTGGTAAGCGTTAGGGATATTAGGCAGTGTTTTCAAAGTTGATCCTGAATACAACTGGGGGCGAATAGAGAGCTTTTAGTGCAGAATTAGGCCCCCATTATGACATTGGCATGACTGTTAAAGTGGCGGTAATACCGCCAACAGGCTGGTGGTAAATACTGCCACCAAATTATGACCATGGCAGTGATCCCTCCCATAGACAGCCAATGTACCACACCAACCGCCAGGGCGTTCACACCACTGACCACGGTGGTAGCCATCAAAAGCCAGGCGGAAGCCAAGGTACCGCCCACCATATTATGACATAGCAAACTGCCAAGATTTCCGGGGCGGTACCAACACCATCAAAGGCCTGACGGAAACACTGCATAGAAAACAAAAGACTTACCATCAGAGGCATAGAAGAGACCGCCGCTGCCATGGAAGCGGAACTTCAAATCTTCCTGATGCTCTTCTATGCCATGGTCCTCACGGAACACCACCACCGACGAAGACAACAACGGTGAGTACAGCCATCTAGAACACAAGGGCGGGAGGGAGGAAAAGGAGAGTGACACACACACACGCACAACACACACCATTCACACACACACACCATACACATAACCAGCTGCACAGTTAAACCAGTGGCACAGGACACACTTATAATTAAAACAAAGACCACATCGAGGTTTAAGTGACACTGTTATTTGATGCCAACAGCCACCATATTGTCCATGGATAAACAAAAGCATCCATCAGTGTTCAGAAAGGGCCAATGGCCAGTCCAAAGTACGAAAGGCCCACATGGCCACAGGGCACAGTCCAAGGGCCAACTTGACTCCTGACAGTACCCGGACTCCACTGTGCAGGGTCATCATGTTGGAAATGGGCAGGCACCTCAGGGGGAAGAAGAGGGGTGAGGGTAGGGAGTACCTCAGCTGAAGTGGGGAACATGCCTACTGGTTCTAGAGGGGGCTCCTTGCCTAATTGTCCCTGAAGGGGAGTGTAAGGCCACAGTCTCTGAAGTGGGGAACATGCCCACTGGTTCTGGAGGGGGCTCCTTGCCCAATTGTCTCTGGTGGGTGGCCTACATGCCCTCTGCTGGAGGTGAAGGCTCCATGCCCTCTGCTGGGTGGTGGAGTGGGTGCCTTCCCTTTCTTGGGTGGTGGAGTGGGACACTTCCCTTTCTTGTTTCTAGGACTAGGAGGTGCCTCTACTGTCCCTTGGTTTTCACCATCCGAGTCCTCCCTTTCTGAGGTGGAGGTGTGCTCACAGTAGGAGTGGCAACCGTCACTCTCTGGGGCCCCTTTGTGGCAGCAGCTGAGTTTTTGATGGGAGCAGTGGCAGACTGTTTGGCTGAGGTGCTGTGCTAGGTTGTTGGGACCACGCTCTTATGGACAGGACGGGGAGGTGAAGGGGGAAGGAAGAGGTCAAGATGGGCAAGAAAAGCTTCTTAGGGACGTTTGGGTGCGATGTGAGAGGAGGGATGGGAGTAGAGGTTAAGGGAGTGGTTGTCAGAGGTGTACATCTGCTGGACTTGGGTGCACATGCATGTGTGAGGTGGATGGCCGTTGGGAGTCTACGTTCGTTTGTGTCTCTTTGGAGGGGGGCAGACATGGTGGGAGAGGACAAAGGTGACACGTGGATGGATGTTGCGTAGGTGTCTGCAAGTGAGGTGTGTGTGCTGCATGATGTGGTGATGGTGGTGGTGGCTGTTGATGCAGTGCATGCACGTGTCCATCGGAGGAGGAATCAGAGTCAGTGTTGTCACCTCCTGTCTCCACTGTGATGCTCCTCTCACCCCCGTCCCACTGGTCCCCTCGGTGTCGGTGGACTCTGCCTCCTGGGTCCTGTGGGATGCAGCTTCCTCAGTCGCCGGTGCCCCTGCTCCTGCACTAGATGGTGCTAATGCACATGTGGACAGGATGACAGAAGAAAATAGGTGGGGAGAGAGAGAAAGGGAGAACTGGGTCAATTACAGCACCAACACCACAGATGGCATACACATTAGCATTACTCACCGGGATCATGATTGGGCACCCTGCATTGCTCTGGCATTCCATTGGCTAGGTACCACAGCAAGATGAGAGCCAACCACCTCCAACTGCAAACTCCTGGGACCCACTATGCCCTGTCTGACCTGGAACCTAGCTGGAATACAAGATTTTGCTATACTCCCATGTACCTTGTGCTGGACCACACAGCAATGTCTGAGCTGGCATTAAGGGGCACCCAATAACTGAAACCCATCACTAGGATCCCATGCCAGCCAACAGAAATGGTTGTCACACTCACTGTACTCACCCCATTGTGGCTGCTGTGCTGCACTTAAGCACCCATCCAGCTCTGGGTAGGCCACCACCAGTATGCAGGCCATCAGGGGGGGTCAGGTTCCGACGGGCAGTCGCCCTCCTTGGGAGGCCATCCCTAGCTGGGCCTTAATGGTCTTTCAGGCCCAGTGTCTCAGGTCCTCCCACGTTTTACTGCAGTGGGTGCTCTACCTGCTTTAGGCCCCCAAGGTCCGCACATCCTTGGCGATGGCACACCACAATCCCTTCTTCTAATGGACGCTGACCTGCAGAGGTAATACAGACAGGAGGGCATTATTAACCATAAAATCCGGTCTCTCACACATATGGCCCACAAATTACATTTCCATCTCCATTGGCACACACATCACCTGGAGTCTTGCATGTACACTACCACCAGACATACCCCCCACCTTGTTGCATGCATCGTCCCCATGGTGTATCCACCTGTTGGTCTGGAGGCCCGTACAGCTGTCCATGCAGGGGTAGGACCCCATCCACAAGTCGCTCTAACTCCTCCGAAGTGAAGGCAGGGGCCCTTTCCCCAGTCATATGGGCCATTGCAGGATCGAGACACAGGTCACAGCAGCACACAAAGTGCAGGTGTTGTCCTGTTGAAAGTCAGGAATCAAGTAAGGTGATAGATAGAAAATGGCAGTCACGGCCGCTGCGGTGAACACCGTCACCGCTGCTGGTGATCCTCATTGGATGCTGTACTCCATAGAGCCCTATGTTAGCCAATGAGGAATAGCACAGCGGTGCAAGACCACCTTCTGCCATGACGACCAACGCCGGTGGAGTTACATCACTTCCACCTTTCCATACTTACAGGACAGGCGGTCGCCATTTCATGGTGGTGGACAACAATCAGAAATTGGAAACTGCGTCATTGCTGTGAATTGTACATACATTGCCATTCACATTGTCTGATTGCATACATGCTCAGTTGCATTGGGGTGGTGGTTCCATTATTCAGTTTGTGACACCCTTCTCACTGTTGTGTCCCTTAGATACCTACCACTGAGGAGAAATAGGAGGAGGAGGCAAGCCCCCGCGTACAGACCCCTTGTGGACTTGGCTACACTGGAGGAGAGGCATGTAATAGTGACCTATAGGTTGAACGGGGCCAAAATCACAGAGCTGCGTACTCAATTGGAGCCTGATCTGATATCAGCAATCTGTCATCCCACTGGGATCCCCCCTCTTTGCAAGTTCTATCAGTACTCCATTTTCTGGCAATTGGTTCTTTCCAAGTGACAGTGGGCTTGGCAGCAGGAATGTCACAGCCAATGTTCTCAATAGTGCTGGCAAGGGTTTTGTCTGCCTTGGTCAAACACGTGTGCAGCTACATCGCTTTCCCTCAAGTGGAAGATTTGGCCACTGTGAAGGGTGGATTCTATGCAGTGGGACATATACCAAACATATTGCATTTGTTCCGACCTGCCACAATGAACAGGTGTTCAGGAATCGGGACGAGTTTCCAGTCAATGTGCAAATGGTGTGCCTGGCGGACAAGTACATCTCCCACGTCAGTGCTAAGTATCCTGGGTCTGTGCATGACGCCTTCGTCCTGAGGAATAGCAGCATCCCAAATGTGCTGGCACAGTTACAGAGGCACAGGCTGTGGCTGATAGATAAGCCTGAGTCCCCACCCAAGATATGTCAGTGTATGCCTTCTGGAGTCATCCCCCATACCATTGTGTACGGCTAATGTTTGTTCCTTAATTCTTGCAGGTGACTCTGGCTACCAAAACCTGTCATGGCTCCTGACCCCTGTGAGGAATGCCAAGACAGGGGCTGAGAATTGGTATAATGATGCACATGGGCGAATGAGGCGAATTATAGCATGTACCTTGATGGCCAGGTTCAGATGCTTCCATCTGACAGGTGGGATCCCTGTATTATTCCCCGAGGAAGGTCTGCCAGATAGTTGTAGTATGCTGCATGTTGCACAACCTGGCCCTCACACAACATGTGCCTTATCCGCAGGAGGAGGAGATTGGAAATGTCCCTGTGGCAGCAGTGGATCCTGAGGGCAGTGAGGATGAGGAGGCAGAGGATGAGGATGTGAAAACAGAACATCAGTAATATGGAAGTACTTCGAATGACACACAGGTAAGACAGTGGAACTGACCTTTCCTCTAATTATTTATGTTTTCAGTGTGGCTGTAGCAGGATGGCAGTCACTTCCGTTCTATCTCAACTGACTGTCACCTATGCCTTCTCTATTTGCAGATATTGCTGTTATTACTACTGTGCACTGATGTCATGACTACAGACAGCTACACCTCACAATTTGTGTACTATACCAAAATTCATGTCAATTGCACAAGATGTAACTGTTATCATAAGTGCACATTTTCATCACATAAAGCACTATCACTCAAGTTGTGTTCAAGGGTGCTTATTGTAGTGCAAATAATAGAACGAATAGTGCAATGGAATGGGGTGATGGTAGAGGAAAGTCCAGGGTATTGGTTCAGTCTGTTCGTAGCACAAGTCCAGTGTCCAAGTGGACATAGGAAGGGGCGCAATGGGAGTTCCAAGTGGACAAGGTGACAGAGTGGAACACAAGGTGGACTTTTAGGAGGGTCTCATATCCTAGCGGTGGTCTTGGTCTTGGTAAGTGTCTCTAGCATCTGTCTGGGTCACAGGGAACATTTTCAGGGTGGTTTACCTTTTGCAGGGGGAGGGGTGCTGGTGGCCTGTGGGTCCTGTGGCAGGGCCTCCTGTCCACTAGCTGCAGCAGATGTGGTGGGTTGTTCAGTTGACTGGCTAGTGGAAGGGGCCCGCTGGTGTGCTGTACACTCCCTCATGATGTTGGCCATATCAGCCAGCACCCCTGCTATGGAGACCATGGTGGTGTTGAGGGCCTGCAAATCTTCCATGATGTCCTGATGGTGTACCTCCTGCATTCGCTTGTTCCCCCTCATGTTCTAAAGAATCTGGCCCATCTTGTCCTGGGATTTTTCGTAAGCCCCCTGGACATTAGTGAGTGCCTCCTGGAGAGTCGGTTCCCTGGGTATGTCCTCCCTTTGGCGCACAGCTGTCCTTCTAGTGTCCCTGTTCCCCTGTGCCTGTGTCCCCTGAATGGTGTGCCCACTACCACTGACCCCAGGACCCTGATTGTCTTGGCTGCGAGGTGTGGACTGGTGTCCCTGTACAGGTGGGCACACTGCTGATTGACGTGTCCTGGGGACAGAGGTATGGGGATGTTGAGTGGGTGATGTGGTGTTGAATACTGAGGGAGAGCGTCTGTGGTGGGCTGGGAGTGGGCTGGGATAGCTGACTGATCAGTGGTCAATGATGGGCCAGGTAGTTCATCCAGATCCAGAAGTCCAGAGTTTGCTGTCATCACTGGGGGCATCTTCTGTTGGGGGACTGGATAGCCGTAGTGCCTCCACCCGGCTGGGATTGGTTGGGGCACCTGTGGGGATGTAAACAATGTATTATTCTTCATCTCTGTGACATATCGTACATCCCTAGCTTCACCAATATTGTTGCTGTTGCCCTGCCACCTTCGTTTGTGTATGGTGATGTGTTGTGGGATTGTTAGTTCTCCATGCTGTGTATCCCTTGGTGATGGGTGTACATGCAGGGCTGGGAGGGCTATACATGCATTGGTATGGCATGCAGGGCGTGACATTGGGGTTTATCACATGTGCAGGTGCACTGTGTGGGATGGAGTGGAGTGATGGGAGTCAGGGTGGGGGGGTGAGATGGCATACAGGTGTGGGGGGTGATAAGTTGTAAATATTGACTCACCAGTATCCAGTCCTCCGGCTACTCCCGTAAGTCCCTCAGGATGCAAGATTGCCATGACGTGCTCCTCCCATGCCGTCAGATGTGGGGGAGCAGGCGTGGGTACACCCCCAGTCCTCTGGGTGGCGAGCTGGTGCCTTGCTGCCACGGAACATACCTTCCCCCATAGGTCCATCCACCTCTTCCTGATGTTGTCCCTTGTTCTCGGATGGCATCCCACAGCATTCACCCTGTCCACGATTCTCCGCCATAACTCCATCTTCCTGGAAACAGTCATTTGCTGTACCTGTCCTCCACCATGGCCCGCATCTCCTCATCTGTGAAACCGGAGTGCCTTAGTGGGGACATGGGTATTGGGTGGTGCGTGTTGTGCAGAGGGTGTTGAGTAATGTGGCGGGGTGTGGGATGTGGAGTGCGTGACAGATGTATGGGTGGTTGTGGTGTGTGTGTGTAGTTGTCTCTGTGTTTTGTGTGGCTAGCTATTGCAATCTTTTCATGTTGACAAAGGGATGTGTGTAATGTGGGTGTGTGTTTTATAGTGCTGTGGATGGGTGGGTGTGGTGTGTGTATGAGTGTCAGGTGTGTGATTTTAGTTTTGGACAATGTTTTGTTGTTTTGTATTTGGTTGGCCATTCTGACCGCGCCGGTGTGTACCGCCAATGGTTTACTGCCGTTGAATGTCCGCCGTGATTCATGGGTCATAATGTGGTGGGCGTTGTTTTGTTGGCGTAATGATATGGGTGTTCGTACCGATACTTTAACACTGACCTTTGGTCTGGCGGATTTGTGGTTGTTGCAGTATTCTGTTGGTTTGGTGTGTGTGTATCATAATATGGCGAACGGATGTTCACCCCCGCGACAGTATGATGGCGGCTGTCACCGCGGCGGTTAGCGGCATTGTCATAATGACTACCTTAATGTATTCACACATATACAGGCACAATCATGCTGTCTGATTTTGCCACCTTTGAAGCCTGGTGATAATTGTTTTAGCTTGGCCTGAATAGTTTTTGTTACATTAATCCAAAGGGGACATTACCATGGCAATAATTAGCTCTTTTTAGTGGCTAGTATCAGGGGCGGGGTGATTTACCATAGGAGAAGGAGTTGGACAGTGATTCCCTTAACCCCTGTCATTATTTGAGGGGTTAAGTTAAGTTCTGAAATGTAAAACAGTTCAGTTTTATTTCAGATGGCATCAGTGTACAGCATAGTCTCATTTTCTTTACAAAGCGTCCAGATTCAGGAAGATGATAAAAACATGGCTCTTTCCACAAACATTTATTTAATAAATAGCCAATCTCAGTTGACAGGAGCATCTCTTAGACGTTCTTGCTTTTACATAGCGCTAGGAGGCCCATGTACTTTACAAATTCACAAACTCACAAATATACTCACTTATAATTTCATTTTGCTTGTTTTACTCCCCTCTCCCATCAGACTTCATTCCTTTTACCTTAATTGGAGATTAACACATGCTCAGTTGAATTTTTTATCTACGCAATGTAAATTACTTACCTTGATCAAATTTGCTGACTTGATTTTCACTTGGTATGGCATTCCTTTCATGTACCTTCCACTTTTCATGACAAATACTATGATGCATTTATAACACCACGTCGACTGTTGGTCATATTTAGTGAATGTGGTTCCATTACCTAATTCTGCATGTTTGTGTACTATCTCGGAATGTTCCTTTTAAGCACTATCTATTCAGGTATTTTCACAAGGGCACGCTTAGATTTCACTAGCTTCACTAGTCAAAACTTCCAGTTTTGTAACCCAGAGCATGTATTCTCAAATTCTCCCGCTTATGACTTCAAATCGGTGGGTCTATTTGCTCTATTCCCGTGCTAATTATCTCCCGAATCGCGTCTCACATGAAGGGGATGAGAGAGTCATTTCCTTCAACATTTTTCATTTACAATTACTCTTAATACATGATTTGATTTTTGCAGCCTAAGGTGCATTTAGAACAAAACACGTCAGCTGTTTTTCCATATTTAACCTCTTTGTGGACCAGTCTTGGTATAAACTGCATGTTGGTACCCCCTCCCATCCCCCTCACATTCTGCAGGGATTTTTTTTGTTTGCATATCAATCATTTTATTGATAAAATTAAGGTTTGAGAAATAACAGCAAATACAGTGACATACAGTCCAGTTCATACCCATATAAAGATAGAAATGTTGATTGCGATATATGCACCAATAGCAAGCAATACTTATATATATATATAAAATATTTAAGAGAGGTAGAAAAATTAAGAGAGGGGTGAGAGAATAAGCCATAGAAAGCAGAAAGTAAAGAGAGGAAGGGAAGAAGAAGAGAGAGAAAAAAATGGAAGAAAGACGGAAACTACAAAGAAGGGAAGAAAGAGGGGAGGGTAGAGAGGGGTAGTGAGTACAGCGATGGTAATGAGGAAAAAGCAAGAGCATGTGCAAACTACGGGGGAGGGGAAGGCATCTTGCAAAAAGGGAGACCATATGAGAAGACAAATATCTGCCTTGTCCATTAAATTGCAAATGATCTTTTCATATGATGAGGGCTTCTACATCTCCGCAAGCCATTCCTCATGTGACGGCAAGTGTGGAGAGCGCCAATGTTGCAAAATTCTGCTTTTGCCAGCTGTAGGGGCAGTGACGAGCAATCAACGAACATGGTGGGTCAATACGGGAAAGTTCGATAGTCATGGAGGAGAATTAGGGAGTCTGGAAGTGGCGAGGGCAAATCCATAGATTCCCAGAGCATAGACTCTACTGCCGTCCAGGGGTGTATGGTGGGACTGTTCAGCAAACTATGGACAATATCACAGGGCACATGATCACATTGCCAACAGGCAGAATGAGGGAGCAACCCTGGAGTTGCACCGGGGTCTAGTGCCAGCCCAGAAGAATCTTCAAAAGACTGAGATTCATCCATTCCTCACGGACACCTTATTCTAGGCCCTCCAAAAGTTCTGTCCATTCTTCTTCATAATATTCCACCTAATGACTAGCGTTCCAGGTTGTCCTAAGACTAGTCAATAGTGGCTGAGAGTAAAGATGATGAATTATAAGGTGTATAATCTGGACATCCCACCTTTTAACTCACCCCAAGTGTTAAGGTAAGAGAGCACTGGGGAACAGGAAATGGTGTAGGGTTGCGAATCCAATTTGCTCAACAGACAATGAGATAATTGTATACATCGTCATTGTTGAGTATGCGAAAAGCCAAATTCGTCTCATAGCATCTCAAAGGACTTGAGTTCACTGCCTGAGATCAAGTGCATAAGAGTCAAAATCCCAGCTCTGCACTAAGGGCTCCAGTCAAACATGGTCTCTCCTAAGAGTATGCCTGCATTGTTCCAAATGGGAGCTTTGTCATGAAGATGTGTGTCCAACAAAAGAACTTGGTGGGCCGCATCCAGGCAGCGTACATGGCTCCCAGCATGGGAATGTGGGAGTCAGCAGCAGCGGGTTCAGAAAATTAGAGGGCCTGTAATCCCAACAATGTCTCCTGGAGTCTGTGTTTGCTCATAACCCACAACAAAGGGTC
Source organism: Pleurodeles waltl (assembly GCF_031143425.1). Lineage (NCBI taxonomy): Eukaryota > Metazoa > Chordata > Amphibia > Caudata > Salamandridae > Pleurodeles > Pleurodeles waltl. The sequence goes on along the minus strand of NC_090446.1, from coordinate 93,623,880 downwards.
TTGTACCCGTATGTGCATGTATGCCATTTATGCAAAATGTAGGGGTAAACAGTAATGTTTCACAGATGGCAGGCCTAATACCCCTGCTGATCTGTGGGCAATAAGCTTTCGAATTGCCAGACGAGATCTCGCTGATCCCCAGATGAATTCCTTAATGTTCTTATCTATCCGACGGAAGATCTAGAGGGGCAATAATTGGGGAAGCATGCCCAACAGGTACGTGATTTGTGGAAGGGTAACCATTTTCACTGCTTGAATCTGTCCCCAGAGAGAGAGATTTATGTCGGCCAACTTCATGAAGTCCAGTTGCATTTGCTCCTATAATGTGTCCTCCCACATGTGCTAAAAGAGGCTATTTACTAAAATGCCCACATACCTAATGTGAGAATACTTCCACTGAAGTTGGTAATCAGCTATAGCGGCGCAGGTGGTGAACTGCAACAATGGCAAAGCATTGCTCCTTCCCCAGTTCACTTTGTAGCTGGATATTGCTGTGAAGGCATAAATAGGGATGGAGGAGGGTAAGATCGACAAGGTAGGTAAAATGTCATCTGCATATACATACAATGTTGAGGGAACTTCAGGCGTTGGAATACATTTTATCTGATCTGATTATCGAATGGACACCACTAAAGGTTTTATTGGAAGGAACAGTAACAGGGGGCAGAGTGGGCAACCTTAATAGGTACCTCTACAGACCTGGAAGGGGTCGGAAAGAAGGACCCCATAATTGACCTGCGCAGATGGGGAATCATAGAGCCATCCCACATCAGAGATGATGTCCCCATCAAAGCCAAATTCCCATAGTGTGGCAAACAAATAGTGCAATTCTACCCTCTCAAAGGCTTTTCTATATCCAATGACAGTGGCAAGGCCTCATTCGGAAGGTCCACTGCTTGCCAGACTGCATGATCTAGCATGCAGAGTTGACAGACTGAAGAGCGGCCTGGAACAAACCCCACTTGCGAATGGTGAATATGAGAGGGAAGGTCTCGCTTAAGGCAGGTTGTCAGAATGTTTGACAGTATCTTGACGTCCCCATTGTACAGGGACATGGGGTGATAACTTCCATGAAGGAGAGGATCTTTAAGTGGTTTGGATAGGACCAAAATCAGTGCCCGGTTGGACAATCAGTGCCTTGTTGGAAAAGCTATGCAAGGAGCCTGAGTGATCAGCCTCAGAGAAGGCCTTATAGAAGATCCTCTAGCTCAGATCTGGTCCATTTATAGAATTCTGCTGGGAAACCATCCTCACTCAGGGCTCTGTGATATGGTAGATCCTAGATGACCTTCTCTAACTCCTCCTTTGTGATCTTGCCCTGAAGCAGCTGCCTCCTGTCCTCTGAGAGGCAAGGTAAGCAACTTCCTTCCAGGAAGGAGTTTATCTGATCTGTTTCTTGAACAATTGCTGGGTAGTAGAGGATTTTGTCGAAGGATGCATACGCATCTGCAATTTCCAGCGGCTTGGTGACCAGCACCCCGAGTTGGTGATGATAGCAGGAATGGCCATTCCCACCTCCCTCTGCTTCACAACCTGTTCATAGTGCTGGTATTTTAACTTCTGTAGCTCATACTCGACTTTAGAGGTGAAGAGAGTGTTGAGGTCCCTGCGCACCTTCTCAAGGCTATGCCTGGTGATAGTGGAATGGTAGACTGTATAAGGGTGCGTAAGGTGAGCTATATCTGCTTCTAGTATTTTCTGAAGCTCCTCTTTCTGCGTGTTGGACAGGACTGCATACATCATCAGCTGTCCCCTGATGGTCGCCTTCACCACCGCCAACAATGTCAGGGCAGAGTCGACTGAACCATCATTGCTCTCCCGGTAGATATGCACACAGGCTTCAAGCTGTGCCTTGCCTACCAGGTGGTTGTATTGGGATAAGTTAAGACACAAGGGCTTGCATATTGCTCACAATAGACCCAGATCAGCCTCCACAATAATTGTTGAGTGGTCTGAATGTGAAGTCTCACAGAAAATAGGAAGTAAATGGTGGCCATCAAAAAAAAAAAATCCAGCTGTGATTGCATACTTGGACTGGGGACAAATATATGTATTCCTGATATGTCAGATGCAAAAGACGACATACATCTAAGAGGCAATGATCAGCCGCAAAATCTCCTAGGAGGGCTCTCTCCACATTATTAGATACACCAAAATTGGACCCATATGGTCTAAGACTGCATCCTGGCAAGGGTCCAATCCCCACCTATGAGATTGTTGACGGTATCTGTCTCTGTCAATACTCATGTGAGTTGAAGAAGGAATGCACGCTTTGAACCTGTGAGCGCCTACAATGAACCTATGCATAGAACCTTACTGTTAATCTTTAATTTGGTGAACACATAGAAATTTTCCGGATTGACCCAAGTCTTAAGGACTCCATTGGGTAATGTTTTCTAAATCTGGATGGATACACCACATTTCTGTGGAGTTAGTAAGTCATCTGCCGCTCTCAGTGGACAACACGTGTCAATCTCCTTGCCCACCCAGTCCCGCTGAAGCTCCTCTGCTTCTTTCTTGGTAAGGAGTGTCTTCTGTAGAAGAGCTATGTTGGAGTGTTTGGAGTTGAGATAGGGAAGCACTTTTGTATGCTTGATTTAATATGTAAGACCATTGACATTCCAGGAACAAATGCACAAGGGTGTGTTTATGGTTATGGAGATCAGAAGATTCAAAGGGATTGCCAGAGGGTCGTAGATGCGCAGGAATGTTAGTCAAATCTTGTTGGCAGTCTACGGGTTGTTGTTGAAAACGTAGACCAGAACAGACAAGGGGAAGGGAAATGGGGGTGTAAGCAATAAAGAAAATGTGCAAAAGAAAGGAAGGGAAAAGGTGGTTTAACCGAAAACAGAAAAGAAGAAGGAGAAGGAGGGAAGTTGGGGTCGTGACAGAAAAGAAAAGAACAATTCATAAACACAATACTTTGTGAGCTGGAAATCAATTATACAATCATCATAACTGCTGCATCCTATTACCTGTAGTCAGCAGGTCTACACCTGAATGTTCATCTCACTTGGAAGGCTTGGGGGTTCAGTGATCTAGAGGAAAACTAGGGTGATGGGAGGAAAGACCCACAAAGTGTTCAGGATGTTAGTAATGACAAAGGTCAAGCAGTAGGTGAGTAATGACATGGTAGAGAAAGGAAGCAAAACTTGTTTTTATGTCTACAAGCTGAGTGGAAGGGCAATTGATGGGAAATAGAACATACTGTGTCTCACAATAGATTATACAATGCACCATGTGAGTTATTACTCCATAGAGTGTACAACTGAGGGACAAAAATGGTGAAAGGTGGGGGAGACATGTGTGTTGCTTTTTGTATTCTAATCAGTGGAAAGTGCAACCAAGTGGAGAATGACTTTGCATGTTATTCTATGGGAGGGGAGGGAAAAGGGAAGTTTTTTCTTTTTTTTTTTTTGCTGGACCACCAATGGGTAGAACTTTATACCAAACATTTAATAATGAACTGCAATACACATTGTGTCAAAGACAGACAAAGAGAGTGGTGATTCCACCAGTGACAAACATGCAGTCTACTATACTCAGCCTGCAGCTGGGGAAGTACTGCAGGGCTAGTATTAGATCTAACACATCTGCAGACTAAGGGGGTCATTCTGACCCTGGCGGTAATTACCGCCATGGCGGAGGTCGGCGGTAGCACCGCCAACAGGCTGGCGGTGCTCCGCCGGGCATTCTGCCCGTCTGAATGCTCCATGGCGGCGGAGCGCGCTCCGCCGTAATGGGGATTCAGACACCCCCTACCGCCATCCTGTTCATGGCGGCTCTCCCGCCATGAACAGGATGGCGATAGGGGGTGCCGCGGGGCCCCTGGGGGCCCCTGCAGTGCCCATGCCAATGGCATGGGCACGGCAGGGGCCCCCGTAAGAGGGCCCCAAAAAGTATTTCAGTGTCTGCCCAGCAGACACTGAAATACGTGACGGGTGCAACTGCACCCGTCGCACCTTCCCACTCCGCCGGCTCAATTCTGAGCCGGCATCCTAGTGGGAAGGTTGATTTGCCCTGGGCTGGCGGGCGGCCTTTTGGCGGCCGCCCGCCAGCCCAGGGCAAATGTCAGAATCACCGCCGCGGTCTTTCGACCGCAGTGCGGTGTTCTGACGGCGGTACCTTGGCGGACGGCCTCCGCCATCCGCCAAGGTCAGAATGACCGCCTAATTCTGCTTAAATGGAAAGGACTTGTCTCGCCCTCTGTCCTATATGTATTATGCCACCTCCTTTAGTATCTTCTCTTTATCATGCTGTATTCAATGATGTTTGCCTTGAAGTTGGGGCCCCTTGCATGTGTTTCAGAGTTCTGCTGGACAAGAGGGTCCTCCTCCATGGCAGGGAGGTCATGAGAGCATTGAGAAGTGTCCAGGGTTCCTTCATGTAGTCCATCTAAAATCACCTGCAATTCCTCTGGATCAAAGAAGTTGCTCAACTTTTTGTCCATCGTAATCCACATGCATGCCAGTTGTAGAGACCAAATTTGATGTCCCATTTGTGAAGGAGTGGCCGCAAAGAGACAAGAGTCTTTCTCTGATCATTTGTTTTCTTAAAAAGTCTGCTCCCACTTGTATCTTGTGCCCAAAAAAATCATAGGGTTTGTGATCTCTTGCTGCTGTCAGGATCTGGATGGCCTGCTCACGCCAGAGGAACCAGCCAATAATAGCTCTTCGTTCAGATGAGGCCAAGGCTCGCCGCAGTTTCATTCTATGCGCTCTTTGTATCTCAAGCAATGGTGCAAAGTTAATGGACTTTTGTCAAGAAAATGAGACTCTGTGGGTACTGATATCATCTGCAAAAGCTCTGAACTTTTATTGAATATTGGAAGCTTACCATATTGATTATTTTTAAAGGTGTCTAACTGTAAAAGTGTACATTATTGAACTCATAATTTACTGGACAATAGAATGAATTTGATGGTTATCACAACCATTAAGGTAGAAGTTAATCGTGTAGCAATCCACACCATCACACCCATGTTAGTAACTGGTTTATGAATAAAAATGCTGTGGAATAAGAGATTGATAAGGAGTTTGCACAGAGCTGTTAGTCATAGATTCATTCAAATTGGAGATCCTAGATATTACATTTCTATTTATTTGGATTTCATTGATGCATTTGGGGAGATCATCATTTTTTGACATTACTTTCTTGTAGTGTCCAGTACTGTGGATATTACAAATGGGTTTCTCTGTTTGAATTCCAGGTTCTGGCATTTTCTTTTTCAATTTAGGATGGTCTCTTTTATATCTCTTATTAGATTTTTGATCTTAGGTATTTGTTTTCTGAAATGATGGGATGCCAACTTGTTCAGAGTGACTGATACCATGTTTTGTATAGTGGTAATCAGAATCTCCAGTCTGGAATTGGGTGAGAATCTTTTCAAACTTTGTTGAACTTGTCTTTCTTTAAGTCATTTAATTGCTTGAGTGGAAAAGTATTTTCAAACGATTGGCACCAGGATGTGATCCACATATGAGGGTGGTGAAGAGGAGGACAATTTAGCAAAGGCTCGACAATGTTTGTGACTGAACACAGCGATGATTCAGAATTAATGTTGCGCATTACTACAAGTCCTGGCTATGACACCTATCATAGGTTAGCTATGAAACTATTGAATTAAGCTCAAAGGTTTCTCTAAAGCTTGTTTTATAACTGTCCTGTCTAGCCCGGTGTTAAAGCTTACAGTGATAGCAGTTTTCTTGGTGATATGTTTGCCTTTTAAGGTCATTGAAAGTACTCAAGTGCTCTGTCCAGAATAAGTGGCTATACACCATAGGTCAGTATAAGTCAGTTAGGCATAACTAACTATTTAGTTTGTCTCTAAATCAAATGATCATGCACTCAGTTCTAATTCTTCCAAGCAATTTATTAACAAGTTTAAGAACACTCCCACCTTTACCTCTCTTGGATTCTTTGTTTCTGTGCATGTAATTGGAGGAAACTGGTGACTGAAAGAGTCTTGAATATGATATGACAAATTACTTGTTAATAGCGGGAAAATCAAGCTATGGTGTCCGATCAGAGTCCCAAATTTGTGGTACTTTGTAATTAGGAAATAAGCTACTACACAGTACTTTTACATATAATATTCTTGGTTAGGAGATCTTGGGTCCCAATGTTACTGTATGGACAAACCTTTTTTTCTAAAGTTCACAATTCATTTTTGCTCTCTGCAGATTGTACGTGAACCTCTACCATCCTTTTGCATCAGACTTAAGGGGTATCAAGAGAGACGTGTATGTCCCTTCATTGGCATATGGGTTTTGAAATATTCCAGTGATGCTAAGTGCATTGCCCAATGTGAGATTTTTCAGAACGTCTTTAGGCACCCTATATTCACCAACCAAGCTCAATTGTGCCTTGAGTTTGGTTTGTTGAAGGCAAGAGCAGGCGAACATTCCCTCTTTTGTAACTTGTGTTATAGGATGAGGCATTATGCTAATGTATGTATAAAGTTTCTAAAATCATAGATTAGGAGTTAGCAGACAGTTTTCAGAGTCCTTGGAAAAACATCTGGATAGTGCTAAATACTCTCTGGAGGTGTGCAAGGTCTGGGTCTCAAACATTATGTAGCTATAGGCAGTAAAGAGGTATTTAATAATAAAGTCCTAGTTTCTTGAATAGATATTTTTAATATAGAAACATTGCTATGCATATTAAGTTCTATTATTAAACATGGATGAAAAATGCATACCTGAATGCAGCAGCTGACGCTAAATTGAACATATGATGATTCACTTGCATTTTCTCTAAGTCCTTTTAGGAAAAATTGAATTATATTAGAGTAGTTTCCCAGAGGACCAATAGTTGATGCTCAAACTGGTCTGCATCTTTAATGCATGTTCTGTGTCTTCACACGTATTGGAATATGAAAAGAGGAATTGGCTACGAAATATATTAATTACACACAGCTATGCTCTATATTCATTACACACAACATTTGAACTTGTCACAAAGCCATTACATTTTGTCTTAACTATAACATCCTAAGGCCACTATCAGCTAGAGTCGTTTTTTCACTTGCGTTTTAAAAGGTTGTTCGGACAGTTTGATGAGGAAAACTATAGGTAGCACATTTTGTAATTCATATGATTTTCATGTTTTGCAATTATCAATATTTTCTAAGGTTTTCTTTTATGCATTATATTTTTCACATTTTATCTCCCTTTATATAATTTTCTTTTTTTAAATATATGATTGTTGGAATGGTTTTAATTTACTGTCCAATACAATTTATTGATTCATTAATCATTGAATGACTTCTCTGTTTGCCCAAAAAGATGGCAATCGGACTCAAATAAGAGGTGATATGTGGTCATGGCATTCTTACCACAGGAGTGAATATTGATTATGCTTAGCTTATTGAGATTTTTCAGGATTGGATTTGTGGAGCGATAATCTGCTTGAGATGGTTGTGCTAAAAAACGAAAAGGGGTGGTAAATTAATAAGGTCCTGAAACGTTCTTTGTCTTTCTTGACGCAGGTCCATGGAGGTGTAAACCGCCCAGTAGCATATTTTTCAGCTACTTTGGACCCAGTTGCAGCAGCCTTACCAGGTTGTTTGTCTTGAAGTAACTGACTTATGCACAAAACCGAGACCTGACATTAGAGATACTCAATTGGAAGAGAATGACCAAATTATCTTTGTTGATGGTTCTTGTTTAAGAGACAATACAGGGACACTGAGAGCAGGATATCCCATGTGCACAATTACTGGTATTCTGGAAGCTTCTTGGCTTCGAGGAGTGTATTATGCCCAAGTAGCGGAACTGGTAGCCCTTACTAAAGCATGTTGTGTTTCTGCTCAGCTGAAAGTTACCATCTATATGGATAGCCAGTGTGGATTTGGGATAGTCCATGATTTTGGTCAGTTGTGGTCACAGAGAGGTTTCATGACCTCTTCTGGTTCACAAGTGAGGAATGGTGAAAGGATTAAAGATCTGTTGCATGCTATTGAAATACCTGAAAAGATTGCCATGGTGAAATGCAGTGCACATCTGAAGTCGCAGGAATTTGTGTCAATGGGAAATGGATATCCGGATCAAGTCGCAAGTTTTTGCGCATTTAACTGTATTTCGTTCAGAGATAAGTGGAAACTGTTACCTGAAGAAGATGAAACATGTCCAAGTTTTGCATTGAAAGTAATTGACACATTGGAGGAATTGAAAATGTTACAGAATAATGTTGACAGGAAAGAGAAACGATCATGGAGCAAAATGAAATGTGTACAGTGACAAGATCAATTGTGGGTTTCAGAAGAGGGTCAATTAGTTTTGCCTAATAGTCTGTTGTCTCAAATGGCTAGGTATTATCATGGTCAAGCACATGTTGGGAGGGATGTCATGATTCGGTTGTTCAAGCATAATTGGTTCAACCAAAGGTTTAGACAGGTTGCTGAAGCAGTTTGCCATTGTTGCATCATTTGCCAACAAATGAACGTGGGGAAAGGGACAGTGGTTAATTTGAGCCACATTGGAAGAGCAGGAGGTCCATTCAGCAGAATGCAGATGGATTTTATTGGGATGCCTGTGTGTGGAGGTTTGAGATATGTGTTGGTGATTGTGTGCATTTTTAGTCACTGGATTGAAGCTTATCCTACACGAAGAAACAACAGTCTCACAGTAGCTGAATTACTGCTTAAGACACTGATACCACGTTTCGGGTTTCTGATCTTTTCAGAATCAGTTAAGGGAAGTCACTTCAACAATGAAGTAATTAAACTACTGTGTGCAGCATTGAACATTGAGCAAAAGTTGCATTGTAGTTACCTCCCTGAAGCATCAGGACTAGTGGAACAAATGAATGGCACCTTGAAGTCTAGAGTTGCAAAGATGTGTGCGTCCACAAATCTGAAATGGTCCAATGCACTGTCTTTAGTTCTGATGACAATGAGAAATACACCCGACAGGAAGACAATATTGAGGCTGCATGAAGTCTGTATAGGCCAAGCCATGAAGTTGCCAGAGGTGCCTGCAAATGCACTAGTCTACATTATAAATGATATGGTGTTGGACTACTGCAAAGGTCTGGCTGATGTAGTTCGCTCTTTCCTTCAGCAGATGGAAGCCACCACACTGCCACTGATCCATGACCCAGGGCACAATCTGAGGGCTGGTGACTGTGTTGTGGTCCAGAAACATGTGAGGAAAACGTGTTTGGAGCCTTGTTGGAAAGGACCTTTCCAGGTAGTTCTGACAACTACCACAGCTGTAAAGTGCGCTGGAGTTCCAAACTGGATCCATGCCAGTCACACAAAGAAAGTGATATGTCCGACTGATGAGGAAGCTGAGTTGTTGAAAGTACCAACAACAGCAAACAAGTCTCAGGGCTGAAAGGAGAACAAAGGGGAACTGAGACAGGACCACAGCCAGTTGAGGATGGTTCAGTCACTCCTGTGAGAGATGAAGGAGAAGACCTCCAGGGGGGCGATGGAGAGCCTATCTCAATAGAGGCAGCAGGAGAGCCTAGTCAAAGGAGGGCGTTCCCAGAAGGATGACAACTTTGAGAGACAAATAGAACAATTGCCAGACCCCGAGGGGGACGGAGTTGAGGCGTATCAAAGTCTCTGTGATCTGACTCCTCCTGAACCAGTTGCAGGTCCGTCAAGAGAAAATACCATAGAACAAGGAGATGTTTCAAGTTCAAAACTGAAAAGAACACTGACCAAGGGTCCACTGAAAGGAGATAAGTGGCCAGAGTCACAAGCAAAGAGAAAGGAAGTAGTTGTTGAAACAAAAATTGAAGAAAAAGTGGATACAACAAAGAGAGAAGATGTAAGTGAAGGAGAATTGAATGGTGATCGAAAGTTGAAAAGAAAGAGAATAGTAAGACGAAGATACGCAGGTCCTGAATGAGCGTATGCAACTACAAGTGAATGGCAGAAACAATTTTTGTCTTTTTGTTTTGATAGAGACATTCCAGGGCAATATTTTGGCACCTAAAGGAAGCTGATGAACTGAACTGTTGAAATAATCTTAGAGGAATTTTTTTTTAGAAAGAGCGTGTTGAAAGTAACCAGAAAAAACCTTGATAACCTGATTAGACTTTTTGAAACCTGATTTTGACTTGCTGCCTACGGATTTTGACAAGGGATCCTGGAAGAAAGACTGAGAGCTGTAAATAACTGCTGAAAGAAGATTTTGTTTTTGATTTGGTGCTTTTTCTAAATTTCTCTTCTGCTTTCTGATTCTTTACAGATCATGAGTAACATTAGCCAGCAGGGTAGGAAAATAGGTGCTGTAAATACATGTGTATTGGTTTGGCGATTGTGTGTGGGATATTGTTTGTGATATTGATTATCGAAATGACTGTTCTTGATAAGAGTGAAGCCAACCGTACTTCTGCTTTTGAAATTACTACTGCACTAACAGCAATAGAGAAGTTTAGGTTAGATGAGAAGTATTTACATGAGAGTACTAATGTGCAAGGAAAACTTTCTTCTAGTGTCTTCTATTGCTTGCTGAATGAGTATGTTGAGACGATGGATGCGAGGGATTGCTATGTATGTACGCAGATTCCTTTATCAGTCGAAGAAGGAGTTACTTATCACAGTTTACCTCTCACTTCTGGGATAAGTTGTAGTCTGTTACTAACAAGATTCTATAATCAAGAGTACATCCAGTATTTCTACTCCAACTATGACAGTGTGTTTTCATTTGTCCCTATAATTAACCATTTGAGTAGAATAGCTAAGGATAATGACATAATATTAGTTAGCAGGTTTTTGGACCTACGCTAACCTTTAGTACAGCTTATGCTCACAGGAACAATCTAACGTGCTTGCTTATACCTTTAGAGAAGAGCTTCTTAGATCACACAGATGACAGGAGAAAGACATTGAAGGAAAAGTTAGAAAAAGGCTTAGAGAAGAGGACTCACAAGAATGATTATGCTTATATTACAATTAAAACACAAGGGAAATTAGCTCTAGATGCGCAACACGTAGGTAAACTTTGTATATATATGCCTAAATCACGCACTGACCCCTTATTTGTGTGAACGAGTGAATGTAGACATGTGTTTTTGTTTCAGAGTAAATGGACATTTACGTTGAAAGGACAGGATCCGGCCATCCCTGGGATATATTACATCTATGGTCCTAATGCCTATTACCATCATCCAAGAGGATGGTATGGGACATGTTAGTTGGGTGTAGGTTTACCAAAGATTTTTCAAATGGATGACTTGAAGAAGTTTCCAAAAGTGACTGAATTACATCATATAAGACGGAGGAGAGAATCTCCTTCTGGTACAGTGGGATATATATTTGGAGCAATAATTCCTTCAGTGGGAGTTGTTCTGAATTTGATAAAGATTCAAAAGTTGTCTATTATTGTGAATACCATGCTGACAATTTTTTCAGGAGCCATACTTCTGATATATACTGAATTAGCTGCTTTAAGAGCTATGAGTCTTCAGAATCGGCTTCCATTAGACATTCTTTTAGCAAAGGATGGTGGAGTTTGTAGGATGCTTAATTCTAGGCATTGTTGCTTGTTCATTCCTGATAATAGTAAAGTAGAAGCTTACTTACTAACCTGACTAATGAAAGTGCTGATTTGAAAGAATTGAAAGAAGCAAGTGTTTGGGAGAAAATTGGTAAAGGTTTTGCTTCAGTGGGAAATTTGCTCAGCAAAATTGGGAAAGGAATCCTATTGAAAACTATACAGGGGATATTAATTGTCATTGTTTACCTAATTGGAATATGGGGAATATGTAAATTTTGTAAAAGAATACAATTGGAAAAGACAAAGAAGAATCAGTGGAAGGAAGAAAAGAAAAGGGAAACATTGTTTGGGAAAAATTCGAAAAGGGAACAAAAGTATGAAGGGACTAAATTACAGAATATTAGCTGATGCAAACATTTGTGAGTGGTAGTTTAGTGTGATGATACATTTAGTCATCAAAGGAGGGATTGCTAAAGCAGGATTTGTAATAAAAATTATTGATGAGTACTCATGTATATCCATGTAAATCCAATAATGGATTTGCGTATAAAATGTAATGATATAGAGAAAAATAATGCACGTATTTGAAAATGTGTCTACGTGAGTGGCTGCCAATGTTCACAAAGTATACTTATTAATGGCTTATTAATATGAAACATGGAGCTTTTGTTTGATTAATGTAGTAATACATCACAGTAAGGTTATGTATTATGTATTAGTTTTATTAATTGTAGGCTTTAATTTAGCGGAGGTCTTGGCCTAGTTGCACGGCCTTATGTCAAGCTGAATTTCTAAACCGATTAATAAAACGTTTGCTTAGAGAATTACATTTTGATATTCCACTGTGCTAATCAAATTTGCTCGTAGCTAAAAGTCTTTTCTCATGAGAACCGACTGCTAGAAGATGCTGTTCTTGCTAAATGTGACATTATGAGTGTAATGTGTGTAAGACTAACTGTCTCAGGAGGAGAACAATGGAGACACTGACTGGAGTATAAGTTGCAACAATATTGTTACCTGACGAGCCGGATGATGGGGACATTACAAGAGGAGCCAATCAGCGACATGTGAACCAAGTACTACTAAAAGGTATAGATTTGATGTTTTAGTTTTATTGGACAAAGTGTGAACATGTGATCCCTTGACCAATAGGGACTTGGGAAGTAGTTTTAGGATATCTAATTTAGCCGGACTGCACTGATGGAAGATAGCCATTTTCCCATTTTCTTTCTGGCCGAAAAGTTGTTACTTTCTTGAGCGTGTTGACAAGAGATGTGCTTAACTTTACTGCCTAAAGACTTTGCATTTTCTGAACTTTGATGCTGAATCCTGATGCCTTGCTGACTGAACTGATAACGAAGACTATCTTAGCTTGCCGATCCATTTGAGGAGATGTATATTACTACTGATGTGTTTCTTAAGACTATTTGCTTTTTCTTTCTAGGTGCCAACCACACTATTTTGAAAGAGCCATAGTTAGATGTTTTCCAGATTTGTGTTTACTAAATTATTTTGCATGAAACCCAACATGCTGATGCTAATTTGGTGTTAGAGAAGGATTCCTCACTAATGAAGTTCACTATATGGAGAAACTTTTGATGTATTTTCTTTGTTGACTATAAATGTATGTGATATCGTTTGCTCAAAATTTCTTGTTAATCAAATCGCACTTTAACTTTAGAATATGAAGTGGCTCAAGCTTTAATTAGATTACGCTTCTTTCGCAGCTTTGGGCAGCCAGTGATGTTGCTGTATGTATATTATTTGAATTGAGATTATCTTCATGACATTAGCATTGCTAATATAGGGAAATAAATATTCAAACTTTTACTAAAGGTGTGGTTATTCATGACTGAAAGGTCATGGTGTGTGACAATTACTGACTCCTATTGATTACTAATGCTATTGATTATCATTGATTGTTGATGTTATTGATTAGTTACTGATTATTGGTCTGCATATACTGGAGTTATGGTGGGAACATCTTAATTGCGAGTCAAAAGGTTCATCGACCTATTTGCGTCCCCTTATAAGTTTACTTATTAAGGTCTTACGCGCTAACAGAGGTTGATTAGGTGACAAGCCAAAATATGGACTACGCTTCCAACAAGCAGTGACTGAAAGCGTTTAGCCAAAGCCCCTTCCGCTGCATACTGTTTGTTTTTATTCATGGCATGAGCTCTGTTAGAGATATCTTTATGCCAGGCAGCAAAGGCAAACGCTTTCTATATACGACACCGATAAAGCTGCCTTTTTGTCAGACAAAAGTGTCTTTTTTGCTAAGTTGTTTCTAATAATTTACTTGGCAAAAGAGATCTATGCAAAAGCGCCCCTGCAGATGATGGGATTTATGTGTTTTTGTTTGGTTTGTTCAATGTAAGGTAGCTAATGCAACAAAAAAAATCCCACGGCGTTGCTTTTGGTTTCCAGATTGGTATTGATCATGCTTCTTTGTTGAAAATAAACAAGATGCCCTCTTTGAAAATCAAGTCAAATGAAATGTGCCAGTATTTGCTTTGACTTTCTCAGCAGTACATATTCCATTGAAGTGTACGTCCCTTTCAGCAGTGCTTTTGGGACAGAGATCAAATGTTGTGTTTACACAATTAGCCACAAATCACCCAAATTCAATGATGGCTCTGTTGTTGACTAGGTGTAGCTTTCCAATAAATGTGTTTGAAGCATTCTAGCCAGTGTTTACTCAGCAGCAGGCTTATTTAACCTCCAAACAACTGCAATTTTAATGATGCTTGGTAACAGAGAAAAAGGTGCTTTTATGTCTAGCCATGTTGTGTTTGTTGGTTAACGCTGGCACCATTCTCAACCCTAAGTGCTTGGAGATGCTCTGCAAAATGACTTAGGGACTCTAAAATGTCAAGTTTACAATATGGCTCAGCGTCACAATCGCAGATCGGTCAGTCGCAGGCTTTCATCCTCGGTTGGTAGTCTTGATATTCTACAAATGAACCTCTGCTGAACATGAAAAAGATGATTTTTTAAAAACAAAAATGCCTGCATGGATGTATATTTTGACCTCTGGAAACCCTAGGTGTTTTTGCTTTTCGACCTTTCCTCAATGAAAATTCACCCACAGTAAGCTTCTGTCATCAAGCACTGGCTAAGCCAATGTGTCCCACCTATTTGAGATCCATTGGCTTTGCTGAAGCGGAGTGGCATGGCGTGGAGTGAAGTGCATTGTATGTCTGAGAGTGGAGTGGTAGTGTGTGGCGTGGGGTGGAGTAGCATTGTGTGGAATGGAGTGGCAAAGTGTGGCATGGAGTGTAGTGAGATTGTCTGGTGTGGATTGGAGTGGGACTACGGTGCATAAAGTCAAGTGGAGTTGAATGTGTGCCAAGAAATTTTATGCCATAGAGTGGAACTCTGTGGTGTGGTAAAGCGTGGAATTGTGTTGTGTGGTGTGGAATTGAGTAGAGTGGTGGAGAATTGTGTAGCATGGAGTGAAGTGGAACGTGTGGCGTGACCTGGAGTGGAATTGTGTGGGATAGAGTGGAATTGTGTGGCATGGAGTAGATTGGAATTGTGTGACAAACGTAGTGAGAAACTGGATG
The DNA here is from genome assembly GCF_031143425.1 of Pleurodeles waltl. Classification (NCBI taxonomy): domain Eukaryota; kingdom Metazoa; phylum Chordata; class Amphibia; order Caudata; family Salamandridae; genus Pleurodeles; species Pleurodeles waltl. Next base: position 93,608,858 of record NC_090446.1, on the reverse strand, counting down.
GAGTGGAGTGGAAAAAACTTGTGTGGCATCAAGTGGAATTTTGTGAGTGTGGATTTGTGTGGTTTGGAGTGCAATTGTGTGGCATGAAGTGGAGAGAAGTGGAGTGGAAGTAAGTGGAGTGTAGTGGCATGATGCAAAGGGCTTCAGTGCCTCATCAGGGGTGGGAATTGCTAAATAAATACAATTACAATTATTGAAGCCAATATGTTAATTAAGATATTAATGGGTGTTTTATGCATTTTAAATAATAATAATAAAATGTAGAAATAAATAATATAGAGAATTAATGTGCATGTTTGAAAATGTGCCCTTGGAGAGTGGTCATCAAGATTCACAAATATACTATTAAAATGAATAACATGTATGGAATATACAAAATGTATTAAAATAATGCAGTAGAATGACATATTGAGAGATATATAACGTGTGTTTTGCATTATATTGTAGAGTTAACTTAGCCAAAGTTGTGGCCTAGTTTTGCCAGGCCTCATGTAGAAGCTGAATTATTAGCTCGATGTAGAGAAGCTGATGTGCTCAATTGACGCTGAACTGCTTATTGTTAATAAAAATCTGCTCAGTAAAAATCCTATGCATGAACCGACGAACAGGAGATGATGGAATCATAAATGTAACAAGGACTGTGTAAAGCAGACGAAATGTACTTTCCCAGGACTCAAACAATAGAGACACTGATTGGAGAAGAAGATGCAACATTTTTGATAACTGATGAGCCGGATAATGAGAACATCGTACAGTGAACCAATCGACACCTTGAGAATGGTGTAATATTAGAATACATAGATTTGAAGAACTGAAATTATTGGGTAGAGTCATAGCTGGTGACTAATTGACCAATTAAGATTTGGGGGATAGTCTGGGTGACTTTGATATAATGCCGTGACAAGGGGAGAAAACTTCAGATGTTCAGATGTTCGAGGTTAGGCGTGGACGTTCAAAGAGATTCAAGATTCTGTCATTGGGCTCATGCTCTTGAGAGCCTGATGTGATGCTGATCGATTGATGACCTGAAGACGGAGACTGACTTTGTTGCTGATCCATACCGTGCATAGGTATATATGACAATGTGACTGATTGACTTTTGTGCCTTTCCTTTCTAGGTACCAACTGCGCTGTCAAAATAGTTTTACTCTTGGCCAGATGTTTTTCTAAATTTATGTTCTAAACTGTTTTCGCATGAAGTCCCACATTCTAATGCTGATCTGGGTTAGGTAGGGTTCCTATTCTGAGACACTGACATATACGGTGACAAATGATTGACAGACTGATTGCTGAACTCTGCTATTCATGTTAACTTATTCATTGTTATTGGCTTATGTTGAGGCATTAGAACGCATGTTTTCTCTAGTTCTGATAAGATTATGTTATTGGTGGTCACTAATGAATTAATCTTGAGTGGATTGAATAAAGTTTGAATTAACCTCATGATTTAAGGGGTCATTACAACATTGGCGGTAAAAGCCGCTTAGCGCCGTGCAGAAGTCCGCCAACACACCACCGCGGCCCCGGAATTCCGCCACAGCTATTATGACCCACACCCCGAAATCCGACAAAATTCAGACACCCACACAAGTCCGCCACACCAAAGGTCAGTGATAAACTGGCAAAAACAAAACCTCCACCGTCACGCCAACAGAAATACGCCCATGCTATCACGACCCACGAATCCACGCGGCAGTCTTTCAACCGCGGTATTCCATTGGCGGTGCACACCGCCGCGCTCAAAATACACACACTCTTACAAAACACAGCCACATTGGACAATTCAAAATACACACACCTGATACACATACACACACCATTCCCACACACCCAATACAATATAAAACACACACCCACATCACCCACAAACCCCTATGACCAAAAATTCAGAAAGAAGGCCAGAGAGAGACACCACCATCCACAAACTAGCAGCCACAGGCACACAACACCATCAACCACACTACTTCCACGCACAAAACACCACACACCACTACATATCACCACACTTATCAGCACATACACCACCCCACACATCACCTACACCACCCCATGGCACGGCAAAGACACCCCAGGTTCTCGGAGGAGGAGCTCAGGGTCATGGTGGAGGAAATTGTACGGGTAGAGCCACAGCTATTTGGATCACAGGTGCAGCACACCTCCATAGCTAGGAAGATGGAGGTATGGTGAAGAATTGTCGACAGGGTCAACGCAGTGGGACAGCACCCAAGAAATCGGGACGACATCAGGAAGAGGTGGAACGACCTACAGGGGAAGGTGCATTCCGTGGTCTCAAGACACAACATCGCAGTACAGCAGACTGGCGGCGGACCCCCACCTCCTCCCCCACAACTAACAACATGGGAGGAGCAGGGCTTGACTATTCTGCATCCTGAGGGCCTCGCAGGAGTCGGTGGAGGAATGGACTCTGGTAAGTCAAATCTTAACTATCATATCCCCCACCCTACCTGCATGCTATCACAGACCCCCACCCTCACCCCCTCCCCTATCACTCCAACTCCTCACAAATGTACTAATAACACAAACCACACATCCCAACACCAAACCCTGCATGACACAACAAAGCATGGACACCCATCACTAAAGCATGCCCACTGCACATACCCATAACACCCCCCTCAACCATCATCACACAAGCCCCCACACAGGAATGCTAGCACTGGGGTACATGCTCACCCACCCATTGCCCACCATGACACACACAGATGCAATAATCATGCTTTTATACCCCTGCAGGACCACTACCCAACGTCACCAGACAGGAGGGTCCAGACATCTCCACCCCACCCACAGAAGAGGCCCACAGTGATGACAGCAGCTCTGTCCAACTGGATCCAGATGACCAGCCCGGACCATCGTGGGCCTCGGGACAGTCGGTTCCCCACACCCAGTCACAGGCCACCACAGACCTTCCACCCTCTGATAACACCAGCACAGCACCCACCCAGCGGGCCCATACCTCCGTCCCCAGGACACGTCAATCAGCTGTGTGTCCACCACCACAGGGAACCCAGGATAAACCGCCACCCCAACAACAACAGGGACCTGGGGGCAGTGGTAGTGGGCACACGGTCCAGGGGATGGAGGCACAGGAACACAGGGGAACTGGGAGGGCTGCTGTGCGACAGGGGGCGGACGGGCCTAGGGAACCCACTCTCCACGAGGCCCTCTCCTCCATCATGGGAGCATACCACCCAGGAGACGATGGCAATGGTACTGGCCAAGTTTCAGGAGACCCAGCGGCTGCAGGAGGAACAGTATTTGGGGTTCAGGGAGGAACTCAGAACCATCAGCTCCGCCCTGGGCACCATTGTAGGGGTTCTGAAGGAGATACTTAATACCAGGAGGGACACTGTGGCACTCCAAGGGGCCCCTGACACTAGCATGGATGATGAACTGCCCACCACCTCCGCCGGCACTAGTGGACAGGACGCCACAGGACCACCACACCAGCACCCCACCCCCTGCAGACAGAGAACCACCCCGCAAACGGTCCCTGAGATCCAGGAACAAGACAGAGCACGATGCCAAGACCCCCGCCAAGAAATGAGACCACCCTGATTGTCATCCTACTGTCCCACTTTGTAACCCTGTCCATGTTGGAACTGCCCCAGCTCCACTTCCTATGCCCATATGGGCAATGCACCTGTGAGACTAATAGACTGGACTCTGCCATGGACATTCCTCCACCATCACCCCTCACCATTTTACAACCCCCCTCCAATATTGAGCACTTCAATAAACACCCTTGAACCACAAAACAATCTGGAGTCAGTCTGTGATTTCAAAAATGTGTATTAGCAATGACAGTGACAAAATGCGTTTTCAAATGTAATGTCAACATACCTATGTCACACATCTCAAGGCCATGAGGAATCTAAGCAGATGACACACGTTGGAAACCACACCTGTGAAACCGTAAGGGAAATGTACAACTCAGTTACCATATACTGGGTGAAATCGACAGACAGGATAGAGGTAGAAGTGTGAAAGTACTTGTAGTAGGCAGGAATGTGTTCTCACCTGTGTGTCACTGGAAATATTGCTGGATAACTGAGTCCCTGTTGTCAATGTCTTCTTCCTCTGCTTCCTCCTCATCACTGTCCACAGGCTCCACAGCTGCCACAACACCGTCATCTGGACCATCCTCCTGTAGAAAAGGCACCTGTCGTTGCAAAGCCAAGTTGTGAAGCATACAGCAGGCCACGATGATCTGGCACACCTTCCTTGGTGAGTAGAATAGGGAACCACCTGTCATATGTAGGCACCTGAACCTGGCCTTCAGGAGGCCGAATGTGCGTTCAATCACCCTCCTACTCCACCCATGGGCCTCATTGTAGCGTTCCTCTGCCCTGGTCCTGGGATTCCTCACTGGGGTCAGTAGCCATGACAGGTTGGGGTAACCAGAGTCCCCTAATAGCCACACCTGGTGCCTCTGGAGTTGACCCATCACATAAGGGAATGCTGCTATTCCGCAGTATGTAGGCGTCATGCACAGAGCCAGGGAACATAGCATTTACCTGGGAGATGTACTGGTCTGCCAAACATACCATCTGTACATTCATCGAATGATAACTCTTCCTGTTCCTGTACACCTGTTCACTCCTGTGGGGGGGACCAGAGGTACATGGGTCCCATCAATGACACCTATGATGTTGGGGATATGTCCAAGGGCATAGAAGTCACCTTTAACTGTAGGCAAATCCTCCACCTGAGGGAAAACGATGTAGCTCCGCATGTGTTTCAGCAGGGCAGACAACACTCTGGACAACACGTTGGAAAACATAGGCTGGGACATCCCTGATGCCATGGCCACTGTTGTTTGAAATGACCCACTTGCAAGGAAATGGAGCACTGATAGTCCCTGCACTTGAGGGGGCATCCCTGTGGGATGGCGGATTGCTGACATCAGGTCTGGCTCCAACTGGGCACACAGTTCCTGGATTGTGGCACGGTCAAACCTGTAGGTGATGATCAAATGTCTTTCCTCCATTGTCGACAGGTCCACCAGCGGTCGGTACACTGGAGGATTCCGCCATCTCCTCACATGTCCCAGCGGACTGTGCCTAGGAATGACAACAGCGACCACAGAGTCAAACAACTCAGAGGTATGTACCCACAGTCTACACAGAACACCATTCATATGCAAAATCTGGCCTGTATTTGTGTTGCGCGACAAGGCCTAGGTCTGTGTGACGTAGTTGGTAATTAGGCCATGTGGGCCCCTGAAATGGCGGCTGCCTGACCTCTAAAGTGGGACAATGGGATGTGAGGTAACTGCGCTGGCGTTGTACACCGTCGCGGTAGGCGGTCGAAGACCGTGGCGCAATGCTGCATTGGTTAACATTGGACCCTATGGGTCCCAGGAGCCAATGACGATGTACGCCGGCGGTGATGGTACGCACCGCCGCGGACATGACCGCCGCAGACGTGACCGCCATTTTCTATCCGTTCAATCACTCGATACCTGATCTTCGACAGGAGAGGACCTACACTGCAAGTGCTGCTGTGACCTCGGTCTGGAAGAGACAATGGCTCGTGCGTCTGGGGAAAGGGCCCCTGCCTTCACTGCAGAGGAGTTGGAGAAGCTCGTGGATGGGGTCCTCCCCAGTACGCAGTACTCTACGGTCCTCTAGACCAACAGGTAAGTACACAGGGAGCACGTTGTATGGGCTATGCCTGGGTGGAGAGGGCTGGTTGTAAGAATGAAGGGGGCACAGTTCTGCGTGCATGAAGGACTGTGAATGCATGTGCCACATGGCAAGGGTAGGGATGTGGGCCACTCACTTCGACGGTGCAGTTGGTAATGACTTCTCTTCTTCCCCTGTACATGTCATGTAGGTCAGTGCCCACCAGAAGAAGGATATTTGGCATGCCATCGCCAAGGACGTCTGGACCCTGGGGGTCCACCACAGATGGAGCACCCACTGCCGGAAAAGATGGGAGGACATTCGCCGCTGGAGCAAGAAGATGGCGGAGGCTCAGCTTGGGATGGCCTCCCAACGTGGGAGGGGTGCCCGTCGAACCATGACCCCCCTGATGTTCCGGATCCTGGCGGTGGCCTACCCTGAGTTGGATGGGTGCTTGAGGGCATCACAGCAGACACAAGGGGGTGAGTACAACATCATTCAGCGGACTTTGCGTGCAGTGAAGGTGTCTGGGTGGGGGAGGAGGGCTGTGGGTTTCCCTAGGCCAGGGCGAGTTCCATAGGCTAGGCCCCTCCGTAATGCAGGCCATGTGGCACCCCACCCCACCTCTGTAGAGTGTCAAGTACAGGTATACGTGCCCCTGTGTCATCTATGTGTGCAGATGTCGACCATAGCCATGTAGGACATATCCCAGGAATTGCATCTGTAGAGCCCAACAGCGCGACGTAGTGCAGGGGGCTGCTGTGAATGTATTGTCCGCCAACTGTAGCGGTAAGCCATGCACTCAACCTGTCTTTCTTCTGTCGCCCGCCCCTTTTTGTGGTCTCCCTGTTCTTGTGTCCATCAGCATCATCAGGCGGAGTTATAGTGGCACCGGAGCACGAGGGAGCTGCATCCCACATGGCCATGGAGGGTCACACCACGGACTCGGAATACACCAGTGGGACAGAGGGCGAGGGGAGCTTCACGGCGGGGACAGGAACAGCAACCAGCGACATGGACTCGTCCTCCAATGGGAGCTCCCTTGTGGTGGCGGCAAAATCTGTGCCCCCCACTTCTACAGGTACAGCCGCCACCCCCCCTACCAGCACTGCCCTCCCAGCAGCCCCTCAGCCTTCGGCCCGTGCCCGCTCACCCAGGAGGGTGGGCATCACCTTCGCCCCAGGCACCTCAGCCCCTGCCCCTGTCACCTCTGCTGCCCTCAGTGAGGAGGCCATTTACCTCCTCAGGTCCGTCACTGTTGGGCAGTCTACCATTTTGAATGCCATCCAGGGTGTAGAAAGGGAATTGCAACACACAAATGCATTCCTGGAGAGCATTCATTCTGGTCAGGCTGCCCTTCATCGAACCCTGCAAACTCTGGCCTCAGCACTGATGGCAGCCATTGTCCCTGTCTCTAGCCTCCCCCCTCCAACTTCCTCCACCCAGACCCAATCCCCTGTACCCCAGCCTATCCCAAGCACACCATCAGACCAGCCTACACACACCTCACCACACAAGGGAAGCTCAGGCAAACATAAGCACCACACATCCCACAGGCACTCACGCAAGCATCACACACATACAGACACACCAACATCCACTGCCTCCACTGTGTCCCCCTCGTCGTCGTCTCCCTCCTCCCTCCCAGTCTCGTCTACACTCTCACCTGCATGCACTACCACTACAGCCACTACGTCCCGCACCAGCACACCGACCACCACACCCCACTCACGTGCAGTCACCACCCCCACTCCCAGTTACACGTCCCCTGTGTCCTCTCACAGTGTGTCTGTGACGCCCCCTCCGAAGATACACAAACGCAGGCACACACCCACCCAACAGCCATCCACCTCACGACAGCCTCCAGCCCATGCACCTTCACCCAAAGTCACCAAACGTACACCTCCTACAACCACTACCTCTTCCTCCACTCCCAAACCCCCTCCAGCTACCCGTCCCAGTGTTCCTAAGAAACTTTTCCTGGCCAACCTTGACCTCTTTCCCCTCCCCTTACCCCAACTCATAGGTCCTGTACTAGCACCTCAGCCAAAAAAATCGCTGGGACCAGTGGTGCCTGTTAGAGGTATGTGGAGTGCACCGGCCACCAGGCCAGCCAGTGTGGCACGGAGCCACAGCACAGCCAGTACCCCCCTGTGAAGCACCAGAAGTTGGACAGTGCCCGGCGGGAGAGGGGGAAGACTCCAGCCAGCAAAGCCGCTCACAAGGGTCCCGGGGGTAGTGTCGACTCAGCTGTGACTCCTCCCAAGGTGGGGAAGGGGCAGAAGAAATCTTCAAAGTCTGGGAGGAGCAGCACGGCGGAGAAGACAGCCATCATCCCCGCTGCCCAGGAGGCCACCGCCAGCCCAGGAGGCCAGCCCAATCGTCACTGGCCAGGAGGCCACCGCCAGAGTCACTGCCCAGGAGGCCAGCCCAATCGTCACTGGCCAGGAGGCCACCGCCAGAGTCACAGCCCAGGAGGCCAGCCTAATCGTCACTGGCCAGGAGGGCCCCGCAAGCCACAGCCCAGCTGACCCATGATGGACCGCCAGCCACAGGCCTGCTGGACAATGAAGGACCACCTTGGCAAGCACCGCTGAACAGGCCAGGGACCGCTGAACAAGGCAAAGACCGCCATGGCAAGCACTGCTGAACAGGGCAAGCACCGCTGAACAAGGCAAAGACCCCCATGGCAAGCACCGCTGAACAGGGCAAGCACCGCTGAACAGGTCAGAAACTGCCAACTCAAGCACCGCTGAACACGGCAAAGACCGCCATGGAATGCACCGCTGAACAGGGCAAGCACCGCTGAACAGGTCAGAAACTGCCAACTCAAGCACCGCTGAACAGGGCAAAGACCGCTATGGAATGCACCGCTGAACAGGGCAAGCACCGCTGAACAGGTCAGAAACTGCCAACTCAAGCACCGCTGAACAGGGCAAAGACCGCCATGGCAAGCACAGCTGAACAGGGCAAGCACCGCTGAACAGGTCAGAAACTGCCAACTCAAGCACCGCTGAACAGGGCAAAGACCGCCATGGCAAGCACCGCTGAACAGGGAAAGCACCGCTGAACAGGTCAGAAACTGCCAACTCAAGCACCGCTGAACAGGGCAAAGACCGCCATGGAATGCACCGCTGAACAGGGCAAGCACCGCTGAACAGGTCAGAAACTGCCAACTCAAGCACCGCTGAACAGGGCAAAGACCGCCATGGAATGCACCGCTGAACAGGGCAAGCACCGCTGAACAGGTCAGAAACTGCCAACTCAAGCACCGCTGAACAAGGCAAAGACCGCCATGGCAAGCACCGCTGAACAGGGCAAGCACCGCTGAACAGGTCAGAAACTGCCAACTCAAGCACAGCCGAACAGGCCAAAGACCGCCAAGGCGAGCACCGCTAGCCCATTAGCGGCAGGGGCAGTGACGCAACTGGGACCGTCACGGGGTGAGTGCTGCACTCTAGGAACCAGTCCCCCTCCAGAACCAGTGGAGACATGCATCCACTCCGTCTGTCCTGCACAAGATGAAGCACTCTGGGCACCAGTCCCCCTCCAGAGACGTGCATCCACTACGTCTGTCCTGCACAGGATGAAGCACTCGGGGCACCAGTCCCCCTCCAGAACCAGTGGAGACATGCATCCATCTCCGTCTGTCCTGCACAGGATGAAGCACTCTGGGCACCAATCCCCCTCCAGAACCAGTGGAGATATGCATCCAAGTGAGAGACTGTGGCTTTGCACTCCCCAGGATGGTAAAGTGGGCAAACCACCCACTGGAGAGACTTGAGAGAATGTGGCTTTGCACTCCCCAGGATATGGCAGTGGGCAAACCACCCACTGTAGAGACTTGAGAGACTATGGCTTCGCACTCCCCAGGATGGTACAGTGGGCAAACCACCCACTGTAGAGACTTGAGAGACTGTGGCTTTGCACTCCCCAGTATGGTACAGTGGGCAACCCACCCACTGTAGAGACTTGAGAGACTGTGGCTTTGCACTCCCCAGGATGGTACAGTGGGCAACCCACCCACTGTAGAGACTTGAGAGACTGTGGCTTTGCACTCCCAGGATGGTACAGTGGGCAACCCACCCACTGTAGAGACTTGAGAGACTGTGGCTTTGCACTCCCCAGGATGGTACAGTGGGCAACCCACCCACTGTAGAGACTTGAGAGACTGTGGCTTTGCACTCCCCAGGATGGTACAGTGGGCAAACCACCCACTGTAGAGACTTGAGAGACTGTGGCTTTGCACTCCCCAGGATACATCAATGGGCATGGAGCCCCCTCGTGGATCTGGCGTGGTGCACTCATCCGGCTGAGGTGCCCCCCTTCCTTCCCCCTGAGGTGCCTGTTGTATTTCTATCTGATGCCCCTGCAGTGTTCTCTCCGTTTTGATCAGGTATCTAGTGTGGACCTCGCCCATGCATTTTGGGCCCAGTGGTCCACGGACAATGAATGGTGCATTACCTGCACTACTAATCGTGGTGTATATTTTGCTTAACGTGTATATATATAGGTATATATTTGGTTACTGCATTTTGATATATTACAATGGTTCAACTCATTTCCTTTTGTCTTTGCATTCTTCCGGGGGGGTTGGGGGTTGTTACTGTAATGTTTGGATATGCATTGGTGTGTGTTGTAGTGGGTGAGGGTCGGGTGATGGTTGTGATGTTGGTTGTGTGTGTCCCTGTGTTTTTCCCTCCCCCTCCCCTATGTCGTAGGTGCAGTACTCACCGTGGTCTTCGCCGCCGGCGTTGTTGATCCTCGTATAGGAGCAGGAAGACTATCGCAGGGAGAATATGGAGTTCCGGCTCCATGGTGTTGTCATTACTCATGGAGTGTGTAGAGGTGAGCATTTTCCCTTTGAAATGGCTGTTTCTGCAGTGTTTTTATCTGCGGTGAATCCGCCCCGAAAAAGGTGGCGGATTGGCCTGTTGTGATACTGTGGGCGGTACATTGTCCTCCGCCTGTCTGTTGGCGGTGACCGCAGCGCTGTTTGTCTGTACCGCCGTGGCGGTCGGAGTGTTAAAGTGGCTGTCTTTGTTGGCGGTTTCTGCCATGGTCATCATTCCAAATTTTTCACCGCCGGCCCGTTGGCGGTTTTACCGCCGCTTTAACACCGACCGCCAGGGTTGTAATGACCACCTTAGTATTGTAAACAATAGGAAAATAAAAAAATTGCTAAACGTATATTGAGTTGTGTTTTTCATAATTGTTGACTAATAAATTGCTTATTGGTTTGTTTATTGATTATTGATGCACGTTGGTTACACCATGGCTAGGATACTCCATACGTATCAAAAAGGTTCATTGACCTATACGCGTCCCCTTGTAAGTTTACTTACTAAGGACCAGGCGCGCTATCAGTGTTTGGTAGCATGGTTAGTTTCCTTGGAGAACTAGTTATGTGGTGACCAATGGTTATGGTGGTAGTTTAAATTAGGGTAGTTATTAATTTTATGAGATTTTGATTTTGTTTATCTGAAATGGCAATTGTAGCAAGAATGATGTCCCCTTAAGCCCAGAAATGACTTTCCCAGGTCCTGGATCCTGCAAGTAGAGTTGAGTATGTTCTCGGCGTTCTCGTGATAGTGTGAAAGTGGTAGATTGCGCTTGCAAAGGCTTATGCAAAATAGCAGGTGAATTGTGATGTATGTGAGGGAAGTAAGGGGTCTACGTACTCCAGTTGAAGTTTAATGCGAGTGTGTGTACTCCGCAGTATGAGAGTAGGGAAGTCGTCGAACTTCATATGTGTGTGGCGCTTTGTGCTCAAAAATTGTCCACTTGGTTGTTGGTGATGTACGGACCCTGCGTGGTCTATTACTCCGGAGTATATTGACAAGTGTAGGAGACACTTGGGTATATGTTGTTATCTGTCTGGTTTAGTAGGTTGATCGGGCGTGGTCAATAAGTCGATGTGTGAGTTAAGTGGGTAAGATACATTTTTGACTGAGATTTGGTGAGTCCTATGTGCACCAGGACAGACCCATTGATCAGTTGAGAGTAAAATTTGTGGGTCAAATTTTGCTTGCGAATGTGGGAGACTGAGAAAGAAGAACAGCTGCATGAGCGAAAAGGGGCCATCAGTTTAAATCCGTAAAGTCTCTGAAGCAATTGTGTACCTTCCTGTAGTAAACCAGCAGGTTTGTTTTGATTATTGATTTTGGTTAGTGCTCGCAATAATTTGCATTAGTTTTGTGTGAATTGAAGAGTTGGAGGACAAGCCGCAAGACTTTGTCAGCCGCAGTGTGGGACTGTGACGTCAGAGTGAGCCGCGCTGAGATAGGTTGATTAGTAAGAAGAGTCACAAGCAGATTGACAGCTGTCCGTGAGAGACAATTGGTTCAGAAGGCAGGTGAAGGGAATCCTGGGAGTAAAAGTCATTGCCATATTGAATCAAATAAAAACAACAGAGAAAGATGAAGTTTTTCAGAGCATTGAGGAGTGCCATGAAGGGTGATAAATATATCAGGGCAACAGTGGGGAAGCCTACCCCACCGAAATATTTTCTGGCTTATATTGTGATTGAGGAGCAAGTTGTCTCACCCTTTCTTTGGTTAAAGCAATAGTGCAAATTGACAGAGAAACAGGGAGCTTTAGCATTTCCAGAGCATGGAACGTTTAATTTGAGACTTTTGGATCAATTGCAAATGACACTGTATGAGACAAAGCCTCTTCCGAGACCACACAGTTTGAGGCATTAGCAGTTTGGGAGCTCATAGCAAGACAGCAACAAGAAATCAAATTCCAGAGAAGAATAAGGAAGGTAGAGAAGTCTTTAGCAGAGGCAAGATGGGATTGGGAGCAGAAAAGGTGGAGAACGGAGACGTTGCAGGGCGTTAAGTTGTTTCCTGCTATCACAGAGGAAGATGAGTGACAAGAAAAGGAGAGAACTAGCAAGAGTGGTAAGAGTTCATCAGGGGGAAAGAAGAAAAAAAAGACCTATGTAGAAGAGGAAGATTCAGATGTTGAGGATCTTATTGAGATTCGGATGTTGAGGATCTTATTGCTCAGGTGTTAAGAGACTGACCTCCACCATATGCGGTGTATAAGGGGGGTCCAAGTACTAGTTCTGCTCCATCTGTCCCAGCTCAGGTGTTGGAGACAGCGGGACCAGTGCAAACAAATAATGGACAAGTACAAGAGGTAGTGCAGAGTACTCCTAATGCACTGACTACTTCAGTAGTCCAAGCGCAGATGCACCCACCACCAGTTCAGAGAATTTATCCAGAGATACCGATATTCGAGACAACCTCAAACTTAGTGGTTCCTACGTAGCAAGTGGTTTGAGGCCTATGTTAGTTCAGACCGAGCCGACTCCAATGTTGATGCCCCAGGCACAGCCACAGGGTTTGCCGAAGTTCACACCGATAACAGGGACACAGTCAGATGTGACACAAGTAATGAATCTAAGTATGGGAGTAGTCCTTGCACAAAATGTGGGTGTCAGAGCGGCACCAGATGCAATATCGCTGCTGATTACTGTTGGACCAGCAGTACTATTAATTGTTCAGAAGAAGCCGATTGCAGGAGAACAGGGTGAAATGTCACAAAGCCTCGTGAGGAGGGGGTGAGAGAGCATGTGCAGGTGGTTTAATCTATAGGAAGACCTTTGATGGATCGAGACAATTAATGGATCTTAGTCTGCTTGTTGCTCTTCCAGATGCCGTAAATGGCCAGAGTGTAAGTCAGAGCTTGAAGCTTTTGACACCGCAAACTCCAGGTGCAGTGGTACAACAGGTGCCATTGATGAACACAAGTAATGTTTCATTACAGGGATTGAAAGAACAGAAGTTAAATGAGTGGTTAGATAGTCTGAATACCCTACGAAACACATCCAAGGGTGAAGAGCAAATTGATCACGTAAGGCTGGCTACAGAAGTGACTGAACTGGTTGAGGGATCAATGGGAGTGAATAGGTTAGAATCCTATACTGGAGAATGGCTGAGATACTTGTGTCTGAGAATCACGAAAGAAGTGGGCAAGATACATCAGAAATTGGCAGACTTAGCAGAGAAGCATGACATAGAAATTGAGAAAACAAAGCATTTGAAAAGAAGCTACAGGTTAGATTTTGAGGCAAAAGACTTTGAGCACATGAGGTCAGCAGGGATGAAAGCTCATCTTAAAGAGCTACTGCAGAATGCTCAGATATGGGGACCTTTAGAGAAGTGGGAAGGCAGATGGGCAAAGAATAAGGATAAACAAAAACGATATTTACAAGAAGGGTCTGAAAGTGTTCAGAAAGAAAAGGATCCAGTAAAAATATTACCAATGAGGGAAATTCCAGGATGGCAATTTGTGCATGTTCCTTGGCACAGAAGTGATATTCTGTCATTCACAAATGATTATCCAAAGTTGAGGGAGAAACCGGTTGAATGGTACCAGCAGACAGATAGATTTGTGAAGCTTTCTAAATGTCTATGGGAAGACCTGAATACTCTGTTGGAGATAGTAGTGCCAGCTGATTTGTGGGATGAGTGCAAGTGAGCAGTGGAATAGCCGACGAGTGAACCAGAAAGAGATAGAGTTACAGGTGCACAATCACCCGGAGTGATAAAACATTATTATAAGGTGATTGAGTTCCTGAAGACAAGAATCTCACCTAAAAATATTGACAGGCAGAGAATTAACAGGACAGAACAGGAGGTAAAAGAATCAATACATGCGTACTATGAGAGATTGTTGAAGGCGTTCGAGGAGTACAGTGGCAAGGAAGCGATTGAGACGAAAGACATGCTCCACTTTGTGTTCAGGTTGTGGAAGGATTGAGACCTGAAATAGGTCAGATGATTAAGAGTCATTTGATTTGTTGGCAAGCAAAACCGATTGATGAGGTGTTGCAATATGCGAAATACTGTAGTGATGAGACAGAGCTGAAGCAGAAAAAGCTGAAGGAGAAAGCAATGGTGATTCAAATTAAGGCAGCCCAGACAGGAGTGCAGTGAGCTTTTGTTCAGTAGATGCCACAGTAGCAGGGAACTGTCATGTTCCAACCCCAGTTGAGAGGCAGAGGTCGTGGAGCTAATATAAATTGTGGTCCAGACTTGAATACAGTAGTGGTTCAAAATGATGTGCAAGGGATGAAAAATATGTTGCTGTGTCATCTTTGTGGAAACGTGGGACACTGGAAACTGGAGTGTCCGATGATGGTGCAGGATGGTGTTGTTCAGCAAAGTGGTGATGTTAATTTGTTTCAGAATATAAAAGTCCCTAGAATGAGAGGACTTACTCCGGATTCTCAGAAAAACATGAATCAAGTGCAGAATTTTCAACCCATGCAGCAGATGCAAATACCTCATGCACAAATGACACAGTTGCAACCAATGGTTTCTATGGTACCTAGACAGCAAATGCAGATACCTAAAGCCCGAATGGAGCAGTAACAGTTGATGCTTACTCAGAAGGTCACAGGTCAGAGACAAGGCAGAAGTAGTGATACAGTGCACCAATTCCAATTACATAGTGAGAGTGAAATAAACGACAAATGGATGTGTGAGAGTTCGGATGAGGAGCCATGCATGCTTGCAGCGTACCTAGAGGTAGATCAGAGAGGACCTTTTGTAAAAGAAAAGGTGATGGGTCATAGGGTCTCATTTCTGGTGGACACAGGAGCTACGCGCTCTACAGTAAGAAGTGCAGAAGTTCTGAACTTACCTCTTTCAGGCAGGACAGTTCAGGTTGTAGGGGTAGCGAATAGACAGTTAATAAATCTGATCACAGATCCAGCACAGGTGGCGATTGACAACTTCCAGGGACTGCATAAGTTTGCAGTCTGTGACTCAAGTCCAGTATCCCTACTGGGAAGGGACTTGCTGTGTTCGATTAATTGTTCAACTGCTGGAATAGAGGTTCAAACAAATAGTGATGACGAGGAAGAACGAACTCCTGTAACTGAGAATGAAACCACTAATGAAGAGTATCGGTTGATTGAGTTTTTCCCAATGTTTACTGTGAAAGAATTACATGCAGACTTGGAGGGAACAGTGCAGGAAAATGTGTGGGACCTGACAGGTAAAGAAGTGGGTTTGAGTAAGGGACTGGAGCCGATTAAGATCACTTTGAAGCCAAATGTAGTGTTCCAGCAGCTTCCACAGTATAACATGGCACAAGATGGTCTGATGAAAGTAGCGCAGATAATTGTTGATTTTCTAAAACAAGGGGTTTTGACGGAAGTGTTGAGCAGTCCATGTAATTCATGAAAAGTGAATGACATGGTGGTCAAGTGTTGTCCCGTAGTGCCAAATCCAGCGGTAATATTGTTTCAAATTCCATGTGATGCAGAGTGGTTCACAGTGGTTGATTTGTCACCAGCTTTCTTTTCTGTGCCTCTTCATGAGGATAGTCAGTTTCTTTTTAGTTTCAAATTCCTAGACAGAATCTACAGCTGGTGCAGGCTTCCTCAAGGGTACACGGAGTCACCATCCTTGTTCAATCAGATTTTGAAAAAGAATTTGGAGTCATTGGAATTACCATACCAATCGACTCTGGTGCAATAGCTTGATGACTTACTGATTGCGTCAAAAATGAGGGACAAGTGTAAGTACGACTCGATTGCCCTGTTAAATCATTTGGGAACATTCAGACATAAAGTGTGACCTTTGAAATTGCAGTACTGTCAAAAGTCAGTGAAATATTTGGGACACCAAATTGAGAAGGGGTTGAGGAGAATTTCTCGAGAAAGTATTACAATGATATTGCAGAGAAGTCCCCTGACTTTACAAAGAGATGTCAGAATGTTTTTGGGAATGGTAGGTTATTGACGTAAATGGATTTCAAATTTTGCTGAGATTGCTAAACCATTGCAGCAGATGACACATAAGGATGTTACAGATCCCATTACCTTAGATCAGGATCAGATGAAGGCGTTCACTGAGTTGAGAGAGAGTTTGTGCAGGGCTCCAGCGTTGGGAATGTCTGAATACACAAAGCCATTCATATTGTTTTGTCACAAACGTGATCCTTGTTCTTTGTCTGTCTTGATGCAGGTCCATGGAGGTGCTTATCGCCCAGTAGCCTATTTTTTAGCTACCTTGGACCCAGTTGCCGCAGCCTTTCCAGGTTGTTTGCATGCAGTTGCCGCAGTTGGTCAAAGCCTTTCACAATGTGAGGGAGTAGTGATAGGATACCCTCTAACGGTAATGGTACCTCACTCTGTTGAGATTTTACTGACAAGGACAAAAACACAGTATTTGACTGGTGTCAGACTGACAAGGTATGAGATGAGCATTTAAGGTGCTCCAAATGTAATATTGAAAAGATGTACAGTGCTGATACCAGCGACATTACTTCCAAGTGGTACTGTTGAAATTGAAAGGAAGAAGACATTGAGCATGATTGTCTTGAGGTAACTGAGTTGTGCACGAAACCCAGACCTGATATCAGACATTCACAATTGGAAGAAAATGTTCAAATTGTCTTTGTTGATGGTTCATGTCTCGGAGATGGTACAAGAACATTAAGAGCAGGATATGATGTGTGCAAAATTGCAGGTACTTTAGAAGCTTCTTGGCTTCGAGGTGTATATTG
The DNA here is from genome assembly GCF_031143425.1 of Pleurodeles waltl. Taxonomy (NCBI): domain Eukaryota; kingdom Metazoa; phylum Chordata; class Amphibia; order Caudata; family Salamandridae; genus Pleurodeles; species Pleurodeles waltl. The sequence continues at coordinate 93,591,681 of NC_090446.1, read as the reverse complement.
TGCACAAGTAGCAGAATTGGTAGCTCTGACTAGAGCGTGCCATGTATCTGCAAGATTGAGAGTTACCATTTACACAGATAGCCAATATGGATTTGGAATTGTCCATGATTTTGGTCAGTTCTGGTCGCAAAGAAGTTTACTAACCTCCACTGGTACACCAGTAAGAAATGGCAACAGAATAATTGAGCTGTTGTATGCAATAGTTACCTGAAGAAATTGCCGTGGTGAAATGCAGTGCACATCTAAAGTCACAAGACTACATCTCACTAGGAAATGGATATGCAGATCAAGTTGCAAGGTTTTGTGCATTGAACTGTATATCGTTCAAAGACAAGTGGGAACTGATGTCAGAAGAAAATAATACCTGTACAAGTTTTTCATTAAAAGTGATTGATACTAAGGAAGAATTGAAAACACAGCAAAATAATGTTGACAAAGAGGAGAAATTACTTTGGTCTAAACTGAAATGTGTTCAAACACCTGATGAAATATGAGTTTCTGAGGAAGGTTAGATAGTCCTGCCAAATAGTTTATTGTCGCAAATAGCCAGGTATTATCATGGGGAGGCACACATTGGGAGAGATGCAATGGTTTGTTTGTTCAAGATTGACAGGTTCAATCCTAAGTTTAGGCAGGCAACAAAAGCAGTATGTCATCGCTGTATGATCTGTCAGCAGCTAAATGTGGGAAAAGGGACAGTGGTGAATTTGAGCCACATTGGAAGAGAAGGAGGTCCATTCAGCAGGATGCAATTGGATTTCATTGAGATGCCTGCGTATGGAAGTTTGAAGTACGTGTTGGTGATTGTGTGCATTTTTAGTCACTGGATTGAAGCATATCCCACAAGAAGGAATGACAGTCTCACAGTAGCAAAGTTGTTGCTCAGAAGGTTGGTACCATGTTTCGGGTTTCCAAACTCACTTCAATAACGAGGTGATTAAACTCTTATGTGCAGCACTAAACATTGAGCAGAAGTTGCATTGTAGCTACCGCCCTGAAGCATCAGGACTAGTGGAACAGATGAATGGTACCTTGAAATCCAGAATTGTTAGATGTGCGCAGCTACGAATCTGAAATGGCCAGATGCATTGCCTTTGGTGTTGATGTTGATGAGAAATACACCTGAAAGGAAGACAGGGATATCACCTCACGAGATCCTCATGGGCAGAGCAATGAGATTACCAGCAGTTCCAGCAAATGCACTTGGAAACATTAGAGATTATATTGTGTTGGACTACTGCAAGGGTCTGACTGATGTGGTTTGCTCTTTCTCTAAGCAGGTGTAGGCACTACCCTGCCATCCATCCACGATCCAGGACATAATCTGTGAGCCGGTGACTGGGTCGTTGAGCGAAAGCATATTCGCAAGACGTGTTTAGAGCCATGCTGGAGAGGGCCTTACCAGGTGGTATTAACTATTACGGCAGCTGTGAAGTGTGCAGGACTTCCGAACTCGATTCATGCGAGTCATACGAAGAAAGTGGCATGTCCACTGGATCATGAGGAAGCGTTGTCAAGAGCACCAACAACAGTGAAACAGGTTGCCGCACCTGAGGTAAAAAAGGAACCAAGAGAAATTGAACAAGAGCTTGTGGAAGATGGTTCTTTGATCCCTGTAAGAGAAGAGACGAAAGTGAAGATTTACAGGAGGGTACAGAAGAATCAATCTCCACAGATAAAGCAGGAGAGCCTAGCTCAGCAGGGGTCCTCTCAGAAGCAGATGGTGCCGAAAAGCAGACAGAGCAAGTGCCAGACCAAGGAGGGGAAGGAGTTGAGAAGAAGCAAAGTTAAGGTGATCTGACTCCTCCTGAGCCTGTTGCAGGTCCATCAAGAGAGAACACCATAGAGAAATAAAAAGAGAAGAATCCAACCTTGAGAAGGATGTTAACAGAAAGATTGAGAAAAGGAGATAGTTGGCCTGCACTGCAAGTAGAAAAAAGAAAGGAAGTGGTCATAAATGAAACAATAGAGGAAGGAGTAGATACTACGAGAAAAGAAGAATTGAGTGAGGGAGAAATAAGTGGTGATCGAAAGTTGAAAAGAAAGAGAATATCAAGTCGGCGTTACACAGGTCCTGAATGGGCGTATGCAGGTACTAATGAATGGCAACACAAGTTTATGTCCTTATGCTTTGATAGAGAGGTTCCGAGTCAGTACTTTGATGTAACCTGAAGGTGAACAAGAAGCTGAATTGTCGAACCAATCTGAATTATCTTAAAGAGACTGTTGAAAAATAAACCGAAAGACACATTGATATCCTGATTTGACATAAAACCGGATGTGACAAGCTGCTATCCGATTTTAATAAGGAAAAGGGTTCCTGGATGTGAAACTGAACTGTGAGAGAAGAATTTTTCCTTATTTTCGATTTCTACTGCACTTATATAAGAGTGTCTTCTGCTTTCTGATTCTTTACAGATCATGGCTGAATTAAATAATCAAGTTAGGAATGCTAAAGGCTGTAAATATATGAGCTTTGGATTGCCGATTATGTGTGGGATTTTGTTTATAGTAGGGATTGTGGTAATGTCTGTTTTTGATACGAAAGGAGCCAATCATACTTCTGTTCTTGAAACTACTACACTAATGGCTTTAGAGAGGTTTAAGTTAGATGAGAAGTATTTGCATGACTATACTAATGCTCAAGGAGAGCTTTCTTATAATGTCTTCTATCGCTTGTTGAGTGAATTTGTTGAGACGATGGATGCAAGGGAATGTCTTGTGTGTGCGCAAATTCCTTTGTCAGTAGAGGAAGGAGTTACGTACCACAGCCTACCATTAACCTACGGAATAAGCTGTAGTCTGCTACTAACAAGGTTCTACAATCAAGAGTATATGCTGTATTTTTACTCTAACTACGATGTGGTGTTTTCGTTTGTCCCTATTATTAGGTATCTGAGTAGAGTAGCTAAGAATCATGATATAGTATTAGTTTGAGGATTCTTTGTGCCTACACTAACATTTGGACCTGCTTATGCACATAAGAATAATCTCACGTGCTTACTTACACCTTTTGAAAAGAGCTTTATGGAGCATACTGATGATAGAAGAAAGGCACTAAAGGAGAAAGTAGAAAAAGGTTTAGAGAAAAGGACTTACAAGAATGATTATGCTTACACTGCAATTAAGACGCAAGGGAAATTAGCTTTAGATGCATTACATGTAGGAAAGCTTTGTATATATAGGCCAAAATCACGCACTGACACTTTATTTATGGGAACGAGTGAATGTAGGCATGTGTTTTTGTTTCAGAGTAAATGGACTTTTATGTTGAATGGTCAGGACCCTGCGATTCCTGGTATCTCTTATATTTGTGGACTTAGGGACAGATGTAGCAAGGCTTTTGCGCCTCGCAAACGGCGAAAAACACCGTTTGCGAGGCGCAAAAGCCCTCACACGATGCAGAAACGCATTTTGCGAGTCGGAATCGACTTGCAAAATGCGTTTCCGACTCGCAAATAGGAAGGGGTGTTCCCTTCCTATTTGCGACTCGCAACGTAATGTAAGTTGATTCGCAAATCAACTCGCAGTTACCATCCACTTGAAGTGGATGGTAACTCATTTGCAAACGGGAAGAGGTCCCCATGGGACCCCTTCCCCTTTGTGAATGATCACAAAAATATTTTTTCAGAGCAGGCAGTGGTCCTATGGTCCACTGCCTGCTCTGAAAAAAAACGAAACAAAAGGTTTCGGTATTTTTTTCTAAGTGCAGCTCGTTTTCCTTTAAGGAAAACGGGCTGCAGATAGAAAAAAAAACTGCTTTATTGAAAAGCAGTTACGGACATGGTGGTCTGCTGTCTCCAGCAGGCCACCATCCCCTTGAGTGCCCAGACTCGAAATGGGGTCGCAAATTGCGACCCACCTCATTAATATTAATGAGGTGGGTCTTTGCGACCCCATTGCGAGTCGCAGAAGGTGTCTGAGACACCTTTCTGCATAGCAAATTGCGAGTTGCAATTTGCAAGTCGCTCGGACTCGCAAATTGCAAGTTGCAATTTGCAACGTACCTACATCTGGCCCTTAATGCTTATTATCGTCTTCCAAGAGGATGGTATGGGACATGTTATTTGGGGATAGTTTTCCCAAAGATTTATCAGATAAATGACTTAAAGAAGTTTGAAAAATTGACTGAATTACATCATAAGCGACAGAGGAGGGAATCCTCTTCTGCTATTGTGGGAGATATATTTGGTGCAGTGATTCCTTCACTGGGAGTCATCCTGAACTCAATCAAGATACGAAAGTTGTCTACTATTGTGGGTAACATGCTGAAAATTTTTACAGAGGCAATACTCCTGATAGATACAGAATTAGCTGCGGATAGAGCTATGACAGTTCAGAATCGCCTTACTTTAGACATCCTTCAGGCAAAGGATAGCGGAGTCTGTAAAATGACTAACTCAAGGCATTGCTGTTCATATATTCCTAACAATAGTAAAGAGATAAGAGACTTAGGGCCATATTTATACTTTTTGACGCAAAACTGCGCTAACGCAGTTTTGCGCCAAAAAAATTAGCGCCGGCTAACGCCATTCTGAAGCGCCATGCGGGCGCCGTATTTATTGAATGACGTTAGCCAGCGTTAGCCGCCGGCGCTGTCTGGTGTGCGTTAAAAAAACCGACGTACACCAGGCAGCGCCGGCGTAGGGGGAAAATGGCGTATGGGCATCCACAAATGGTGCAAGTCAGGCTGAGGCAAAAAAATCGCCTCAACCCGATTTGCGCCATTTTTTTACGATGCCCAACCCCCATTGAAATGACTCCTGTCTTAGCAAAGACAGGAGTCATGCCCCCTTGCCCAATGGCCATGCCCAGGGGACTTCTGTCCCCTGGGCATGGTCATTGGGCATAGTGGCATGTAGGGGGGCACAAATCAGGCCCCCCTATGCCACAATTTTTTTTAACCAAAAATACTTACCTGAACTTACCTTAATGTCCCTGGGGTGGGTCCCTCCATCCTTGGGTGTCCTCCTGGGGTGGGCAAGGGTGGCAGGGGGTGTCCCTGGGGGCAGGGGAGGGCACCTCTGGGCTCATTCTGAGCCCACAGGTCCCTTAACGCCTGCCCTGACCCAGGTGCTAAAATCCGGCGCTAATGCGGGTTTTTTAGACCCGCCCACTCCCGGGCGTCATTTTTGCCCGGGAGTATAAATACGACGCATATGCATCGGAGTCATTTTTTAAGACGGGAACGCCTACCTTGCATATCATTAACGCAAGGAAGGTGTCCACGCTAAAAAATGACGCTAACTCCATGAACTTTGGCGCTAGACGCGTCTAACGCGAAAGTATAAATATGGAGTTAGTTTTGCGTCGAATTTGCGTCGAAAAAAACGACGCAAATTTGGCGCAAACGGAGTATAAATATGCCCCCTACTTACTAACCTGACTAACTCAAGTAAGGATTTGAAGGAATTGGAGGAACCAGGTGTTTGGGAAAAGGTTGGAAAGAGATTTGCTTCAGTGGGGAATTGGCTTAGTAACATTTGGAACAGGGTATTATTAAAAATCATACAGGGATTATTAATTGTGATTGCTTGCATATTAGGATTATGGGGTTCATGTAAATTGTTTCAAAATATTAAATTGAAAAGGTCTAAAACCAATCAGAGGAGGGAGGAACGAAACAGGGAAAGAATTTATAGGGAAGATTTGAGGAGACAAAATACTGATGAAATTGAGCTATGAAATTGTTGATGGGGAAAGGTTGTGTGATGACATATGTAGTCATCAGAAGAGGGACTGTTGAAGCCAATATGTTAATTAAGATATTAATGAGTGTTTATGCATTTTGAATAATAATAATGAAAGGTAGAAATAAATAATATAGAGAATGAATTTGCACGTTTGAAAATGTGCCCTCGGAGAGTGGTCACCAAGATTCACAAATGTACTAATAAAATGAATAACATGTATGGAATATAGAAAGTACATTAAAATAATGTAGTAGTATGGCATATTGAGAAATATATAATGTGTGTTTTGCAGTATATTGTAGAGTTAACTTAGCTGAAGTTGTGGCCTAGTTTTGCCAGGCCTCATGAAGAAGCTGAATTATTAGCGCAATGTGGAGAAGCTGATGTGCTGACCTGACCCTGAACTGCTTATTGTTAATATAAATCTGCTCGGCAAAGCTCCTATGCATGAACTGATGAACAGGAGATGATGGAATCATAAATGTAACAAGGACTGTGTAAAGTAGGCGAGATGTACTTTCCCAGGACTCGAACAATAGAGACACTGACTGGAGAAGAAGATGCAACATTTTTGATACCTGACGAGACGGATGATGAGAACATCGTACAGTGAACCAATCGACACCTTGAGAATTGTGTAATACTAGAATACATAGATTTGAAGAACTGAAATTATTGGGTAGAGTCATAGCTGGTGACTAATTGACCAATTAAGAATTGGGGGATGGTCTGGGTGACTTTGATATAATGCTGTGACAAGGAGAGAAAACTTCAGATGTTCAGATGTTCGAGGTTAGGCGTGGACGTTCAAAGAGATTCAAGATTTTGTCATTGGGCTCATGCTCTTGAGAGCCTGATGTGATGCTGATCGATTGATGAGAAGAAGACGAAGACTGACTTTGTTGCTGATCCATACCGTGGTTAGGTAGCTATGACAATGTGACTGATTGACTTTTGTGCTTTTCCCTTCTAGGTACCAACTGCCCAGTGAAAATAGTTTTTCTCTTAGCTAGATGTTTTTCCAAATTTATGTTCTAAACTGTTTTCGCATGAAGTCCCACATTCTAATGCTGATCTGGGTTAGGTAGGGTTCCTATTCTGAGATGCTGACATATACAGTGACAAATGATTGACGGACTGATTTGCTGAACTCTGCAACTCATGTTAACTTATTCATCGTTATTGGTTTATGTTGAGGCCTTAGAACGCATGTTTTCTCAAGTTCCGATTAGATTATGTTATTGGTGGTCACTAATGAATTAATCTTGAGTGGATTGAAATAAGTTTGACTTAACCTCATGACTTAGTATTGTAAACAATAGGGAAATAAAAAAATTGCTAAACGTATATTAAGTTGTGTTTTTCATAACTGTTGACTAATAAATTGCTTATTGGTTATTGGTTTGTGTATTGATTATTGATGCACATTGGTTACACAATAGCTAAGATACTCCATGCGAATCAAAAGGTTCATCGACCTCTACGCGTCCCTGTTGGACCTGGCTTTTTGACAGGGACATCCCCAAACTTTTTGCCTCCTTCCTCCTATTTTTTCTGACCTGTTGTTGTTGGCTTTTGACCTCTGAGCACTTTACCTCTGCTAACCAGTGCTAAAGTGCATATGCTCTCTGTGTAAATTGTACTATTGATTGGTTTATCCATGATTGACTATTTAATCTACCTGTAAGTCCCTATTAGAGTGCACTACATGTGCCTAGGGCCTATAGATTAAATGCTACTAGTGGGCCTGCAGCACTGGTTGTGCCACCCACCTCAGTAGCCCCTTAACCTTGTCTCAGGCCTGCCATTGCAAGGCCTGTGTGTGCAGTTTCACTGCCACTTCGACTTGGCATTTAAAAGTACTTGCCAAGCCTAGAACTCCCCTTTTTCTACACATAAGTCATCCCTAATGTGTGCCCTAGGTAACCCCTAGAGCAGGGTGCTGTATAGGTAAAAGGCAGGACATGTACCTGTGTAGTTATATGTCCCGGTAGTGTAAAACTCCTAAATTCGTTCTTACACTACTGTGAGGCCTGCTCCCTTCATAGGCTAACATTGGGGCTGCCCTCATGCACTGTTGAAGTGGCAGCTGCTGATCTGAAAGGAGCAGGAAGGTCATATTTAGTATGGCCAGAATGGTAATACAAAATCCTGCTGACTGGTGAAGTCGGATTTAATATTACTATTCTAGAAATGCCACTTTTAGAAAGTGAGCATTTCTTTGCACTAAAATCTTGTTGTGCCCTTCAATCCACGTCTGGCTAGGTTTAGTTGACAGCTCCTTGTGCATTCACTCAGACACACCCCAAACACAGGGTACTCAGCCTCACTTGCATACATCTGCATTTTGAATGGGTCTTCCTGGGCTGGGAGGGTGGAGGGCCTGCCCTCACACAAAGGACTGCCACACCCCCTACTGGGACTCTGGCAGACGGGATTGAGCTGAAAGGGAACGTGGTGCATTTCTTAGAGACTCTTTGAAGTCACCCCCACTTCAAAGGCACAACTTAGTATAAAACAGGGCCTCTGCCCTACCTCATCAGACACTTGCTGGAGAAGAAACCGGAACCAGAAACTACATCCTGCCAAGAAGAACTGCCTGGCTGCTCAAAGGACTCACCTGTCTGCTTTCTCCAAAGGACTGCTGTCTTGCTGTTGCCCTGCTGCCTTGCTGAACTCTTGTCTGGCTGTGAAAGTGCTCTCCAAGGGCTTGGATAGAGCTTGCCTCCTGTTCCTTGAAGTCTCAGGACCAAAAAGACTTCTGCCTTTCACGTGGACGCTCCGTGCGCCGAAAATTTCGACGCACAGCTTGTTTTGCGGCGAGAAAAACGCCGCACACCGACGCTGATCAACGCGACGCCCTCGGGACGATCGAGACTTCGACGCACAACCTCGCAAGGACAAAGCCGCCCGACTTCCAAGGAGAAATCGACGCGACGCCTACCGTGAGTGCGAAACTTTGACGCACGGCCTCGCAAGGACAACGCCGCCCGACTTCCAAGGAGAAATCGACGCGACGCCTGCCGTGAGACCAAAATTTCGACGCACGGCCTCGCAAGGACCACGCCGCCCGACTTCCAAGGAGAAATCGACGCGACGCCTACCGTGAGATCGAAACTTCGACGCGCAGCCCCGCAGAACGACGCGCAGCCGGAAAATAAGCAGGAGAATCCACGCACAGACCCGGGACATCTGGTAATCCCCGCGATCCACAAAAAGAGACTGTCTGCGCGCCGGAAAACGACGCCCGACTTCCCCGCGTGGAAAAGAACGACGCAAGTCTGTGTGTGCTGAGGAGAAATCGACGCACACACCCCTTTTTCCACGCATCTCTTCTCCTGTGGCCCTCTGAGGAGATTTCCCACCAGAAACCAGGTACTCTGTGCTTGAAAGACACTTTATTGCTTTTTAAAAGACTTAAAGACACTTAATATCACTTTTCAGTGATATCTTTACAAATTCGTATTGCAACTTTGATCGTTTTGACCTACAAGTACCCAGATAAATATTCTATATTTTTCTAAACACTGTGTGGTGTATTTTTGTGGTGTTATATTATGGTGTTGTATGATTTATTGCACAAATGCTTTACACATTGCCTTCTAAGTTAAGCCTGACTGCTCGTGCCAAGCTACCGGAGGGTGAGCACAGGCTGATTTTGGATTGTGTGTGACTTACCCTGACTAGAGTGAGGGTTCTTGCTTGGACAGAGGGCAACCTAACTGCCAACCAAAAACCCCATTTCTAACAGTCCCCTTGTAAGTTTACTTACTAAGGACCAGGCGGTCTATCACAATCAAGTGGAATGGTGTGGCATTGAGTGAAGTGAAGTGGCGTGGTGTGGAGTGGCATTGTGTGACATGGAATGGAATTTTGTACTCTGCATCTGACAGACGATTCAAACAAAGTTTTTTTTAACAAAACTCCTAGGCAGAATGTGCCATTCACATTCCCTCTGAGTTTTGAAAAGCTGCAATTGGCACTTTCTTGATTCATCCTGTAGTAAATTAGGACTTTACGTGAGGTCCCTCTTGTCAGCTAAAAGTCCTTGCTCTAGCAGCCGTCAGTACATGAATATGTAAGTAGAGGCCCCTTAATTCCTGTTAAAAAGCTGCATTACCTTACGCCCATACCAGAGACCCTCTGTGCCCTTAATCTTCACTCTCATGAAGCTAGAGAATCACAAACAGAAAAGATGTCCTTGAAAGTTTGTTGAACTTAGAAATAATCAATCAGAAGTCTAATGAATTTTCCTTACCCTCTGTGCCCTAAATAGATATGCCACTGCGGTGTTGTCAGGGCCGGATTTAGCGCTGGTGGCGCCCTGTGCAACAGTCTTTTTTGGCACCCCACACCTCATGACCACCTCCTCAGATTCCCTCACTACCTCCCGGCAAATGTGCCCCTCATATCTCCATAGCCCTTCTTTCACATACAGTCATTGGTTACAATGTGTTTGAAAAGGCTGGCTTTACTAGTCCACTCAGCTGTCCACATAAAATATAGTTCTGTTCTTTGCAGCAGGCATATTAACCCTCTATGCTACTTTCTGGCGATTCAAAGCTGCCGCTAGACTAAACTCCCAACTCTCTCCCTAGCAGGAACATTAATCACAAGAGCTATTTAGACATTTTAGTTGCTTCCTGATGGCTGGACACACATGCAACATTTCAGCAGGTGCTTTTAAATTGCAAGTTTCATATTTCATTACAAAACAAAGCCCCCTCCCCTGAGGTCAGCATCTCCCCAATCCAGGTCAGCACCTGGTGCAGCCGCACCACTTGCACCGCCCTAAACAAAGTAAATTGCACATGTGATAAACAAAGCTTCCACCACCAAAGTGTAGGGCCAGGAAGTAAGCAAGAGCGAGGAGCAAGGGAGCGGTGAGGTAAAGCAGCTTAGGTGAAGGAAGGCAAAGTAAAGGATGGGATGTTGCCGAGCGGAAAAGCAAGTGAGTAATGAGGGAAGCAAGTGAAGTGAGTGTTGATGGATGGTTGAGAGCATGTGAGTATGGAGTGAAGAGCAATGGTAAGAGCAATGACAGGGCGGAAGAAGAAAGTGAAGGCAGGAAATGGTAACAGAAGAAAGTGAGCACTGAGATGGAGGAAGATGCGGACAACGAGGAATGAGGAAGAAGAAGAGACCTTTTAAAGTATGGGCAAATTGGTCTTTGGCCCAGGAACCCAGATTTTCAAGAGGTCCCCTTATAGAGCCAGCTTTTTTCTCCTGAGTCTCTTGACATGATGTTCTTGAATAATTCTTAAACAAGGTTTTAATTATTGTTTTTCTTAAATGTATTTTTAATGTGAGTGATATGTGAGTCTTTTACAGACATCATGCAGAGAAAATGTTGTCTATTTGTTTCATGCAACATCAATAAAAAAAGTATCTTTTAGATAAAACCAGAACCTCAAACAGACGGCATCCCAGGGAATATTTGCAGTGATATTAGTGGGCTGCTGCTGTGGTACAGTATTGAAAACACAAGTCACTATCCCTAAATAGTAGATGTAAGCACATTAAGAATGTGGGCGAGTGTGGCTGTGTACTGTCAGTGACCTTGCCAAAGAGGGCATGAAAGAGCTGAAATTGGATCATAAATTCAAAGCTGCTCTGAAAAGGCCCCCCCCAACATCTGATTGGCCAAGAGCCTCCAAAATCTTTAAAATGTCCCTGAGGAGGTCGACAGAAAATGGCAGGACTGAAGACATGAGAGCAAGTAACCAGATAAATGAGGGAGACACGGTGTGTGGAATGGGTGGTGGAAGGGAATGTGGAATGAAGGTTGGGAGTGAGGAACACGAGGTGTGTGGGACTACTTAACTTTTGTCACCAGAGCATAGTGAGAATACTAGTGAAGCAATGAAGCATTCAACGAAATGCAATGTGTTTGAAGGGCACCCCACACAAACAATGCTACACTATGAAAAACTCATGATAGCCAATAGCTGAGGTAGGCTGACCTAAAGCTGTAGTTTTTACAGCTGTCTTTATATGAGGTTTACAAGACAGCTGACGTCATATGAAGAACGACCCAAAAACTGCAAATTAAAAATAATCAAATTATTTTATTTATGTTTATGTTGATTGAAATCGGTGGAAAAGTGTCACACATTAAAAATAAAATTGCAAAACAGCAATAACTTCAAAATTTAAAACGAAACAGCAGGATTTTCCTTCTTCCAGATGATAAAATCAGCTCAAATAAAAAACAGTAATAATCAAAAACACACATTTGTTAGACTGATGTAAAAATGTTTATATAAAATTTAGACCTGTTTTACCAAATAATGGTACCATATAGAACTGTTCTCTTTCACATAAAAGATTGAGTCCAGAATTGTTTAATTATGTACTGGCCTAAGCAGGACTCATGCCAGACCCATATAGAGGCAATCCCCATAGAATGGAAGCACATGGGGTAAAGTTTAATGACATCCAATGTCTGCATAGCTTTATTTTACTAGCCCATAGTTACATCATTCCTGCCAGACTTAGGGCCTGATCAGGATCCTGGCGGTCTAGCTGTCGAACTGCCAATACAGCTGTCTGGAGGACACTGCCGTATTATGAAATGCTTGCAGGGCTGGCGGGACAGTCAATGGAGGGGCATTGACTTTGGCTCTAAAAGAGAGCCAAGGTCAATGCCAGATGCACTGACTGTGCTGCCAGCACAGTCAGAACGCATTCTGACTGTATTGATAGGGGGTCCTCTGCACTGGGCATGGGTAGTGCAGGGGTTCCCCTGTGGCCCTGTCTCTGCCTTTCTGTCAAACTTTTCATGACAGCGTCCCCACCATTGAAAGGCCAGTGGCAATGCAAGTCATGATCAGCACGTTGGTGCCAACATAGGCACTGGCATGCTTGAACACGACTTTCACTGCCATTGTGTCAGAATCCATGATCCTGGCGTGGGCAGCGGTCTTGTGGTGGTCTGATGCCAGGCATAATGTATGCAAGGGGAGTGTTCCCCATTAGGGGGGCCGAAAAAATGGTGCAAGGAAATCTAAAAGATTTCCTTGCACCATTTTTTTCGTCATTTTTAACGCCTGTTCACAGCACACTAAATGGGGGCACACTATTATTTATAATGGACCCCTATGTTCTCTTCAGGAGTAGAGCCAAAATGTTGCAAGATTGCAGATTGAAATTTCACATGATTGAGGTATTATGACATTGTCATTTTGGAAAGAATATTCTTTGTCAGGCCAAAAAGCCAATCTTAGGCTGAAGTTTTTGGTTTATGTCCGTGAACTATAAGTGGTTTTATTGTAAGCCTGAGGAAGTACTGAAACATGTTGCCATGCCACTCGCCATGCACAGTTATCTTATCAATAATTTTATTGCAAATGTTGCAATGATAATATCAAAGATGCCATAGAAGATGTCATCATTGATATAATATGTGGAGTAATTAGCTGTGCATAGCGAAGGCACGAGTTATGATTACCTTAGGAAGTGAGCTTTAGTTACTTGAAATAACTCAAACTCTAACTGGTGAATTTCTATGGTTTTTTATGAGTCAATACAGAATCTAACTTTAACGTCCCTGTAGCCTTTCATTTTTTGAGTGAATGCCTGTGTTTTTTTTTAACGTAACGCAATTTTAGTTACTATACGTTAATCTAACCACCGATGTGCACAGCTTTCCGCCGTGCTCGGTGGGGGCTGGCTGCAGGTCCTGGCGTGTGGCCAGGCCCTGCAGCCAAGCCCTTATAACCACCCCACGCCACGCCGTGCCCAGCCGTTGCTCATGTGCAGTGGGGTTGGCCACAGTGCCTGTCTCTGTCAGTGGATCTGTTGTGGTTGTGTGAGTCTATGTAGGTCCAAAAGTGGGTATGTGACTTTATGAGTGCATTTGAGTGGGTGCATAAGTGTCTGAGTGTGTGTGTGAGTGGGCAGATGAGTCTCTGAGTGCATGTATGAGTGAATGAATTAGTGTATTAATGAGCCTATGAATGTTATTATTCATTTTTTTGCAGTCTCGAAAATTCTCAAATATCCTCAAATATTCTCGAATATCCTTGAATATTCCCAAATATTCGAGGATATTCAAGAATAGTCCAGAATATCACACATGGTGAAGAAAACTCATTTTAAACCCATAATTTGACCCTCAAGCACCCCTATATCACACCCCTGGGGTCAGGATACCTCGGCCCTGACACCCTTATACCACTTATAATTTCTATTTTCAGCCCCAAGGTCCCTCTCCCATAACATAAAATGTCAGCTGCAACTTTCTTGTCAGGTTGTAGACAGCCAATTACTGCTCTTCAATTCGCGAGCTCATTCACAAACATTCACAAATTATTCACAGCCACTGATATAGAAATGTATTTCCCTATAATTTCTCATAAACTACTGAATGGATTTACACCAAATATCCAAAAGCATAATCTGCGTACTGAAAGATACCTTTCTGCCAAATTTGCTCTAATTCTGTACAGGGGATCGGGCTGTAGTCGTGTTCAAAACTCCAATGGGTATTAACATGTGAAATGCACATTTTTTTAACCCCCCACCTCCTTTTTCTTGGCTCTCACTTGGCAGATCACCTTGAAACTTTCCATGTGCAACAAGAATCACTGGTACACTTTCTTTTGGGAAAGTTTCATGAGGATTCATCAAACTGCAACAAAGATATAGGCAAGTCAAAAAACGCTTTTTCTATGGAAACATGGTCCTAACTATAACTACCTACCATCGACCGCCAGTAGGTGATATATATATACATTCATATAGAGAGAGAGAGGGAGAGAAAGAGAGTGAAAGAGTTAGGAATGGGGTTGTTGGTTGACTGGGTTGTGAGCCCTAATGAAGCAGCAACCACAATCCCAGTCTGCGTGAAGTATAAGCAACCCCCAAATTAATCTGTCTTAACCCTCTGGCACCTTGGCACAGACAAGTCAGGCTTCACCTCGAGGTGATGTTTAAAGTATTTGTGCAACACTTCAAACACTAAAACTATGAAATACCACACAGAAGAATCCCACACTAGGTTAGAAAAATATAATTTATAAACAGAACTTGAGTTATAAATTTCTAAGGATTAAGTTGTAAAATAGAGCTTAGAAGAAAAAAGCACCAACTGAGTTATCCAATTGCACCAAACCAGGACAAAGTCAAAAGTTCATTCCAACTTTGATGGAGCGTGGGCCGTCTACAGGGACCCAGTTGAGTCCGTTGATCCAAAGTACCTTAAATCCAGGTTGCAGAGTGATACGTGGGTTCTTGTCCTGCAGCAGAGGATGCTTTGGTTCTGCTGGATCAAAGCACCTCAGAACCACTTCCAAAGACTGGAGAGACACCTCTTGGTAGGGCAGATGCACAGCAAGCAGAGGCCAGGTGCAGAAGAGTGTTTTTAGTGGTAGACGGCACACATTGTGAAAACTTTTTTGGGGGGCTTGGCTCGTGGTTAGGCTCCTGGAGACAAGCCAGACCCCTGCCTTGGCTCTGGCTTGGTCTCCCCCATAAATTGTTTGTCTCGCCCACCTCTAATTTGTGAGTAGCACTTCCCACAATGTTTGTATACATTCCCTATCCACCTCCTTAGCTTGTTCCTCTTTTAATTCTATACATTTGTGGATTTATTTAAAGGGCTTGGAAAACATGTAAAATGTAGAACATCCGCAAGTGGGATTGATGCATATTTAGAACGTTATGCAACTGTATATTCATTTGTGTTATCGCAATATTGAGATGTGATAATACCAGTTGCAGAACCATGACTGCTAATGCCAGTATCAATCTGGTTGCATCTCATGTGAACACAAATGCATGAAAACCAGTTTTATAAGGGAATGGGGGTGACCCCTCGGATTTATTATACTTGCCTGGATGAGGGCCCTATATTGTGAATTATGAGTCTTCTGACTTGAGGCCTGATCTAGATCTCAGTGGATGAAATACTCTATCACAAACATGACAGGTACTCCTTCTGTGGTATTACGATCTCCATAGGATGTGCTAGGATCGTAATATGGTGGACGGGATATCCGTCACCTTTGTGACGGGGTATTCCATTCCACCATGATCTAAATCAGGCCCTGGCTCTTGCTCATGAAATGCTATAACGGCGAAGAGCCTACATCATAGAGTGCCAGTCGTGGACAGATGTGGTCCCACCTCAATGTACTCACCTCCACCTCAACATTTAATTTCTGGCTGCTGTTGTTGCATTTACCTGTGATGTCTTGAACAGCCATGTTCCGGTCTCACTTCTCTCACCTACTCATGCTCTTTAGATACGTTTTGATTTCTGTAGACTGCAGATGATGTATTTCTGTTTTCTCTGAGCTGACATGGAAGTGCAGCGGGACAAATATCACTGACCTGACAGAATACAGGTGCTTACTTATTTCAATATATTATTTTTTTCATGAAAGACCTCAGGGAATGCTGCCAGTATGCCTTGGAGGAACTTCTCACTTGACATATTTGGGTAAAATGCTCCTCTGTAATATGCTAAAGCAAAATCTCACAAATTTCACAAAGTTCAAGTTACCTGAGTTACATTTAATTACCTAATGGGCATACAAATTCACTTGATTTTCAACTCTTGGGGCTAGTTGGAGCAGAAAACTTCTTTGGGAATCGAAAATCCTCAAATCTCTCTCCTGCAAGTCTCTCACTTGCTGTGGCGGCTGTTATGTACAACTTAGAGGGGGTGGGGGACCCACACACACACAACACACTCACTTACACCTATGCATTCACATGCAGACGCACATACTCATTCACAACACTCACTCACAAATACACATACATTCATACATGCACTAATGCACCAAACAATCAATAAAAAACACAAATCTTACCTGCTGCAGCGCTCAGGGAGGGAAGCCTCCAAGGTGCCAGGAGGGTTGGGACTGCTCCCTGCCCCCATTAACTGACCTTAGGTCAGCCAATGAGGTGAGGCAGCAGTCCCTACCTCGTAACAGAGTAGGATGGAGTCAGAGGGACTGCTGATCCCACTCACTATGTGACAAGGTGTCAGTGATAGACACTTGGCCTTGGGCACTTCAGGGCTTAAAAATTAAGGCCCATATTTATGCTTTTTGCCACAAAACTGCTCTAACGCAGTTTTGAAGCAAAACGTTTAATGCCGGCTTGCGTCATTTAACAACGCCAGCTGGGTGCTGTATTTATTGAATGGTGCAAGAAAGCGGTTAACTTGGGCTAGCTTTTTAGAAGAAGCTGCTAGCCGGGTGGGGAAGGAGGGGGTTGTGCATCAGAAAATGACCCTAGACTGGTTAGATGCAAAAAAATGCCTCTAACCAGACTAGCGCCATTTCCTAGCACACAACCAATAAAGCATGACTCCTGTCTTAGGAAAGATAGGAGTCATGCCCACCACCCCAATGGCCAGCACAGGGGAAAAGTGTCCCCTGGGCATTGCCATTGACCCTGTGCCATGCACGGGGCCCCAAGTTAGAGCCCTTGTAAAAAAAAAAAAAACATACTCACCCATACTTACACTACTTACCTGGGATGGGGTCCCCCATCCTCTGGTGTCCCTCTGGTGTGGGTGAAGGTGTTCCTGGGGCTTGGGAAGGGCACTTGTGGACCCATTCCATGGTTTATAACCATTGAAATGGGTCTACAGGCCTCCTATCGCCTGGTCTGACCCAGACATTAAATAATGGTGCAAAGCAAGCTTTGCACCATTTTTTAGCCCTCCCACCACCCGTGCGTCATTTAGCACCGAGGATAAATATGGGGCTATGGGGATAGCACCATTATTCAGATGGGAATGCATACCTTGCATTTCATTGATGCAAGGTAGGTGCACGCATCTAAAAAATGGTGCAAACTCCTATATTTTGACGTTAGACGTGTCTGACGGCAAAATATAAATATGAAGCTAGGTTTGCACCGAATTTGCATTAAAAAAATGCAAATTTGGCACAAGCAAAGTATAGATATGCCCCTAAGTGCATAGGTACGAGGCTACCACTGATGCTCCCCCTCGTCATGAAGGGGAGGGCCTCAAGGATGTTTGCCGAGCTGATGAGGTCGTGCCTGAAGGAGCTGGACATCTTCAGCCCAGCAAAGTTAAGCTCAGGCAGCCAAGAGCCTGACATATTTAGCATGTCTAGCTCCTGGGTGCCTGATGTGAATTTAAAGAGTGTATGTCAGGCTGACCTTTACTCAGCCTGACAGAAACTCTTTATATCCAAAAGATGCAGGCGCAGGGTCATTCTGTCCTTAAGAACCGGATGCTGCTACTCCTTTAGCTTTGGAAAGAGCAGCAAAATCTTTGTGAGTTTGTTTTTGAAAACGAAAATCTATGTAAACTTTTTCCAGGCGGCTGTCCTGTTTGACAGAGAATTCAGTCCTTCAATCTTTTACAATGTTTCCGACCAATGTTAAGAGATATTTGCTGAGCCAGTGGGCATCTCTATATTTGGGGTACAGGATATTTGTCGGGGTGAAGTAGTGATTTACTTAATTTCCCTAACAGTCATTCAACCTTCCTGCGAGCTCCAGATCAGGCCCTAAATATTCACTTTTTGTCGTTTCCACTTGTTCCCCTTCCTTAAACAACTGAGCATGAAGGAGGAGGCTGTAAAGGGGCTAAAGGGAGGATAAGGTTTTAAGACTGAGTTGGGGGCGGGGGGGGTCAATTGGCGAGTGGTCACTTTTGGAGAATTATCATCTATAGCCCAGTACTTCGAGGGGAACATCCAATGAGCAATTTGTCTCCTCACGGATAGCACATGGCATCCCACCACAGGTGGTGGTTATGCCACTGGTGAGTGAAAGGCATTCTGGGAAAGAATAAATCACAGTAAAATGGCTTGCTTACTCTTCCTATTCTTTCAGTCACCTGTGGAACTGTCAATTCCCCATTTATTTCCAGGGTTATTCTATTGAATAGTTAGGTGCGCGTATGCACGCTTGCGGGTTCGCGCGTATTCGTGGTTGTGAGCACTTCCTCGAGTGCAGTGTACTGTTCTCTTGGGCCGATTCCCTCTCACGAGTCCTCGTTGATGCCCAATTCTAACTCACGTTTTTGCTGATCTATTTGAAGTTCTTCTGTGCTCTGGTGTTAAATAATTTCTACAGCTCTGCATTATTTATTGCCAGGCCATCTCAGAGGCCGCTCCAAGTCGGCGGTCCAGCGGGGGCACTGGATCTCCCATCTCCTGGCTTCTTCCGGTATTGACAACTAGCTAAGCTGAGCTAAACACACCGTTTCTGACTTTCAAACCTGGCTACAGCTTGTGGGACCGTATCGGACCTGCTTGAATGGTGTCCACTGTACCTTAGTCCAATCTACAGGAGAATTAACACTGCAGAACCAAGTGGCAATTTTCAGGGTCAGATTTTAAGTGGGTCTATACCAACCGCTCTTGTGATTCTACCCACCACACAAGACCAATGGCACTCTTAAAATAGCAATTGGATATTCTGGACGTATTTCAATTGATGTTGCACTTTTTGCGCTTTGCAAAGAAAAACAATGAGTTATGAACAGATTATTTAATTCAGTTTTTGTCCGTGTTTTGAATAGCGCTCATCGTGGCCGACCTTTTTATAAAGCACATTGAAAGTCAGCACCAGTATGCCAGCGGAGGACTACTGCAAAATGTACAGAAAGTTATTTTTTCCCTGTGCGCAGTGATCCTATAGGATGCAAAGTTGTAGTTTACTTGGAGCATTTACCATCAGTACCAGGTTTCTAAATTTAGACAGGAGGAGAACACGGACACCAACCAAGGGTTCCAGGATCACAGGAATTGCACCTGGGGGTCAGGACTCACTGTAATGGAAGGCACCAGCAGGGTCCAGGGCAGGTCCAGGTGAAATTGGTCAGCTGTGCTCTTCAAGTGGGCTTGTTGCAGCTATGGTGTCCTTGTACCTTAACAGGAGGTCAGCCAATTGACTCTTGGAACGCATTTCTTTGTCCTGGGTACAAGTGGGAGCAAGTCCAGCTGTTAGGGTTCTCTACACAAGTCTTAACAGCAGGTGGAGTCCTTCTTATGTGATCCACGGGCACTGTAGCATTCTAAAGAGTGTGTCCAGAGTGCCACATTTATGCCTGGCACTAGCCTTTGGGTGGCGGCAACTCCCGGCCCTTCCCTAACCAATAGGAAAAAGTTCCCAGGGGTATATTAGCCACCTTTGTGGAAGATCCTGTGTGCCCAACTGCAAACAGTCCCACGGTTCTTCTATCTACTTAAAACCAAGATGACAGAACCTTCCTTTACCTGTGCAGAGCTCCTTTGCCCATTCTAGAGGTGTGACCAGGGAAATCAGCAACCACTCCTCTGGTTCTGGTGTCAATCCTCTTCCACTGGCGCAGGCTAGGGGGAAAAAGGAAGGGGGCAGGCCCAGGTGTTACCTACATCTGCCTATGACAGAGTAAACCTCTTTTAAGTTAATTAATTCCTGGGCACTGCTCAGATGGTCATCCATCTGATGGAACAGAACACCTCTCCAAACACAAGTCCTTTGCCTCAGCTCTAGGAGCACATTCATGCCACGTCAAGGAACTATTTAGCTCCTGGGTGACAGCTGGAAGCACATGCAAATGGGCTTTTAGAGGAGTTAGGTAGCTTAAAGGTGACTTTTTAAAAGTACCATTTGTAAAATAATTTTTACAATCTGACTTTACAAATGTATTGGGTCTGTAATAAATATATTACAAATATAAATATTTGAAATAATCCAAGAATTAAGGTTTTAGCTGGTTTATAGGTGGAGAACACATTAGTAACTTTAATAATCCATCTCAGTGTTTTTTATGGAACAGCTAGCCCTGTGAAAGGGAAAATAACTTTTAGGGCCTTGTCACCGTAAGTACATGTTTAACATTCAACTTTTACGTTCCCCATTTTTAAATACGATGCACCTTACTTAATTGGACATTAAGGGCTACTTAGGGGTTACTTATTAATATTTAAAAGGAGGGGTAAGACCTGTTAAAAGGTATTATTTTAACAGGTCAAATTTTCAGTTCAAACCTGTACATCCAGGTTACTCGTGCAGGCCTGCAGTCATGGTTTGCACTGTTAATCTAGTGGTGGCATAATGTGTGTTGCACACCACTAATGACATTTAACTCACAAGCCCTGGGTACCCTTTATATTAGATATTAGGGACTTATAGGTAAGCTGAATATTACAATTAGAAGAATAGCCAATCTTAACATATTTTAGAAGTCAGATCACATCTACTGGTTAGCAGAGTCCCATCGCACAGAGTCAAAACACCAGCAGCATAAGTCCAAAACAAAGGTAGGTGATCATGCAAGAGGGGCACTTTCCTACACTTGCAAAGCTGACTGTCGGCTCTGCTCTTTGTTAACTATTTTGCCACATCCCACTCTCTGCAGCCCAAAATAATTTAACTCCCCTGCTTCAACTCTAGTCTCTCTCAGGCCAACATTGTGAGGCCAAAAGCAACACTGACACAACAAGGATGACCTCTGCCCTAATGTATGCAAGTATTGGTCCCTCACACTGCTGGACCCTGGTGCAACTGCAGCTGCAGCCCCACAGATACTGACCACCCTGCGAAGCAGGCTGTCTGCTTTGCTCACTCCAGTCGGCCGTCACTTATATGGCCAAGGCCCTAAACAGATTTTCTGCCTGTTTGTGTAAAAAAAAAAAAAAACAGCTAGGGTAAGTCGGGCTGTAATCCTAGCAGGGAAAATGCCCCCCACTCTGCTTTTTGGTAGTATGACACTCATAATTGGGGTTTAGTGACCGTTCACTTACCTGGCCCAATGATCTGTTGCACTAATGATAAAGAAATCTCTTGTAAAAAAAAATGCAAAAAGACCCTTCTATGTCTCCCACTTCCCTGGGTGCATCCCACTGAGGAAGCTTTCTCTGGCCATTTGCCAACAAAAAAATGAGCTCCCACATAGCACATGTTCTTCTCAGCCATCCCTTTGACTCTATCCATGGATCTTTTTCCTTTCCTCTTTCTCCTGGGCCATTACTCAGAGACCCCAGAGGTCCATAGGATTAAGGCACTGCATCTAACTACACCCCTGCTGGCCCACTCCCTGCAAGCCCCTGGACACACAGTTTACAAGAACAAATGCCTTTGCATAGTTAAGCTTTTGCTATATGATGTAGAGGGTGGAAGAAAAATGTGAATGACTCAATAACTAACCAGTGGATGAAGAGAGCTGTCTGAAATCCCTTATTAGTAAGTATATTGTACATATAGTTTTGTTAAAAAAAGGTCTTGGCTAATGCCAGAAATAAAAATTAAAAAAGGCGTCTCCTTTGGGAAGAAAGCCTAGGATTAGTCTTTACATCTTTATCGCTTTCTTGGAAGGCATGGGTGTTACTTTAGCTGCAATAATTTGATATTATCATCTGTGATTTGATAGTGCGTTTAAAACGCAGGGGCGGACGAGTTACACTCTGGAAGATCCAATCTCAGTGCAGAAAAGATTTATTTCTCAATAAAAGGAAACAAACTAATTGAGGAAGGCTGACTACCTAAAAGGATGGCCCATAATGAAAAACTGAGCTGGAACTAATTACTCCACTGCAACATTCCATTCAGCGGTAATTCTACAGTCAATTAGTATTCTGTTTAATTGTACAATTAATGAGCATAAATCTAATTTATAGTTTATTTCTTTCAGTAAATTACTTCTTTTGAATTGCTTCTGTTTGAAAAAAAAACACAACTTCATCTTCACATTATTGAAATGGCTTTTGCAGTCTGCAGTGCAAGAATGGTAAACTGTAAAACAAATCCACAAATATCAATGCTGCAAACGAGGGGCCTACAGCGTTTTGGCTCAGGAATGGGCCCCGGCAAGTGTGTGTGTGTGTGTGCACTATCCCAATACTCCTCACAATGGATGTCACCTGGGTGTGGGTCCATGTATTAATAGAGTACCACAGATCTGCTCCTACTGAACCAACTATGTTAAAGATGTAAGTTTGAATATTTTACCCAGGAGCTGATTTATGTTTCATAGCTCTAATTAGTTACTCAAACAATACCAAGATAAATAGAAGACATATATTACTTGATACATTTAAGGAAGCAATCGCTCAAAGATGTTCACCAATTACAGACTAAGGCCCTCATTACCACATTGGCGGTAACTAGTGCCTACCGCCACGGCGATGGCCGCCAACATACCGCTGCCATGGCTACCAGCTGTCTACATGTATCATGACCACCGACAGTATACCGCAAGAATGCTGGTGGAACACCGCCAACAGTCATGGCGGCAGACGGCAGTAAGGCGGCGTTGCTGACAGCAGCACCGCCACACCAGCAAAACACCGCCGACCGTATCATGTCCAATGATACAGCCTTGCGGTGTTTGGCTGGCGGACCGTCTCCAGCCAGAGGACCCCTGCAAGCAGGTAAGTCGGGTTCTCCGACCGGAGATGGGGGTGGGGGGTATTGTGTGTATGTGTGTGGGGGGGTGTGTGTATGTTATGGAATGGGTGCATGTGGGTGTGAGTCGTGTTTAATGCATGCATTAATGAGTGATTGTGAGTGTTGGGTGTTGTGAATGCATGTGTCTGACAATGTATGTTGGTGTGTGTTGCAGTGTGTGGGTATGTTTGTGTGCATGCATGGGTGGTGGTGGGTATGCATGTGTGCATGTATGTATATGGGTGCGGGGGTGTAAATGTGCGGGGGTTGCAGGAAAGGGAAGGGGGAGGGTGGAGGAGGACTCAGAACAGGGAAAGGGGGACGAGGGAGACCCCTATCAGCACCAGGGAAGGGATACCCAGGCACTGATAGTGCCTACCGCCATGGTTTTCGTGGTGGTAAGTTTGGCACAAAAACCATGGCGGTAGGCCGGGTCGAAATCCTGAGGGTGGGATTGTGACAGCTTCCGGGCTGGAAGTGGCGGTCTTTGATGGCGGTTACCGCCAGGGACATAATCCCTTTTTTTTTTTTTACCGCCGGCCTGTTGGCGGTATTAACGCCGCTTTAACACCAACCACCAGGGTTATGAGGGCCTAAATATGCCCTGTTCCACTGATTGTAATGTACCCAGCAGCCTTGGAGTGATGATACTTACTGTTGCTGCAGAATCACCTTGAAGCTTTTCTTCCTTTTGAGCCCATCATCTTTAGGGAGGTTTCCACCAAATTTTGCATTCAATCATCCTGTTGTAGGTGACTTTGTTTTTGCTGATAGTAGGACTTTGGGCATGTTACTACTGCAAACCAGTATTAAAGTGCTTGTGTTCTCTTCCTAAAACATGGTAACATTGATTTACACCCAATTGGCGTATTTCATTTCCTTGTAAACCCCTAGTAAAATGGTACTACATGTACCCATACCCTGTAAATTAAATGCTACTACCAGGACTGCAGCCACCCACCTAAGTAGCCATTTAAACATACTGAAGCCTGTCCTTGCAGCCTGTGTGTGCAGTTTTAAACTGGCATTTTGACATCTTGAAATAAACCTTTCCCCAAGCATAAACGTTCCCTTTTAATGCATGTAAGTAACTTCAAAATAGGGCAGGGTGCAGTGATTTTAAAAAGTTTGACTAATTTTAACTTCTACATGTTCCGGTAGTGGAAAAAACTCTTCTTTGTTTTTCATTACTACAAGGCCTATCCTATAGGATAACATTAGATTACCTTATTACATTTTATAAGTGATACTTCCACGCAGGACCGTGTAGAATGGTCAGGTTGGATGTCCAAAATATTTTGATTTGAAACCGTCTTTAATGGTGAGGTCAGATTTTAAGTCACAATTCGGAAAATGCCACTTTTAGAAAGTTGCCATTTTCTTCTCCAAGCCATTTGGTGCCTGCAGCCTGCATTCTGGGTTACATGACTAAGCCTAGCTTACAGTTGGTGTTTGTGTATTGCTCTTAAATACTGAGAAAATGGGGGGAATAGGTGTTGGCAGAATTGGGCATCTCTGACTTGATAGAGGTGGAGCTGTCACCTACCACGATTGCACATCACAAAGCCTCTGCTCAGCACACCCAAAAAAGGTTTGACATAAGTCTTTTGTGCCCCAGACAAGCTGGGGCCAGGGCAGGAAGGCAGGAAATTTCAAGCACCCTAGTGAGTGGAAACCTCTAGAAGTTGCTCCTACTTCAAAGCTAGCACCATGTATAAATATTGGAACCTCATACCCACCTCTTCAGGACTATTCTAGACCTGCGCATACTAAAGATGGACACCCAGATGCACTGCTGCCTGAGGCCTGCCCTATTTGCTGAGAAGGAAGAAGGGATCTGCACTCTTTATTCCAAGCTGAAGTGACTCCAAGGTTAAGATGACTGACCCCTTGTTTTGACCTACAGTTACATAACAAGCTCCTATATACCTCCCTGCATTTGCCCAGCTGGCCTTCTGCATGGACTGGAAACTCAACGTGCAACTGAACCTGCCGGAGCCTTGCAAGCCTCTGCTTGAGTGAGTTCCTGATCCCCAAGAGGTGCCCCTCAGGTCCTGGACCCTTTGTGCAGCATCATTGGACCTCATTCTCAAAAAAGACCAGAAATCCTGAAGTTTGAGGATCTTTGCGACCATGAAGCAGCCTATTCTCACCAAGATCTTGCCTCCTTTATCGACCGCCAGAGCAAAGCTCCTGTAAACCTAACTGCGCTACAGCAACCACCAGCGATGACCGAAAATGTGAGATTTGCATCACGCTACACCATCAACAGCCGGGGGTCACTGCCAACAAAAATCTCCAGCAATGCCGGCCTCCTCCAACACATAATACAGTCTCCATGCTCCAGGGAGGACCATCTGACACCCCCAGCCTGTTCTTCGAGGTACGGCGAACACCTAGTTTATTACATTTTACTCTAGTTATCGAACTTACTTAATGTGTTTTTTTTTCTGTGTTGTTTTTCTCTTTATTACCCTTCGAAGTTCTGTATATATACTTTACACATTGTGGCTAAGTGAAGCCTGACTGCTTTTGTGCCAAATTACCAGAGGGTAAAGCACTTGTTAATTTGGGATTTGCTTATGATACACCCTGACAAGAATTGTGGTTTCTGCTTGAGTAGGGTTTTTCCACCCTTCAAACAGTAACTCAGTTTCCTACACTTCCGAAGTGCAAGCAGATGTCAGTCCTGTTACCCAGTTTTGGGTGCTCCTAGTTGGTAGCTCACTTTCATGTCCCTGGATGAGCTAGTGACCAATGTGGTTGAGACCTTGCCTCCATTTCCCTTTCAATTGCTGTTTCGTCCTTGTCAGCTACTTTCTTTTCAAATCTGTATCTATTTGCCAGAGAGATTTTTGTTAAGCGTCTTCGACCCCTGTTTGATGGAGCGGTCATTCACATATTAGATTTAGATTAGCTCACAGGACAGCCATTCAACATCTGGAGTGTCAGTCACCATGAGCGATGGCACATTTCCTCTTTAATTCTGTATTGGCATCTGGTAGGGTGGGCATCTAAAGGCAAAAGAGTCCATCTCCAGCAACCTATAGTGTTCACTACACACCAGCTGTCCTAAGAGCTAGTGTGGCGAGGTCAGGAAAAAGAAAGCAGTGAGGAACCTCCACATGAATTTCGACATCAGCCATCAGCGGCAAGCAAAGCACTTGAACCTGGAGCAATTTTCTACGTTGTGGTGGGAATTGCTGCTGCTCTGTTCATTCCACATGTTTCAGGCCCTTGTCTTGTCGCCCGTCTCACCCCTGCACTGCAAACGTGTGAAGGATGAGAATGGTACTTCTCGGTGCTGGAGCATCTGTGGTACTCTCTCATGCAGAACACACCAGGCATGTACTTCTATCACTGCCTCTCCAGCGTCATGGCTACCATCATTGTGTCATTTCATAGATGTGGAGGACTTCAGGCTGTGGATAGCTGTGCAGTGCATGCTCCAGCAGCTCACCGTGAGAAAGCAGTGGGACCTGGAGGTGCCTAAACAAAGGCTCCACAGAAGCGTGTCACACGCTGGACAGTTTCTGAGAAGGGAAACAGCTACAGGTACCAGTATTTTTCTTAGCATTACGGCTTCAGACAATCATATATATTTTCCCCGTCAAATTTCGTAAAATTTAATGACATTTAAAAAAATCATTCTTTTGTGTTAGAAAAATGTACTTTGCGATACTTCACATATTTTTCATCTGAACTTACATCTTTCGCTGCAACGTTTCACAAGAGACCAATAGGGGACATTCTCTGCTCAAATGAGTCTCCACCAGTATCTCATGAGAATTGTTCACATTAGATGTGCACTCGGGCTAAAAAATTCTGCAAAATCGCCTAACACAAAAGTTTGGGAAATTTCAAAACTTTCATCTAATATAAAATCGAGGAATTTCACATATTTTTCTGGTATAATTAACGTTTCTCCTGCTCAACATGTTACTACAGACTGGAAGGCTCTTGGCAGTCCTCATCTTGCTCACCACAGCTAGTCTCTTATCTCTTATTTTAGACTGTTCCTTCAAAATAACAAGTTCTTTATCATTATTTGATGTCTGAATAACAAGCATTCCAAGGTCTGCTATCCGGTGCAGTCTCCTTTTAGTAGGATTCCAGCCTGCAGTACGTCCCAAGTACATGTTGGCGGGAGGGAGGGGGGAGAATGATGGCTAGGAGGGTAATTGTATGTGAAGTGTTTGACTTTGGGAATTTGTATTTTGTACACTGTAAATGTTTCTGCATGCAGTAGGAGAGTGTGTTTAAGAGAAGGAATAGTTGTGATATGAGGGTGTGATATGCATTAGATTGTGCTAATAAGGTCCTTAGTTAGAGTTAGGCAAAAGAGATACTGCATCACAAAAATGAAAGATGTCCTGTCAATCATATTAATAGTAGATTTTAGTCTATGATACTCATAATATGGTGGAAGGGATATCTGCCATGTTTTAATGGATTATCCTGTCTGCCAAATTCTAAATAAGGCCCAAGGAGCAGATTTAAGAGCCCTGTGTGCCAAAATATTGCTACATTTGCATATTGTTTTTGACGCTAATGTGGTGATGTTAGGACAAAAATGCAATGCCAGATTTACAAAGTGGCACAGTGCATGCATTGCACCACTCTGTAACCCCGTGCGCCACATTATGCCTGCATCATTTTTTGGTTCTTATTTACCTGACAACATCCCTTGATTCTGCCATGTTGGTTTAGGCAGAGAGGGGCACAGTGGGTTTGCTTACAGTAGGGCACAAAGGAACACCTTCAAAATAAGGTAGGGGTACCCCTCGAAACATTTTTACATAGTGGTTATGGTGGGACTCAGAGTCACCCCCACCCACAGGTTAGTGCCAGGCATCAATGTGGCACCCTCTTCTGACCACTACTGGGCCTGTGGAAGAAAGAGGAAGGACTGCACCTGCTATTGATACTGATGAGGAG